>NW_020837993.1:4743237-5091452 GCF_003676395.1 Aethalodelphis obliquidens
GAAAGAAAGAAAGAAAGAAAGAAAGAAAGAAAGAAAGAAAGAAAGAAAGAAAGAAAGAAAGAAAGAAAGAAAGAAAGAAAGAAAGAAAGAACTGAATCTGGCTGGATTTCTAGAACCAAAGCCAAAATCAGACCCCAGGAAGGATCCTGTTAGGGAAGCTACTGCCCAGCGGCACTGCCCAGGAGACGTTCTGCAGGTTCCACCATCACCACTGCCGCCTCTGTAACTGGACATAGACGCCACTGCCATCACCACTGACGAAAGAGTGAACCTCTAAGCTGCTCTTGAATCTCATCACTCCCTTGAAATTCAAAGTCCTGTGCTGGAGCATCTGATTGGCTGCCCTAAGTCACATGTCATTGTCCCAGCTGATAAAGGAGGGGAAGAGGGAATAATTCACCCCCTTCAGCTCCGTATGAGAGGTGGAGTCCTGCTTCACCAAGGCTCACACACCACTGAGGGAGGCCACTTCAAACTTAGATGAAAATTCTTCAGAAATAATACAGATCAAATGAGAAGAGGGGGAGAGAGAGAGAGAAGGATGGATAAATGGAAAGATAAGAGAGGTACTTATATATACATGCCCATATATAATATAATATATATATATATATATACACACACACAGCAAACACAAGAGAAGTAATTTAGTCCCAGTACACCATTTACTAGTTGTGTGACCTTGCTTAAACCTTTTATGCCTCCGTTTCCTCATCAATAAAATACGGATAATAAGAGAATCTATCTCATGAGAGTATTTCCAGGACTAAATGAGTTAATACTTGTAACATGCTTAACATGACATTGAAGAAATGGTACATGCTCAGCAAATGTTAATTATTAAGATATCAGAGCAATGAAGAAGGAACATTGAAATAACTGAAAATACTTAACTATAAATTGTGTTTCCAACCTTCAAGGCTCACCGGTACCCAAGGGAGAGAGTTTCCAGTAACCTGCTTGGGACGCCTCCAGGGGCAGCAGCTGAGGAGCAAAACTAGCTACCTTAGTTAATAGTCTAAATTCCTTTGAATTCAGAGGAGGAACAACCATGGGGCAGCTCTCACCTATTCCTGGTTTCATATCTGTCAGCCCTGAGGAGATTGGTCTCAGGCAAGTAACCTAACCCTAATCTTCAGAAGAAGATTCTCTGTTCCCTGGGACTAACAGCTGACTTAAAATGAAAAGACACCCAAGAATAAAGATTGGAAGGAAATATATCAACACATTAACAGCAACTATCCCTAAGCGTGCAGTCAGTCATGGGGCATTTGTATCTTCTTCTTTTCCTTACAGAATTTTCTAGTCTCTACAATAAGCATGTATTCATTTTATAATTTTTTAACCTGTAGTATATATTTTAATCTGAACTATTTTGTTGCCTAAAATGGATAATGACACGAATCCCCTTCTTCTTAATATAGCTTTGGGAGAAAGGTTTACCAAAGGTGACCAGAGATCAGACTTCAGATCGTGGGTAAGGAAAATGGGAAAGGCGGGCTCGAGAACCTCAGAGCAGGCTCCCTCCCTTTCTGATCCACACCCCCCCACACACCCAACACTCTCTAGTGGAAATAATTTCTAAGGACAGATTTAATGGGGTTAAAGAAGTTCCAGATAATAGTGACCGGTATTCACTGAGCGTTACATGCGTAATCGCACTTGACCTTCCAACCCTATTTCACAGATGAAGAAACGGAGGCTCACAGCAGTGTCTCAGTTTAGGGACATCAGAAGGACACATGTGCTTCGGCAGCGGGAGAAAGGGCTGGCCTGGAGAGGGGTGGCTTTCTGCTCCCATTTGGAGGAGGAGGTGAAGGGCACCCGTGGCAAAGAAGTGGATGCAACTCAGCAAGAAACCCGGAGGAGGTGGGGGGCGACCCCACAGTGACTCGGCCAGTCTTTCATCTTTTCCTCATTATGTCAGCAGAGCACATGTCCTCTGGAGAGCTTCTTACCACAGCAGCAGATATTTTATAGGCTGGGCACCATAGTGGGGGAGGAAGCATGTGACATGTGGCCTCTGGCCTTAATGAAAGCCATTCGATTTGCAGACAAGACCTACTGGCTGGTAATCTAATCACTAGTAAATAAAGTTTCCAGACCCAAGAGAAAAGGGTCAGGGAGAGTAGGTAATAGGTTTTGAGTGTACTATACAATCATTCCTGGAGAAGTTCAAACAGAGAGCTAATATTTATCGAGTGCCCACTGTGTACCAGGCTCAACCTCATACACGGCATTTCTTTAGCCATCACAGCAGCCCGCTGTGGTCTGCTTCCCTCCCCACACGCCTGGGGAAATGCCCTGTTCTTGGCTGCTGAAGCCGCCACAGTGCTGTGAATCTCAGAATGCATTTAGAAGAGCAGTGCTGGCTTAGAGGGAGGAACTTCTGGAACCTCGTTCAAAACCTCTTTTGAAAAAAAAAAAAAAAAAAAAACCTCTTTTGCACAGGCCTCAGTCACTGGTATAAAACATACTCCTGGAATAGCAGTGAAATGCCATGTTCAAATCGAATTCTAAAATGGGCCACTTTATACACATTTTTTTGCCCTCCACATAATAAAAGGAATTGTATCTCTCTAATTTTTACGTGCTTGCACAGTTCCTCCCATCTCTCTGGGGTCAGCTGGGAGGCTTGGAGTAACCCAACTGAGGGGGTCAGGTGGCAGGGAGGAACGGGAAGGCCCAGCCTCATGGTCATTCTGTCACAATACTCTATGACCCAGTGGCCAGGCGGGGCAGATGGAGTCACGCAGAACTTGTTCCGGGCAGGTAGGTGGCCCTCTCCTCCCCCTTCTGCGTGCCTCTCCTCCCCCTTCTACTCTCCCCCTCGTAATCCAGAGAACAGGTAACTGCACGCAGGCTGGAGCTCTGGCCCCGTGACAGTCTCGGGATGAGAAGGGAGGAAACCTAAAAGCGGACAAATTCAACCCAACCTGACTCAGGAGGGTGACCAGGCTCCAGTGTGTTTGGTCTGAGGGTTCCCGGGATGCAGGACTTTCCATTTTAAAAACAAGCAACTATATAGCGATGGATGGAAACTAAATTTTTGGTGGTGAGCACACTGTAGGGTATGATGCAGAAATATAATGTTGTACACGTGACAGTTATATTATAAACTAATGTTACCTCAATAAAAAAGAATTCTAGACTAAAACGAAAATTTTTAAAAATAAACCAGCCTGGTCCTGGACAAACCAGGAAGAGTTGGGCACCTTACTCAGCCTCTCCGTGTCCAAGTACTGTGACTTCCGCCCACGTGCACACCCCACCCTGTGTGTTCCCTAGTGGGCAGGCTCTAATAACAGCTAATGTTTATTATTTACTCAGCGTTGGGCACTTTCCATATTTGTCTCATTTGCTCCTCAACACAGGCCTAGGGAGAAGATACAATTATCACCTCCTTTCACAGATGAAGAAACTGAGGCTTAAGGAGGGTAAATAACTTGAATACAAATAGTTCCATAAAACCAGCGTCTGCCCACACTTGAATTTAGAAAGGATCTCTGTACTGTGGTTTCTGAAGTTCACCAGAGAGAGATGGAGGGAGGGAGAGAGGAAATAGGAAGGAAGGAAGGAAGGAAGGAGGAAGGAAGGAAGGAGGAAGGAAGGAAGGGAGGAAGGGAAGGAGGAAGGAAGGAAGGAAGGAAGAAAGGAAGGGAGGAAGGAAGGAAGGAAGGAAGGAGGAAGGGAGGGAGGGAGAGATGGGGAGGGGAGGGGAGGGGGGAGGAAGGAAAGGAGGATAAGGGAGAGAGCGTGAGTGAGAGTGGGGAGACTTGACCATCCTCCCAAGAGAAAGAGCTGCATCTCAGCAATCAGCCCCTTCTGAAGGCTGCAGCCCCACCCTCAACTTGCTCCCGCTCAGCTCTCCTGGGGAGCTGACAGCACCAGCTGCAGCTCATTTTACTCCCTGCTAGAACTCAGGGTATTATCATATGATATTCATGCCTATTTTTATAAATAATTCATCTTTTTTTGCACGAAAGTAAAATAGCCTGAAGCCAGAACATTTAAAATGAACGTTGATGCCTTATTCATAAAATAATAATGTGCTGGTTTGCCAGACGGTTTGTAAAAAGTCCTGAAGCTAAAATACACGGAGTTCTAGGTCTATTTTTAGCCTGGAAAAGGCCTCCTGATGTCTTTCTCAGTTCACACTTGATAAGGGCAGTTGTTATGCTTTCTCTGAAACTGGGCTTTCCCAAATCAGTTGCATTCACACAGGGAAATCTAGAAGATAACTTGGCAAATAAGCATATTTATGAAATCCAAACCCCCAGTACACAAATGCTTTTTTTAACCGCACAAAAATGGATTATAAACAAAAGGCTAATGGAGTCTCTGGTCAACCACAGTTATGGGAAATGGGGTCACAGACTGTTACCGTTTACGGGACTCTTTTTCCCAAGCCTGACAGGGAGATTTCTTTTGCAGAGGAATAGCAATTCCAGAGCTGGAAATACTTGAAACAACTGTTAGATGATAAGATTTGTTCCCCCGTGTTATCATGGTTTCCTCCTTCCCCAATACTATGCGCCAGTCATTTATGACATCTTTATTTTGTCACCCGTGATGATTTTGTAAATAGTAAGGTCGCTCTTGTCAAATTACCTCCAGAAGGACACGCAACAGACCCATAATGTCAGTTGTCTATGACATTGGGTGACCAACCAGTTTGCTAAGGACTTTCAGTGCTAAGCCAGAAAGTCCCAGACAAACCAGGACCAGTTGGTCACCATACCTTTGCAGAGGGAGCTTGAATTGCTGGGATGGGGCAGGGGAGAAAATGGTGACTCTATACCCTTTCACACGTTTGGAATATTAAACACTGTGAGTTCATTACCTGTTCAAAAAATTAGGTTAAAAATATTCTGTCAGATGAATGGATAAATAACATGTGATAAATACACACACATACACACACACACAATGGAATATTACTCAGCCATAAAAAAGAATGAAATAATGCCATTTGCAGCAACATGGATGGACCTAAAGATTATCACACTGAGTGATGTTAAGTCAGACAGAGAAAGACAAATATCACCTATCACTTATATGTGGAATCTAAGAAAATGATACAAATGAACTTACAGAACAGAAACAGACTCACAGACGTAGAAAACAATCTTATTAAAAAAAAAAAAAGAAACTATCTTATGGTTACCAAAGGGGAAGGGAGGAGGGATAAATTAGGAGTTTGGGATTAACAGATACACACTACTCTATATAAAATAAACAACAAGCGCCTACTGATTGCACAGGGAACTATATTTAATGTCTTGTAATAACCTATAATGGAAAAGAATCTGAAAAGAATATGTACGTACATATATATATATATGTATATCACTTTGCAGTATACCTGAAACTAACACACTGTAAATCAGCCATACTTCAATAAAAAAAAAATTCTGTCAGTATCAGGTGAGAGGACTATTTACTTAAATTAGTAGATCTCTAAGAATGACAACAGTCTATTACACCCAAGTGAAATTAACATCATTACATTTAAGTTCTGCTTTGTTTCTTATTTCATTTGTTTCTAAAATATACCCTCCAATTACTCTTTATAAAAGAACTCAAGGGCTTCCCTGGTGGCGCAGTGGTTAAGAATCCGCCTGCCAATGCAGGGAACACGGGTTCGAGCCCTGGTCGGGGAAGATCTCACATGCCGCGGAGCAACTAAGCCAGTGCAGCACATCTACTGAGCCTGTGCTCTAGAGCCCGCGAGCCACAGCTATTGAAGCCGACGAGCCACAACTATTGAAGCCCACAAGCCACAACTACTGAAGCCCGCGCACCTAGAGCCTGTGCTCCGCAGCAAGAGAAGCCACTGCAATGAGAAGCTCGCGCACCACAACGAAGAGTAGCCCCGGCTCGCCGCAACTAGAGAAAGCCCGTAGGCAGCAACGAAGACCCAACACAGCCAAAAATAATAAATAAATAAAATAAATAAATTTATTTAAAAAAAAAACCTCAAAATTTTGCAAAGTCCTTTAACGCTCATTCTCACAACAGTAAGTAATTAGAGCTTGTATTATTGTTCCATTTCAAAGATGAGGAAAGGAGGCCAAAGGAGGTTATCTAACTTGCCCAGGGCTGGACGTGAGTGTGTGAGGGCCTTCTTTCCCCACCCCCGGGCAGGTCTTTCCTTTGCTGGCCGACTTTACATCTGGTTAGTATTGTCAAACCATGGAAACAGCGGGCTGTTGCCAAAGAGAAATATTTCTATCAAAGTTTCTCAAGTGTCCCCTAGGAGAGCCCGCCAACAACCAATAATGACATAGCACTGGCTGATGGAGCCCTCCCAGCCGGTCACGCTGTGGAAAAAGTGCCACCCACAGAGAAACTTTTTCTGGGATTTTGAGAGGACACAAAGTCCTGAGGTGCAAATGTGGGGAGAGCCCCAGTCTCTGAGCTGAGGGCGGACTACCCACAGCTCCTTCTGCAGTTCAGTTATTTGTCTCCTACACATCAAAGTCACGTTCACTCGTTTTCTGCTCAGAATGAAGACTTTTGAGAGGCAAAGACCACCTGGGCAGAATTAAACAGGCTACAGACTTCTTTCCCCAGAAAAGCTGAGGGGGAGGCAGGGGCGGTGGGAGGGGCAGTTCACCCTTCCGATGGCTGTTTGTAAAACGAATAGCGAACGTGAGGCAGACTCCAGGCTGCTTGTTGAAACTTCACCAGCTGTTGTCTCTGCACGTCTCAGGGTCACCCCCATGTCCGGAGACATCCCCTGCATTCCTATCCCGCTGGGATCCCACAACTGGCATTGTCAGCCTCTCACTGAAGGCCAGAATTAAGTTTCACATTTGTACAAATGCATCTTTGAATTCCCAGGCAGAGCTCTTGAAGAGATGGAGACGCAGGAGAGATCGATTTTGAGGTGGTCCTGAGAGGCACTGTGTGAATTTCAAACCTCTACCTCTCTGTGCATACCTCCTAGCCCCACTCTGGACCCTTCCATCTCACAAACAACCTAGCCATCTGCTTCCCAAGAAGCACGGCTCTGCATCCCTACTCCTCTTTCCTTGCTCCCCTCTGGTCCCTGGAATACGCCTGCCCATTCAAGACCGCTCCCTCTGCCTTTCCTCTGGATCCTGTCTCCTCCATCTCCTCTAAGGCGTTGCTCCACGAATTGCCTCCACTTTCTCCTGTGCCTTCAGTCCTGTACTAGATACTTCCCATTCTGGGCTCCCATCGCTTTCGAAAACATCCCCTCAACTTTGTATGTGTCCGTCCTGGCCCCCAACATCTCTAGCTGCTCCTTCCCTGGGCCTCTAAGTGGCATTTGATGATGCTAGGGCTGCCTGCCTTGGAGCTCTCTGCTCCCTGGAGGGCCAGGGCCTCTTTCTCTCTGGGTTTTCCACTCTCCCTCTGACCTTTGTCTCCCTCTCCTCTGCCCTTGGTTCCTCTGCCCTTAGCTCAGTCTACAGGGTTTCCACCTGAGACCTCTTCTCACTCTGCACCCTCCCCCGGGGTCCTCAACCATGGCCCCAGCTTTAAATGACTTTCTCAACTTTCCCCATGACCATCCTTCAGAGCTTTCGACTCCAGGAGACTCCAACTCGACATGTCCAAAACTGGGCTCTTGTCCTCCCCCCAGGTCTGTCCCGAGCTCCGTGTCTCTGCTGACAGCGCACAGCAGATGGCAGAGCCAGAAACCTAGATGTCCCTACACTCCCCCCCACACCCCTCACTCCCACATCCCCAAATCCTTTCTCTTCTCCCTTGAAATGGAGTCTAAAGCCATCCACAAGTAAGTTATACTGACTGGTTCGCTTGCTCATCCATCTTCCCAACACACACACACACACACACACACACACACACACACACACACAAATGTAACAGCCATCAAGTCAGGAACTGTGTAGGTTTTGTCCACTGCTGTATCCTCATCAGCCAGAAATGTGCCCGGCACATAGTCAGTGCTCCATAAATGTTGCTCCAGTGAACGAACCAATACGCACCGCCTTAGTTTCCATCAGGTAATGTGTGGTTAAGCGTATGGAAAGTCAGAAAGCAAGAGTTTGCATCTTGGCTCTGCCATTTACCCTGTGCGACTTTTTTAACTAAGTTTCAGCTAAGTCCGAATTGCCTCGTCTGTTACAGAGGCATAAAAATAGCAGCTGACTAAAGAGTTCGATGTTAGGATTAAACGAGATAATGCACGAGAAGGGCTCAGCACGGTGCCTGGGACATATCGAGTCATCAATAGGCATTAGATATTGTCGTTGCTGTTGTCATCATCCTTTCCTGTCCTCCAGTCTCACCCATGTTATAATAGTCTTGCAACTGTAACTCCCACCCTACTCTCATAACCGGCCTCATCTTCTCAAATGCAAAATCGAGCGTAATTCTCCCTTGCTGAAAACCCTTAAGGTGAGCTCCTTGCCCACTAGAGTCCTACTGCCTTAGTGTGGCCCCAGCTTCCCCATCCCCAGCTTCATCAAACACCCCCCGACCCCCGTGCACCCCAAACTCTTTAACTCTACGAAACTGCTTGCTCTCCTCCCCTGCAAGCCTTAGCCGGAGCTATTTCCTGGTTCTTCCACCAGGAACACTCTTGCCTATCCCCCTCCCCTCCATTGTTGACCTAAAAGAACTCCAAGTCATTCTATAGAAAGACATAAGCTCCTTTGGGAAGCTTTTCCTGATCTCTTCTCCGCGATACCCCCCACCATCCCATGCAAGCCCCAGCCCACATACAGTGCTCCGAGACAGCCAGGGTGGCCAACTGCCCCAGTTTGCCCAGGACTGAAGAGTTGCCCAGAATTCAAGATTTTAGTGCTAAAACCAAAGAATCCTGGGCAAACAGGGGCATTCGGTCACCCTGATAGCATTGATCACATTGTTTTGGAATTAGCTGTCTTTCTGATAAGATTGGAGAGCAGAAATTTTGCCTTGCCCATCTTCACATCCCCAATATCTATCCTAGGGTCAGGCACATATATGGTCCACAGTCAATAAATACTTGTTAAATGCGTTCATTTAGATAGCAATTAATTGTGACAGCGGTAGAGCTAAAGGCCGTGGTTCAGATCCTGTCCCCCTTCCTGCATGACCTTGGGCACGTGATTACTTTCACTTATGTGTTTATGTACTTGTCCTTGAGTGATTTAAGGCAAATTCCTTGGTCTCTCTGAGCCTACATTTGTAAAATGGAGATAATAACATCCATTTCACAGAGATGTTGTGAAGGTTAAATGGATATCAAGTGGTTAACATAACACCTGGCATGTAACAAGCTTTCAATAAATAGTAGCTGCTATTTATTATTATTATTATTTAAATAGTGAGCACAGTGCACTCCATAAGGGTTGGTTCCCTTGCGCCTATTAAAGAAATGAATACACGTGGCCTTAAATGTAATCATACCACAGAGAAAGCTTCCCTTCAAACACTGGTCGCCCACCTTGGCTATACATTAGAATCCCCCAGGGATCTTTTGCAAAGACTGATGCCCAGCCCGACCAGCTAATTCAAATCTCCAATGACGGATCCATGCATCAACTCCTTTAAAGGGTGATGCTAATAGGAAACCACGTTGAGAACCTTTGCCTTAGGGCACTGGATTAGCTGCTCTTTAACTCTTTTTTTTTTTTGCGGTACGCGGGCCTCTCACTGCTGTGGCCTCTCCCGTTGCTGAGCACAGGCTCCGGACGCGCAGGTTCAGCGGCCATGGCTCACTGGCCCAGCCGCTCCGCGGCATGTGAGATCCTCCCGGAGTGGGGCATGAACCCGCGTCCCCTGCATCGGCAGGCGGACTCTTAACCACTGCGCCACCAGGGAAGCCCCTGCTCTTTAACTCTTAATTGCTGCCCTGGGTCTTTCCACATAGTTACCCCTAATCTAGCTGTTGTCAACAGCAAGTGCTGAATTCCCTTTGTCCCCCCTCCCTTTGTCTTCAGGGTAAGAACTGGAGAATTCTCAGCCCACCTGAGGGGAACAATATTGCCTCTCCTCTTAACCATTCCAGGCTGGTACTCTCATTCCTATACCCCTTACCTAGGCCTCTGCCTCTCCATTCCTTTCAGAATCTTCACAGTTTGATATTCTCTCTGGAATCTGGAGAAATGAATAAGAGGTCACTTTATCTGTGTCTTCTCTAAGGGTATATACAGATGGTTTCATTTTCTAGCCAGTGTTTCTCAAACTGGAATCCACAGACATCTCAGGGATCCACCAGTTCTGCATGACAATTTTCTGTTTGCATTTGCAGTTTGCTATTATATGACTATTGTACATTATCTAGTCGCCCCTTTATAAGTTACCTGCAAGATTTGAGTGCTCCTGCTTGTATTTTGTAGCATAAAGGCAGTGTACATATGCAGATTTTGAAAGTAGTCCGAGCAGAAGGACCAAGGCACAAAGCAGTAGAAGCAGACAGATTTGAAGCGATCAGCAAGTAGCCATTAGTGTCAAATTAGCTGCAGAAACGGGTGCAGTTTGTGTGTCCTGTCTACACATAACAATTTGTAATAAGTAGTAAATATACATTTAAGATATGTTCTGGGCTTCCCTGGTGGCGCAGTGGTTGAGAGTCCGCCTGCCGATGCAGGGGACGCGGGTTCGTGCCCCGGTCCGGGAAGATCCCACATGCCGCGGAGAGGCTGGGCCCGTGAGCCATGGCCGCTGAGCCTGCGCGTCCGGAGCCTGTGCTCCGCAACGGGAGAGGCCGCAACAGTGAGAGGCCCGCATACTACAGAAAAAAACAAGAAAGAAAAGATATTTTCTTTTCCCATTCCAAAAACAGTAAGAGAAACCCCATTTAAAGTAGATTTTAATAAGGCTAACCATATCTTTTCATGAACATTAGCCATCTACAGATTACTAAGTGATACTTCATTAAAATCAACACTTCGGAATTACTCACTGGCCAAATTTTGGTCGTATAGTGCCTGATGGTCCAGCATTAGCAAATATAGTCATGATTTTATCAATACCATTTGTGCCTCATTCCTATGAGAAGAAACAGTCTTTGTGTTAGTATTGTTAAAGTGAAAGTACAGAAACAGATTCTAGAGCAAGATCCAAGTCTATATCTTTCCATTACTAAGCCAGCAATAGGGATTTATTTTTAGTAACCTCATCATAAATCCCATCAAAATAATGTTGTTTATTTAGGTGTTGTGCCCACTTACTTTTTGCCTTTTTTTCTAAATTTGTTTTCGGTTTGATAGGTGTATAAGATAAGCATGAACAATGTATACCTAGTTTTATTGAATCCCTAATTAAGAGATGATAAAATAATTCTAGTTACTATTGTCCCTTGTCAATTATCTTCTCCCTCCTGGTTTGGAACACTTGTCCTGGCTGTAGACCAGAACCAGCTGGGGCGCTGTCAGAAATTCAAGCTCACACGTCCTGCTCTGGGTAACAAGAGATTAGAGACAGGTGTTTGGAGGAAATGACACTTCCTGGGCTCCAGGGAAATCAGTTCCATTTCCTATGGCCAGTCCCCCGGGCTCTTTTAAATTCTAAATGCTCTTCAACTGATTGATTGATTGCTTTTATAGGACCTTCCTTGCCTCAAATTAATTGGTAAGTTTCTCCTTTCCAGGGTAGTTGGTTTCCTACTTCTCTGATTCAAGGCCCTTCTCACCTCCATCTGGCCTCAAAGATATGAACCTGTAACTAGAGAGATGGCAACTGGATTCTTACACTACTTTTTTTTAAAATTGGACCTCAGATGTAGGGGTTGAATTAATCACACTCCTCAAATATGACATACGATCATCCTGGGTTAGTGCAAAGCCCTTTCTTGTTTTGTCTTTCCCATTTTTATCCCCTTCCCTACTTACACACACTTACACACACACACCCGCCAGATTTAACAACCATTCTAATGCCTTTTATGTGAATTTTTTAAAAAATTTACCATCTTAACCATTTTTTTAAATTTTATTTATTTATTTATTTTTGGCTGTGTTGGGTCTTCATTCCTGTGCAAGGGCTTTCTCTAGTTGTAGTGAGCAGGGGGCGCTCTTCATCGCGGTGCACGGGCCTCTCACTGTCGCGGCCTCTCTTGTTGCGGAGCACAAGCTCCAGACACGCAGGCTCAGTAGTTGTGGTTCACAGGCCTAGTTGCTCCGCGGCATGCGGGATCTTCCCAGATGCACAGGGCTCGAACCCGTGTCCCCTGCATTGGCAGGCAGATTCTCAACCACCGTGCCACCAGGGAAGCCCCATGAATTTTTTATAAGTATTTTTCTTGTAAACTTAGTACTGCCAGATAAAATACAGAACATCCAATTCAGTTTGAGGTTCAGATCAACAATACATAACTTTTAGTGTAAGTAATAATTTTTAGTATAATTTTTCGTTGTTTATCTGAAAGTCAGATTTAGCTGGACATTCATTTTGGGTTTGTTGTTGTTTTGTTTTGGGCTCAGTCTGGGAACCCTAGGTAAAATGTAAGCTCTCACATACATAGATATTAGGCTACAGGGTTCAATTCCTTTTTTATTTCATTCAGATCTAAGTTGACTCATCCATGTGGCTGTTTTTACATAATCCTACACGATGTATGTACCACTTTGTATTATTCATGTCCCCATGGGAACACAGCAGTCTCCTCCAACTCCCCACTACCTCGAGCAATGCCACAATGAGCACCTTTGTCCGTGTCTCCTAGTGGACTTGTGTGATCATGTT
The DNA here is from genome assembly GCF_003676395.1 of Aethalodelphis obliquidens. Lineage (NCBI taxonomy): Eukaryota > Metazoa > Chordata > Mammalia > Artiodactyla > Delphinidae > Aethalodelphis > Aethalodelphis obliquidens. Next base: position 4,755,904 of record NW_020837993.1, read on the forward strand.
TTTGACATATAAATATGGTGTGCACATCCTTAATTTGGTTAAGACTGTCAGGTCGATCAGAGCTGCTATGTGGGTCGACACTCTCACCAGCAGTGCATGAGTCCCTGTGTCCCCACATTCCTGCTAACAGGTGGCATAATCCACCTGTCTAAGAGTGCCTCTAATAAATATCACCTGCCAGCTCTTTCTTGTTCTGGTTTGCATTTCTCTTATTACTAATGACTGAAGCATCTTTTCATAGTAAAGTTTGGTTTCCACTTCTATAAATTGCTCCTTTGAATCCTTTGCCCATTTTTCTATGGAAATGCCTATCTTTTTCTTCTTTTTTAGGAATTCCTTGAATTTTTTAGATATTAGTCCCTTGTCATATCTTAAGCATTGCAAATATCTCCCTCTGTCCTATTTTCTATTAAGTTGAAAATGATGTCCTTTATTTTGATATGATCAACTATGTCTTGTGCTGGGAAGTTTTGTCTAGACGGTCTTTTTCTATCCATAAATCACAGAGATACTCTCCAACATCAACTTCTGTTAACTTTGTTGTTTACCTTTAAATGTTATGTATTTAATTCATCTGGGGGCTACTTTTGTATGTGATGTTATGTGGGGTCCAGTTTTATTTTTCTCTATTTAAGTTTTCCCAACACCTTCTATTAAACAGCCCATCCTTTTCCCATTATCCCTTTTTTTTTTTTTTTGGATTAAGTTCCCGCATATGCTTAGATACCTCTAAGAGCTGTCCTCTCTGTTCTATTGGTCTATCCATTTTTCCGTTAAGTCCATTCCATATTGCCTTTATTATTAAGGCTTTGATATTGTCCTAATACCTAGTGGGCATAACCCTCCCATTCTTTGCCCTTTTCTAGAGTTGGCTTACTTTTTTGTGGACCGGTGTTCTTCTTTACATTTTGATTGTTTATATCCGTTTAAATCGTTCATATTTACAGTTATTGAATTCATCAAAATATACAACTGGGGGCTTCCCTGTTGGCGCAGTGGTTGAGAGTCCGCCTGCCGATGCAGGGGACACGGGTTCGTGCCCTGGTCTGGGAAGATCCCACATGCCGTGGAGCAGCTGGGCCCGTGAGCCATGGCCTCTGAGCCTGCACGTCCAGAGCCCGTGCTCCACAACAGGAGAGGCCACAACAGTGAGAGGCCCGCGTACCGCAAAAATATATATATATACAACTGGAATTTTTATTGGTGTTACATTGAGTTTACAAATTAATTAAGAGAAATTTAACAATATTAAATTATCCCAACAAGAGCATGGACTACATCTCCATAGATGATCCTCTGATTCTCAGAGGTTTTTTTTCCAGAAAGATTGTGTATATTTTTAGATATGCCAATATCTAGATATTTGTTGACACTGTCAGTGGTATCGTATTTGTACTGAATTTTTTTTTTTTTTTTTTTGGCCGTGCCATGCAACATATGGGATCTTAGTTCCTCAACCAGGGATCAAACCTGTGCCCCCTGCATTGGGAGCACGGAGTCTTAACCCCTGGACCACCAGGGAAGTCCTGTACTGAAATTTCTAATGGAATATGACTGATGTAAGAAATACTATTGGTTTTGGGGGGTTTTGTTAGTGATCTCATATCCAGCAAAATCTTGGCAAGTCCTCTTATTAGTTCTAATGGCTGATCCTGTTGGATTATCTACGTAGATATTCATATCATGTGTAAACAGTTTTATTTTTTCCTTTCAACTCTTTATCCTCTTATTTATTTCCTATCACCTTAACCAGTAGCTCCATTCTGTGTTAAACAGGGCTATCTTAAACTAATATCTCTGGACCCTCTTAGGAGTGAGATATTTGGCAAGTTTCTTCACCATCTTGACTCTCAGTTTCCCCAGCTGATAAGCCTTCCTCATAGAGTTGTGATAATCATAAGAAATTCAAAGTTCCTGGCACACAGTGGGTGCTCAAAGCATAGAGTGTAGTTTTACTAATTCCCCTAATAAAACACAAGTCACCCATTTCCTTGGTATCCCATTCCCACTCTTACAGAAAGTTGTACCATTTAAAATATGTAGGATATCTATGTCAAAGACTGTCCTGCCTATGTTTTCCTCTAAGAGTTTTATAGTGTCTAGTCTTACATTTAGGTCTTTTCATCAATTTTGAGTTTATTTTTATGTACGGTGTTAGGGAGTGTTCTAATTTCATTCTTTTACATGTAGCTGTCCAGTTTTCCCAGCACCACTTATTGAAGAGACTGTCTTTTCTCCATTGTATATTCCTGCCTCCATTGTCATAGATTAGGTGACCATGGGTGCATGGGTTTATCTCTGGGCTTTCTATCCTGTTCTATTGATCTGTATTTCTGGTTTTCTGCCGGTATCATACTGTTTTGATTAGTGTAGTTTTGTAGTATAGTTTGAAGTCAGGGAGCCTGATTCCTCCACTCTGTTTTCCTTTCTTGAGGTTGCTTGGCTATGCATGGTTTTTTGTGTTTCCATACAAATTGTAAAATTTTTTGTTCTACTTATGTGAAAAAATGCCAGTGATAATTTGATAAGGATTGCATTGAATCTGTAGATTGCTTTGAGTAGTATAGTCATTTTCACAATATTGATTCTTCCAATCCAAGAGCATGGTATATCTCTCCATCTGTTTGTATCATCTTTGTAGTATATTTCATCAGTATCTTATAGTTTTCTGAGTACAGGTCTTTTGCCTCCTTAGGTAGGTTTATTCCTAGGTATTTTATTCTTTTTGTTGCAATGGTAAATGGGATTGTTTCCTTAATTTCTCTTTCTGATCTTTCATTGTTAGTGTATAGGAATGCAAGAGATTTCTGTGTATTGATTTTGTATCCTGCAACTTTACCAAATTCATTGATTAGCAGCAAGAACTTTTTTGATCCACCTCCTAGAGTAATGAAAACAAAAAATGGGGTCCAATTAAACTTAAAAGCTTTTGCACAGAAAAGGAAACCATAAACAAAACAAAAAGACAGTCCTAGGATGGGAGAAAATATTTGCAAATGAAGCAACCAACAAGGGATTAATCTCCAAAATATACAAACAGCTCATGCAGCTCAATATCAAAAAAACAAACAATCCAATCCAAAAATGGGCAGAAGACCTAAATAGACATTTCTCCAAAGAAGATATACAGATTACCAACAAACACATGAAAGGATGCTCAACATCACTAATCATTAGAGAAATGGAAATCAAAACTACAATGAGGTGTCACCTCACACCGGTCAGAATGGCCATCATCAAAAATCTACAGACAATAAATCCTGGACAGGGTGTAGAGGAAAGGGAACCCTCCTACACTGTTGGTGGGAATGTAAATTGGTACAGCCACTATGGAGAACAGTATGGAGGTTCCTTAAAAAACTAAAAATAGAACTATCACATGACCCAGCAATCCCACTCCTGGGCATATACCCAGCAAAAACCATATTTCAAAGAGATAACATGCACCCAATATTCATTGCAGCACTATTTACAATAACCAGAACATGGAAGCAACCTAAATGTCCATCAACAGAGGAATGGATAAAGAAGACATGGTACATATATGCAATGAAATATTACTCAACCATTAAAAAAAGAACAATACAATGCCATTTGCGGCAACAGAGATGGACCTAGAGATTGTTATACTGAGTGAAATAAGTCAGACACAGAAAGACAAATATCATATGATATCACTTATATGTGGAATCTAAAAATAAGGGTACAAATGAACTTATTTACAAAACAGAAGTAGAGTCGTGGATGTAGAAAAAAAAAACTTATGGTTACCCGGGGATAAGTGGGGGGGTGGGGGGGAGGGATAAACTGGGAGATTGGGACTGACATATATGCATTATTATATATAAAATAGACAATTAATAACAACCTGCTGTATAGCACAGGAAACTCTACTCAATACTCTGTAATGCCCTATATGGGAAAAAAGTTTTTTTAAAAAAGAGTGGATATATGTATATGTGTAACTGATTCACTTTGCTGTACCCCTGAAACTAACACAACATTGAAAATCAGCTATACTCCAATAAAATGTAAATAAATTAATTAATTTAATTTAATATGTAGGATATCTAAAGTAGAGAGATGGTCATTATTATCTGAACCCAAAATGAATGATATACATGACTGGTGGAAAGGATTTCAGCCCCCTACCAACTCTAAATCATTGTTCATGGAAATTATTAGCCAGAGGGAATTAGCAATAGCAGCAGCAGATGCATAGATACCCCAACTTTTCACTCTAACTTCATAATGTATGTGTCAGCAAACTCATTATGGACACATTTTTAAAATAAGCTCTCATGATCAAGATGATGGTTGTGGAGAATCTGAAATAAATTGAATTTCAATTATATGTAGAATGGATAAACAACAAGGTCCTACTGTATAGCATAGAGAACTATAATCGCTATCCTGTGAAAAACCTTAATGGAAAAGAATATATATATACATATACATATATTATATAGAACTGAGCCACTTTGCTGTACAGTAGAAATTAACACATTGTCAACCAACTATCCTTCAATAAAATAAACTTTAAAAAAATTTTTTAAATATTTATTTATTTATTTTTGGCTGTGTTTGATCTTTGTTGCTGCGCGTGGGCTTTCTCCCGTTGCGGTGAGCAGGGGCTTCTCTTCATTGCGGTGCACAGGCTTCTCATTGTGGTGGCTTCTCGTTGCCGAGCACGGGCTCTAGGCGAGCGGGCTTCGGTAGTTGTGGCACACGGGCTTAGTTGCTCCACAGCATGTGGGATCTTCCCGGACCAGGGATTGAACCTGTGTCCCCTGTATTGGTAGGTGGATTCTTAACCATTGCACCACCAGGGAAGTCCCAATTTTTTTAATTTTTAAAAGTTAAAAAATGAGTTTCATATGTTTGACACTAAAGGGCAATGATTGAAAGCGAAAAAAAGCAATGTAAATATTAGTTTTTTATTTAACCTAAATATTTTGGTGAGGAAAACACAATTACCTGTTATTTATCTATGCAAAGTTTTAATTTGTATATAGTAGACCAATGCTTAAAGTATTATAAGTGATGTAAATGCATTAATAAATTCTAAATTTTATTCAATCATTTTTTTAAAAAGGTACAAGCCATCAGGCAATTTTCTTTATTAAATTAGATTTTTAATTACATTAAGCAAAGGTAGTAGCTCCTCTAATTGTTGACACACGCTCGCGCTGGTGAGCTGGTCCTCCCTTCTCAAGATGCATACTGAAATGCTGATAAGTGGATCACCAACAGTTATTATAAGTATTCTGGGGATGTGATTTCGCAGCGCTGATTTTCAGGAAATTGTTGTTGTTGTTGTTTTCTCTATTTGTGCGGAAGAATGTTTGCAGTAACAACTTAGTAATAAGCACCATCTTTGAAAACTATTCTATTCTTTGATGTGGCTGCAGGGACTTTTCTCATGGCTGATGGCTAGGATTTTAAATAACATTTGCACAACTTGGACAGATTTTCTATTCTGCTTGGAACTGGGTGATTTAGCGATTCCCCTTAGTGACATCATGCTGAACAGAACAACAATAAATATCATTCCCTCCCAGGGTGCACATTCCTCACTGAGCCTGATGGATGGTTACAGCTGTGGAAATGGTGCTTGATCCCCTCCACAGACTGTTCTGATTCTCTAATCACAGCACTTTTCCCCCTGTGATCCTAAGCTGGAAGATTGTTTCATATGTGAACTATACCACAATGTGTTTAGAGTGGAACTGTAGAATTATAGTTTTAGAAATTACCTTCCACATCAACTCTCTGTATTCCTACCACCTACACCATCTCCACAAACATGGAACAGAGGAGGCACGCAAAGAACTGTTAGGTATTTCAAAGCTTATATGAAGTACGACCTATAAGCCTACCTCCCTGAAAGGGGATTTAGCCTTATTCTATCATCTCCCTTGTGAGATAATAAAATATATATGTACTGGCCTCTGCCCCCAGTTCCTGGCACAGGTCTCCTAAAACCCTTGTAATTTCCTGGTGATAGAAGTGTCTTTTGTTCCAATGAGGCGACTCTGGGTGAGCTCCTGGATGACCCCTGGAGGGGGCTGGTCACTGGAAAGACGAAGCCTTAATTAGAAGCTTGGAATTTTCAGCCCCACCCCCAAGTCTCTTGAGAAGGAAGGAGAGTTGGAAATGGAGTTCATAGTCAATCATGCCCCCATAAAAATCCCAAACGTGTGAGATTTGAAGAGATTCCAGGTGGGTGTACACATCCATGCCAGGAGGGCGATGCATGCCATCCCCATGGGAATAGAAGCGCCTATGCTCAGGACCCTCCCAGACCTCACCCTGTGTATCTCTTTATCTGGCTGTTCATCTGTATCTTTTATCATATCCTTTAATAAACTAGTAATGTTAAGTGTTTCCCTGAGTTGTGTGAGCCATTCTAGCAAGTTAATTGAACACAAGGAGGGGGTCATGGGAACCTCTGATTTACAGGCAAGTCAGGCAGAAATTGTTGCTAATCTGGGGACCTATGACTCACAATTGGCATCTGAAGTAGGGAGCAGTCTTGGGGGACTGAGCCCTTAACCTGTGGGATCTGACACTACCTCCTGGAAGATAGCGTAAGAATTGAGTTACATGGTAGAACACCCAGCTGGTGTCACAGATCTGCTTGGTGGGGGAAAACCCCCCACATCTGGTGTCAGCAGCGCTGTGAGTGTGGTATTAGTGTGAGAGCAAAGGAGACACACACAGATGGATGGGGTCATCCCGAGTACATCTCCCAATGGCCTCTGAGAGGGTTAACAGCAATAATAACAACAAAATCACCAATAATAGCTGTTGAGAAAGAACATCACAGCAGTTAAGAGCCTCATCTTGAGTCAGAAACCCTTTTTTTAAATCTCAGCTCTGTCACTTAAGTTGTGTCACCCTAGTTTCTTAACCTCTCTGTACTTTGGTATCCTTGTCTGTAAAATAGGAATAATAATAGCACTACCTCAAAAGGCCATGGTGGGGATTGAGTGAGATAACACAGGTGACATGCTATATCAGTTACAAATTATCTTCAGCTGCAAACAACACGGTTTTGTTTTTCTCATGTAAAGAAACACTCAGAGGTGAGCAAGAGTTGGGGCTGGTCCAGCAGCTTAAGGTGCTGGGACTGAGGTCTCTAGGCCTCCTCCTCCTTGTGGTCCCAAAATGGCTGTTGTCTAGCAGGCCATCACATCCAGATTCCTGGCAGGAAGCAGGGGAATCGGGTTAACCATGCCCCACAGTAGAGTCATCCCAGCCCCTGAAATCACCTTCCCAGAAGTTCCTCTCTTCCTTCTCACGTCCCACACTCTCCTTGACCTCACCAGGCTCTGGCCCACCTCCTCACTGAAACAGCGCTTCCTAAGCTTACTCATGACTCCACATTGCTAAATTTAGCAGACATTTTTCATTCCTCATCTTTCCTGACCTCTCTCTCTCAGCAGAGATAGATGCCCTTCTTGAAATTCGTTCTTCCCGTGGCCTCCATGAATGACACCGTGCTCTCTGCATCTCTCCCTGCATCTCTGGTGGCTCCTTCTGGCCCCTTTGCATGTCCGTTCTCCTCCACAGAACCACTAAACACTGGTGTCCTCAAGGCTGGGCCCAGGCCCTCTTCTCCGCTCCCCTGACTTCCCTCTTTGGGCATCTCAGCCACACTGCAGCTTAATTTCCACCTACGCACTAACGATGCCCAAGTCCCCTCTTCAGCCCAGACGTCCCCGCTGAGCTCCAGCCCTGTGCAGCCACCCCCCACCCCCGACTCAAATCTTCACCGGCTGGTTCCAAAGGCTTCTCATACTCAAAACATCTAATAGCATGTGTGTGATCCCCCCAACCTGTATACATTCCACTCCATCACACCCAACTTCAAGCCCTCTCCCCATGGTCCCCCACCCAGGGAATGGCCCCACCTGCTACCCTGTCAGGCAAGCTGCAAACCTGGGAATCACACTTGACTTCTTCTTCCCTCTTTCCTTCCATTTCCAAATCAGTAGCAGATCCTGGTGATTTTTACTCCTAAAGATGACCCAAGGTAGCCAACTTGTCTTTGCCCTTAACTCTCACTGGATCATAGCAACAGCCTCCTCACCGGCCGGCTTGTTCCTTCTTTTTTTTTTTTTTGGCTGCGCTGCGCAGCGTGTGAGACCTTCATTCCCCAACCAGGGATCAAACTCGCATCCCCTACACTGGAAGCCCGGAGTCTTAACCACTGGATCACCAGGGAAGCCCCAGCTCTTTCAATATACAAATTTGATCACATCACCATCACCGAACCATACCACCCTCTCTGCCACATTTAAACTCTTTCAGAAGCTTCTTATTTCTCTTAGAATAGAGGCGAATATCTCTAAGATGACCTACAAAGTTCTGAGGGAGGGGGTCCTGCCTAACCCTGGGGCCTCATCTCGCACTGTGGGCTCTACACTCCGTGCTGTAGACGTAATGGCCTTCTTTCTAAGCCAGCAAGACTTTGCCCTGGCTGGTCTCTCTCATGGTGTAGCCATGGGAACAAGCCCCTGAAGTGGAAAAGAGTGTGTTGCTGGTATAAAGGAGACCAAGACTTTGAGAGTCTGTGGTACAGAATAGGTCATCCGTATGGTTGATGAAGTTGACAAGTGATGACATGGAGAAGATGCAGAGTTACCTGCCAAAGCCCTCAGTGAATGTGCAGAAGAAACCCCAAAGTGTAGATGACAGGTACAACTGTAGAGCTTGAGATATCCCAATGGCATGAGCCTTAGAGCTCTGGGACTTTTTGACTCATGAAGAAAGGCAAGGAAGCATCCTGAGGAACTAGGAGGATGCCGATCCTGACCTGTCCTTTCTCCAGTACCCATGACACCAGGACCCCAAGAGAATGAGCAACCCTTGCTCAAGAGACATACCAGGGAAACATAGTTTCTAAACTGCCCCACTCTGGGGACTTCCCTGGTGGTCCAGTGGTTAAGACACCACCTTCCAATTCAGGGGACCTGGGTTTGATCCCTGGTTGGGGAACTAAGATCCCACTTGCTTGCCACAACTAAGAGTTCTCATACCACAGCTAAGACCCGGTGCAACCAAATAAATGAATATCTTTTTTTAAAAAGGCAGCCAAAAATAAATTTTAAACAAATAAATAAATACATAAAAAATAAACTGCCCCACTCTGCCCTGGGCCCCATCTCCCCTTTCTACACCCTCCCTCTTTCCTCTTTCCCCAACTTCTTTTTCATTCCTAGCTGCATGGCGGCTTCCTCCAATAAAATAGGGCTAATAACATTGACCTAAAAGAAAAAAACGATTCTCATACAGATCCATAAGAGGACGTATTCAAGGAAGCTCCTTGTTGTGTTGTTTGCAGCAGCAGGGAGCTGGCAGCCATCTTGGTCTCCATCATTGGAGAAGCGGGTTTGCACAGTGTAGAGACTGTACACTGTGGAATGTGGCACAGCACTTAGAAGAAGCAGACTGGGGGGGACTTCCCTGGTGGCTCAGTGGTTGAGAATCCTCCTGCCAATGCAGGGGACATGGGTTCGATCCCTGATCTAGGAAGATCCCACATGCCACGGAGCAACTAAGCCAGTACGCCACAACTACTGAGCCTGCACTCTAGAGCCCGCGAGCCACAACTACTGAGTCTACATGCCACAACTACTGAAGCACCCACGCCTAGAGCCTGTGCTTTGCAACAAGAGAAGCCACCGCAATGAGAAGCCCGTGCACCACAACGAAGAGTAGCCCCCACTCCCTGCAACTAGAGAAAAGCCCACGCACAGCAGCGAAGGCCCAACGTGGCCAAAAATAAACAAATAAAAATAATTTTTTTAAAAAAAGCAGCAGACTGGGGAAAAGTGCTCCCGGAAATATGGATAAAGTATAAAAATATAGTGCTTCTAGCACCCAGGCTGTGGCATCTAATACGGTCTCCCACTAATCAGAACCAGGGCTCCCTGAAGAAATGAATGACTCCGGGTCTGAGGCAATAAGTTTATAATATGAGCCAGGACCATCTTATTCTACCAGCAGCAAGAAAGCTATCAAAGCGTAATGAGGTGATGGCAAAAACAACTGAAAGAAACCACCTTGTAGAGGCTCCTGTTTGCCAAAGATAGGACAATTTAAGCACCAAGATGGATAACTGCAAACAATTGAAATAATCCAGGAAATCCATGAGTTTAAAATGTTATTTTTAAAACCTTATTGATTTATCTTTAGAGAAACTAACTCATTATTTTGAAAACTAATAAAAATCAAGCATTTATCTTGCCTTTCCTATACAAACTCTATCTGAAGGTAACTAAGTTTCTCTTTATAGAAATATTTCAGCTAATAAATGAAGAAGGAATGACAGAATTAGATTATCATCACTTGAAAACCCCTAGTGAACTCACTGATTATCATCACTGCTAATATCACAAAAACAACCATATACATATGGGTCTTTTTAACATCTTTATTGAAGGATAATTGCTTTACAATGGTGTGTTAGTTTCTGCTGTATAACAAAGTGAATCAGCTATATGTATACATAAATCCCCATATCCCTTCCCTCTTGCGTCTCCCTCCCACCCTCCCTATCCCACCCCTCTAGGTGGTCACAAAGCACGGAGCTGATCTCCCTGTGCTATGCGGCTGCTTCCCGCTTTCTATCTCTCTATATATGTGAGATATATATATATATATATATATATATATATATAAAATTGAATCACTTTGCTGTAACCTGAAACTTGAAACTAACACAACATTGTAAATCAGCTATATTTCAATAAAAAAATTTTTTAAAGGAAAAAAAGAAACAACCAAACACTAGGTGCCTCCTGACAGAAGTCTGTAACTTCACCTATGAAGTATTTCTTGCAAAAGAACTTAACCTGAATCCAATCAAGTTTCTAGATCTTACAACCAAGTTACAGGAAATATACAGGGCAGAGGAACACCTTAAACAACACCACAGGGACACAGTTAGCAGAATGCAGACTATAGAAAACTTCACAAAGATAAATTTATTCAGTAAATAAATTTTTAGAAATGGAGGGCAGACCCATATATTAAAAGAGACAGGAGACATATCAACCCATCACAATGTGTAAATCTTATTTGAATCTTGATTCAAACAACTAAAAATAGTATGAGAAAATAGGGAAATTTTGAACACTGACTGAATGTTGATGATATAAATGATTATTTCTAATTTTTTAGGTATGATAATATGACATAATTATTATGTATTATAATGACTATTTTAGAGGTTCATAGAAAAATATTTGTTGATGAAATAATATGAGGCTGGGACTTACTTCAGAGTAATCTATGAAGAGTAGGAATGGGTCGGGGTGTAAATGAAATAAAATTGGCCTCAAGTTTACATCTGACTTTGAGTGATGGGTACATTGGAATTCACAATCCTATTCTACTTTTGAAAATGTTTGAAATTTTTGCATAGTAAAAAGTTTTTTAAATAGTGGTGAGTGGGACTTTCCTGGCAGTCCAGTGGCCAAGACTCTATCCTTCCAATGCAAGGGGCAGGGGTTTGATCCCTGGTCTGGGAACTAAGATCCCACATGTGGTATGGCCGGAAAAAAAAAAAAAAAATTAATTAAAGAAAAATTAGTAGTAAGTGAAAAAAAGAATGAAACAGGATATCTACAACACCATTTATGTATGTTTAAAATACAAACACACATGGGGCTTTCCTGATGGCACAGTGGTTAAGAATCCGCCTGCCAATGCAGGGGACATGGGTTCGAGCCCTGGTCTGGGAAGATCCCACATATCATACAGCAACTAAGCCCGTGTGCCACAACTATGGAGCCTGTGCTCTAGAGCCCGTGAGCCACAACTACTGAGCCCGTGAGCCACAACTACCGAAGCCCACTCGCCTATAGCCTGTGCTCCACAACAAGAGAAGTCACCGCAATGAGAAGCCTGCACACCACCCTGCTCGCCATAACTAGAGAAAGCCCTGCGCAGCAACAAAGACCCAGCGCAGCCAAAAGTAAATAAATAAAATAAAAATCTCAAAAAAAAAAAAAATACACACACACAAATACAAATAAAAGGACATACATCAAACATATTAGACTGGTTGCCATTAGGAAAATTGGAAAATGGACATAGAGAATAAGATAAAAACCTTATAAAGATAAGTGAACAAGAAAGGGACATTGCACTGACCAACAGTGAGGTGTCATTAACCCTCTGTCTCTGAGGTCAAATAAAGTGCTTACACACAGATGTGAGGATTAAATGAGATGTGTGGGTACTATTCTTGGCACATCATAGGTCCCTAATAAATGTTCATTTTCCTCTGTTCCTTCTGACTCCCACCATCTTCCTGCCCTGCTAAGGAATAACCGTGATCTGATAAGTTAATTCACTTTAAGGTACTAGGCACAGGTAACAGCTTTATCCTCCTGCCTCCTCAGCAGACGCTTTCCAGAGAGGGCAATACTTACGAAATGAATCCCTAATCAGCAAACTCCCTGCATTGCAGCAGAAATCTTCATTTCCTTAGGGCCAACATTGCAAGGGTGGATCCGCCCACCAGCCCACAACTTTTCAGGTGGCAGTCTGGGTTTGTTTCCATCTCCTTTCTTCTAAATCGAACATATCAACACTATAAAGCCCACCACCTGCTAGCTCATTCCAGGAACAGGAGAACTCCAGTTGCAGCTTGGGTTTAGGCGAGCATTAAGGTGAAATATTCATGTGCTGAGCTTTGCCCTTCCATCTAGCTGGAAAGATTTCCAATTCACGCCCCACCCAACTACTGCCAGAAGCCAACATCTACCATTTCCTCCTCTGCCTCTGTGACCATGACTACCATGTTCCTTCCAAGCAACATGTGAACTTTTAATTCAAAATCACGTTTCGGGTGACTGGCTCACTGGGAATCACTCAGAAGTTGTTAGTGACTCACCCTGTAAGTTGGAGGCCGAGCAATTGCCTTGGAGTCAGTGGCGCCTGACAGCTGCTCGGCAACTGAAGGAGAAAAGAGGCAGAATTCTACGTGGGTTTATGATAGACACTCCTGGTCCATCTTACGAGAGCTGTTGGAGTGAAAAGCGATCAATTAGCCGTGTTCTTGGCTGCAGCTTGACCCCAACAGGTCAAAGTTAAGGTCAGCTGTCAGCAGAGGGAAGGACATTCACCCTCTGAATAAAGCCCAGCCCAGGTACACCTCTTTACCTAGCATATTCCAAGTATCGGTCACCATGCTGGAAGACCCTGAGAAAAGTCACTCTAAGACCTTTGCTTTTGGAATTTTAATAACCTGGAGAGGGATATAGAAAACCATATAGAACAAATTGAGACAGTACAACTAAGTAACCGTATAACTAGCTGGCATTCATCTCTGTCTGGAATAACTTTTCCCACCTTAATTGGTAGACCTGAATTCTGCACATGCCCAAATGCCACTACCTACACAGAATCCTTCTCTGGCGACTTACCTGGGCACTCCATTTTCTGCCTGGCCCCTCTGAGGTAGCAGGCTGGGGTAGCAGGACCCCCAGGACGCACAGACCCTGCTGCCCTCTGGAGCCCAGCCCTACTCTTAGCTGATCACTCATGTGTTGAGGAAGAGAAGAGAGTAGTCAAGGTGGATTCTGATGGCATCTCTATGTTTGGGTGGGAACTGGTGAAGTCCCCTCTCCAGCTCCTTGCTCCTTGAATCCAGTGTTATTTTGAGCAGATGCCCCTGTGCACATCGTCAGGAGTACTGACAGTAACAAGTAACTGACAAAACCATCCAGAATCACAGGCAAGAGCTTTGACTTACAGGGCCAGACGCAGATTCCATTCAGAGTCATTAATCTCCCCCGCCGGCAGGTTAGGCTTAGACTCTGCTGCGTCTGGACCGCTCAGCCACATTTGTATTGCTGGGAACAATGTCGCAATTGCACAGCTCAGAGGTCTAGTATCTGTCACAAACTGTTCCTGGACTCATTCTTCTCTCCCCTCCTTCCAAGCCTTCTGAGCAAGCAAATGAGGGCTTTCAGCCGTAAGTGACTGAGTTACCTAACCAAACTGACCAGAAAAGGGTGGAAGCAAACAAAATAAAAGCTAAACTTTGAATGTAGCCAAAGGAATCGTACAGCAGAGAATGGCTTTTCGATCTGAGAAAGCCAAAGGTAGACGTTAAGAAAATTAACTTAGGCATTATTCATGCGTCAGGGGCTCCGTGTCAGCCGAAAGAGCTTAGAATCTTGGTTGGGGCGTTGTTTTTGGAGACAGTGAATGCGAGAGGATTCGGGACAACCTAGCGTGGATGCTTGACGCAGACCATGAATCTGGCTCTCTCCATGCTCAGCCATCTCGTCTCTGAACGCTGTGATAAAGTACAACCCAAAAACAACAATTTCACTTTGAAAGTCCATTACTTAGGATAATGGGCTACTACTCTACCAGTTAGAGCATTTGGTGCAAGCAACCAAAACCACCTCTCTTAAACAACATGGAAATCTGTTGGAAAGATACAGGATGGCTTGCAGGATGGAAAGTAACGCTGATCCATTGGCCCTGGAAAGGTCAAAATCAGACCCTCTCTAAGGGTCTGGCGAGGGCTACCCTGGTGGCGCAGTGGTTGAGAGTCCGCCTGCCGGTGCAGGGGACACGGATTCGTGCCCTGGTCTGGGAAGATCCCACATGCCGCGGAGCGGCTGGGCCCGTGAGGCATGGCCGCTGAGCCTGCGCGTCCGGAGCCTGTGCTCCGCAACGGGAAAGGCCACAACAGTGAGAGGCCCGCGTACCGCAAAAAAAAAAAAAAAAATGTAAGGGTCTGGGGAGCTGAGGGTGATTGACAGCTCATGGAGGCCCTACTGCTGAGATAAATATGGAACCCAGACATTTTCCCTGTGTCATTCCTACTCAGGATTCAGGGCTCCCAACAAGAGTCTGACTGCCCAGCCCTTGTCCAGGATTGGTTCAGGCACTTTGACTGACAGCCCTAAAAAGCCAGCACACACTGGGGAAAAGGGAAGTCCCACAAGGAAATCTGGGCACCATTACCACAAGAAAGGAAAAGGAAGTCAGGCAGGCAAACACATGTCACTTAACCGCCTCTTACCAAATCCCATGCAGTGGAGAATAATGAGGTCCCAGCGTGTGTTTTTACATAATTTCATGTACTAATATAAAAGACTGTCCTCTCTAAATGGCTGTGTTTCTGAGAGAAAGACACTTAACCTCCTTGAGAAGCAGTTTCCTCAACTACAAATGAGAAAGTTGAGCCAAAGACTTTTCAAACTAGAAGGACCTCGGGCAAGAACAAACAAAGGACTCTGAGGGTCAGTCTCATTGGCTGAGTGGTGGCTGAGGACACAAGGATGGTGACAAAAGGTGGCTTAAGACCATCCTCTGTCCAGCAATACTATTCTTGTGTGAAGAGAATAGGTCAGAACAACATCATTGCCCAGATGGTGGTGAAAACTCAGGAGAATGGACAGCACCGGGGATATGAGGGCCCACATCATAGAGAATATAGTAGGAAAGAGGAGAGCAGAGAAAGAGAACTTGGAGGCAGAACTTTTTGTAAAATGAAGCTATGCGGTGGCCGTAATCCTTTCCTCAAGCTGACCATGGAATTTCTCCACCTCTAATATGGATATTAGGGATGTCTCCCAAATAGACAGTTGGCTGACTGCTGGCAACAGCACAAACTGGTTGGGGAGTGGGTCACCTTACTCATACACACCCCAAGTCTCCATCAGCCCACTCCCACCACCACTTTTCTTTGATATGGGAAACTGAGGCTTTCTCAGTCATAGCAAGACCTATACGAATACAGCTTCGGTGCAAAACCCTTTCAATCTGATTGCTGCCCCAAAGCCCCCCACCTCAGATAGAAATTTTGAAGTCACCATTGGATGACTCCCTAAGAAGTTCTGACAAACTTGGACACTTCTGGCTACACGACCATGCAATTTAGATCCCGAAAGATGATGCTACGGAAATCCAGACACACACCATTGGAATGTGTCCAGCAGTTATTGTAGAGTTTGGTTAACCAGATCCTGGGATCAGTTATCGTATGTCCCAGTGGCTGCTGACCCCAGAGTGCCACAGGTCAGTAGCCAAGACCAGCAAGGCCTGGCTTCTCAGAACCTCGGGTTTTGTGGCATTGGCAGGACGGTCTCATGTGATGCTCTGTCTTTTAGGAATGCTCCCTCCCCCTCAGCAGCTGACCAGACAGAGGTTGGAGGTGAGTTTGAGCTACCAGGTGTAACAATTCTTACCTATTATCTCCCTTTCCTGTGGTTTATCAAGAAAGGCACATTTATTTCAATTTTGTGATCACTAGGGCAACACGGAGGCAAAGGCAGGAAACTCTGCATGGAGATATTTCTCTCCTTGGCTGATCTCCTGAGAGACAAACACCAGCTGTCACCTGGAGCATCTTCTCAGTGCCCATCATGGTGCCTCTAAGATCTAAGGAACAGGGGAGACCTTCAAGATGGCAGAGGAGTAAGACATGGAGATCACCTTCCTCCCCACAAATACATCAGAAATACATCTACATGTGGAACAACTCCTACAGAATACCTACTGAATGCTGGCAGAAGACCTCAGACCTCCCAAAAGGCAAGAGAGTCCCCACATACCTGGGTAGGGCAAAAGAAAAAAAGAATAAACAGAGACGAAAGAATAGGGATGGGACCTGCACCAGTGGGAAGGAGCTGTGAAGGAGGAAAGGTTTCCACACACTAGGAAGCCCCTTCACTGGGGCGGGTTGGGGGAAGCTTCAGAGCCATGGAGAAGAGCTCAGCAACAGGCGTGCACAGGGCAAAGCAGAGAGATTCCCACACTGAGGATCGGTGCCGACCAGCACTCACCAGCCCAAGAAGCTTGTCTGCTCACCCGCCGGGGCGGGCGGGGCTGGGAGCTGAGGCTCAGGCTTTGGAGGTCGGATCTCAGGGAGAGGTCTGGGGTTGGCGGCGTGAACACAGCCTGAAGGGGGCTAGTGCCGGCTAGCCAGGAGGGAGTCCGGGAAAAAGTCTGCAGCTGCCTAAGAGGTAAGAGACCATTGTTTCAGGGGGATGCGTGAGGAGAGGGGATTCAGAGCACGGCCTAAACGAGCTCCAGAGACTGGCGCGAGCCGCGGCTTTCAGCGCAGACCCCAGAGACGGGCATGAGATGCTAAGGCTGCTGCTGCCTCCACCAAGAAGCCTGTGTGCAAGCACTATCCACACCTCCCTGCCTGGGAGCCTGTGCAGCCCACCACTGCCAGGGTCCCGGGATCCAGGGACAACTTCCCCGGCAGAACGCACCGTGAGACGCAGGCTGGTGCAACATCCTGCCGGTCTCTGCCGCCACAGGCTCGCCCCGCATTCGTACCCCTCCTTCCCCCCGGCCAGAGTGAGCCAGAGCCCCCGAATCAGCTGCTCCTTTAACCCCGTCCTGTCTGAGCAAAGAACAGACGCCCTCAGGCGACCTACACGCAGAGGCGGGGCCAAATCCAAAGCTGAACAGAAAGGGAAATTTCTCCCAGCAGCCTAAGGAGCAGCGGATTAAAACTCCACGATTGGGCTTCCCTGGTGGCGCAGTGGTTGAGAATCCGCCTGCCGATGCAGGGGACACGGGTTTGTGCCCCGGTCCGCGAAGATCCCACGTGCCGTGGAGCGGCTGGGCCCGTGAGCCATGGCCGCTGAGCCTGCAAGTCCAGAGCCTATGCTCCGCAACGGGAGAGGACACAACAGTGAGAGGCCCGCGTACCGCAAAAAAAAAAAAAAGAAAACAGAAAAAAACTCCACGACCAACTTGATGTACCTGCATCTGTGGAATACCTGAATAGACAACGAATCATCCCAAAATTGAGGCGGTGGACTTTGGGAGCAACTGTAGACTTGGGGTTTGCTGTATGCGACTGACTGGTTTCCGGTTTTATGTTTATCTTAGTTTAACACTTAGAGATTATTATCATTGGTAGATTAGTTTATTGATTTGGTTGCTCTCTTCCTTTTTTTTTTTTTTGTAGATAGACATTTTATTTTCTTTTTCTCTTTTTGTGAATGTGTATGTATATGCTTCTCTGTGTGATTTTGTCTGTATAGCTTTGCTTTTACCATTTGTCCTAAGGTTCTGTCTGTCCTTTTTTTTTTTTTTTTTTGGTTAGTTTTTAGCACTTGTTATCATTGGTGGATTTGTTTTTTGGTTTCGTTGCTCTCTTCTTTCCTTATTTTCTCTTTTTTAATTACTTTTTAATTTTTTTATTTTTTATTTTAATAACTTTCTTTTTATGTTTTTTTTTTCTTTCTTTCTTCCTTTTCTTCTGAGACGTGTGGCTGACAGGGCCTTGGTTCTCCAGCCGGGTGTCAGGCCTGTGCCTCTGAGGTCAGAGAGCCGAGTTCAGTACATTGGTCCACAAGAGACCTCCCAGCTGCACATAGTATCAAATGCCAAAAGCTCTCCCAGAGATCTCCATCTCAACGTTAAGACCCAGCTCCACTCAACGACCAGCAAGCTACAGTGCTGGACATACTATGCCAAACAATGAGCAAGACAGGAACACAACCCCACCCATTAGCAGAGAGGCTGCTTAAAATCATAATAAGGTAACAGACACCCCAAAACACACCACCGGACATGGTCCTGCCCACCAGGAAAACAAGATCCAGCCTCATCCACCAGAACACAGGCACTAGTCCCCTCCACCAGGAAGCCTACACAACCCACTGAACCAACCTTAGCCACTGGGGGCAGACACTAAACACAATGGGAACTACGAACCTGCAGCCTGCAAATAGGAGACCCCAAACACAGTAAGATAAGCAAAATGAGAAGACAGAGAAACACACAGCAGATGAAGGAGCAAGATAAAAACCCCCCAGACCAAACAAATGAAGAGGAAATAGGCAGTCTACCTGAAAAAGAATTCAGAGTAATGATAATAAAGATGATCCAAAATCTTGGAAATAGAATGGAGAAAATAAAAGAAACATTTAACAAGGACCTAGAAGAACTAAAGAGCAAAAAAGCAATGATGAACAACACAGTAAATGAAATTTGAAATTCTCTAGAAGGAATCAATAATAACTGAAGCAGAAGAATGGATAAGTGACCTGGAAGATAAAATAGTGGAAATAACTACTAAAGAGAAGAATAAAGAAAAAAGAATGAAAAGAATTGAGGACAGTCTTAGAGACCTCTGGGAAAACATTCAACACAACAACAGTCAAATTATAGGGGTCCCAGAAGAAGAAGAGAAAAAGAAGGACTGAGAAAATATTTGAAGAGATTATAGTTGAAAACTTCCCTAATAGGGGAAAGGAAATTTTAAATCAAGTCTAGGAAGCACAGAGAGTCCCATACAGGATAAATCCAAGGAGAAACCTGACAAGACACATATTAACCAAACTATCAAAAATTAAATACAAAGAAAAAATATTAAAAGCAGCAAGGGAAAAACAACAAATAACATACAAGGGAATCCCCATATGGTTAACAGCTGATCTTTCAGCAGAAACTCTGCAAGCCAGAAGAGAGTGGCAAGACATATTTAAAGTGATGAAAGGGAAAAAACTACAACCAAGATTACTCTACCCAGCAAGGATCTCATTCAGATTTGATGGAGAAATTAAAACCTTTAGAGACAAGCAAAAGCTAAGAGAATTCAGCACCACCAAACCAGCTTAACAACAAATACTAAAGGAACTTCTCTAGGCAGGAAACACAAGAGAAAGAAAGACCTACAATAACAAACACAAAACAATTAAGAAAATGGTAATGGGAACATACATATCGATAATTACCTTAAATGTAAATGGATTAAATGCTCCCACCAAAAGACATAGACTGGCTGAATGGATACAAAAACAAGACCCATATATATGCTGTCTACAAGAGACCCACTTCAGACCCAGGGAAACATACACACTGAAAGTGAGGGAATGGAAAAAGATATTCCATGCAAATGGAAATCAAAAGAAAGCTGGAGTAGCAATTATCATATCAGACAAGATAGACTTTAAAATAAAGACTATTACAAGAGACAAAGAAGGACACTACATAATGATCAAGGGATCGATCCAAGAAGGAGATATAACAATTGTAAATATTTATGCACCCAACATAGGAGCACCCCAATACATAAGGCAAATGCTAACAGCCATAAAAGGGGAAATCAACAGTAAGATAATCATAGTAGTGGACTTTAACACCCCACTTTCACCAATGGACAGATCATCCAAAATGAAAGTAAAAAAGGAAACACAAGCTTTAAATGATACATTAAACAAGATGGACTTAATTGATATTTATAGGACATTCTATCCAAAAACAAAAGAACACACTTTCTTCTCAAGTGCTCATGGAACATTCTTCAGGATAGATCATTTCTTGGGTCACAAATCAAGGTCTGGTAAATTTAAGAAAATTGAAATCATATCAAATATGTTTTCCGACTACAAGGATATGAGACTAGATATCAATTACACGAAAAAACCTGTAAAAAATACACACACATGGAGGCTAAACAATACACTACTTAATAACCAAGAGATCACTGAAGAAATCAAAGAGGAAATAAAAAAATTCCTAGAAACAAATGACAATGAAAACACGATGACCCAAAACCTATGGGATGAAGCAAAAACCGTTCTAAAAGGGAAGTTTATAGCAATACAATCCTACCTCAAGAAACAAGAAACATCTTAAATAAACAACCTAACCTTAAACCTAAAGCAATTACAGAAAGAAGAACAAAAAAAAGAAAGCCAAATTTAGCAGAAGGAAAGAAATCATAAAGATCAGATCAGAAATAAATGAAAAAGAAATGAAGGAAACGATAGCAAAGATCAATAAAACTAAAAGCTGCTTCTTTCAGAAGATAAACAAAATTGATAAACCATTAGCCAGACTCATCAAGAAAAAAAAAGGAGAAGATTCAAATCAATAGAATTAGAAATGGAAAAGGAGAAGTAACAACTGACACTGCAGAAATACAAATGATCATGAGAGATTACTACTAGCAACTATATGCCAATATAATGGGCAACCTGGAAGAAATGGACAAATTCTTAGAAAAGCACAACCTTCTGACACTGAACCAGGAAGAAATAGAAAATATAAACAGACCAATCACAAACACTGAAATTGAGGCTGTGATTAAAATTCTTCCAACAAACAAAAGCCCAGGACCAGATGGCTTCACAGGTGAATTCTATCAAACGTTTAGAGAAGAGCTAACACCTATCCTTCTCAAACTCTTCCAAAATATAGCAGAAGGAGGAACACTCCCAAACTCATTCTACGAGGCCACCATCACCCTGATACCAGAACCAGACAAAGATGTCACAAAGAAAGAAAACTACAGGCCAATATCACTGATGAGCATAGATGCAAAAATCCTCAACAAAATACTAGCAAACAGAATCCAACAGCACATTAAAAGGATCATACACCATGATCAAATGGGGTTTATCCCAGGAATGCAAGAGTTCTTCAGTGTACGCAAATCAATCAATGTGATAAACCATATTAACAAATTGAAGGAGAAAAACCATATCATCATCTCAATAGATGCATAAAAAGCTTTTGACAAAATTCAACACCCATTTATGATTTTAAAAAAGCCTCCAGAAAGTAGGCATAGAGGGAACTTACCTCAACATAACAAAGGCCATATATTGCAAACCCACAGCAAACATCGTTCTCAATGGTGAAAAACTGAAACCATTTCCTCTAAGATCAGGAACAAGACAAGGTTGTCCACTCTCACCACTCTTATTCAACATAGTTTTGGAAGTTTTAGCTACAGCAGTCAGAGAAGAAAAAGAAATAAAAGGAATCCAAATTGGAAAAGAAGTAAATCTGTCACTGTTCACAGATGACATGATGCTATACATAGAGAATCATAAAGATGCTATCAGAAAACTACTAGAGCTTATCAATGAATTTGGTAAAATAGCAGGATACAAAATCAATGCACAGAAATCTCTTGCATTCCTATATACTAATGATGACAAATCTGAAAGAGAATTTAAGGAAACATTCCCATTTACCACTGCAACAAAAAGAATAAAATACCAAGGAATAAACCTACCTAAGGAGACAAAAGACCTGTATGCAGAAAATTATGACACTGATGTAAGAAATTAAAAATGATACAAACAGTTTGAGAGATATACCATGTTCTTGGATTGAAAGAATCAACATTGTGAAAATGACTGTACTGCCCAAAGCAATATACGGATTCAATGCAATCCTTATCCAACAACCTATGGCATTTTTCACAGAAGTAGAATAAAAAATTTCACAATTTGTATGGAAACACAAAAGGCCCCGAATAGCCATTCTTGAGAAAGAAAAATGGAGCTGGAGGAATCAGGCTCCCAGACTTCAGACTATACTACAAAGCTACAGTAATCAAGACAGTGTGGTACTGGTACAAAAACAGAAACATAGATCAATGGAACAGGATAGAAAGCCCGGAAATAAACCCACGCACATATGGTCACCTTATCTTTGATAAAGGAGGCAAGAATATATAATGGAGAAAAGACAGCCTCTTCAATAAGTGGTGCTGGGAAAACTGGACAGCTACATGTAAAAGAATAAAATTAGAATGCTCCCTAATACCATATAAAAAAATAAACTCAAACTGGATTAAAGACCTAAATGTAAGGCCAGACACTATAAAATTCTTAGAGGAAAACATAGGCAGAGCACTCTATGACTTAAATCACAGCAAGATCCTTTTTGACCCACCTCCTATAGAAATGGAAACAAAAATAAACAAATGGGACCTAATGAAACTTAAAAGCTTTTGCACAGCAAAGGAAACCATAAACCAAGGTACAAAGGATTAAGCTCCAAAATTTACAAGCAGCTTATGCAGCTCAATATCAAAAAAATAAATAACCCAATCCAAAAATAGGCAGAAGACCTAAATAGACATTTCTCCAAAGAAGATATACAGATTGCCAACAAACACATGAAAGGATGCTCAACATCACTAATCATTAGAGAAATGCAAATCAAAACTACAACAAGGTATCACCTCACACCAGTCAGAATGGCCATCATCAAAAAATCTACAAACAATAAATGCTGGAGAGGGTGTGGAGAAAAGGGAACCCTCTTGCATTGTTGGTGGGATCGTAAATTGATACAGTCACTATGGAGAACAGTATGGAGGTTCCTTTAAAAACTAAAAAGAGAACTACCATATGACCCAGCAATCCCACTACCGGGCATGTACCCTGAGAAAACCATAATTCAAAAAGAGTCATGTACCACAATGTTCATTGCAGCTCTATTTACAATAGCTAGGACATGGAAACAACCTAAGTGTCCATCGACAGATGAATGGATAAAGAAGATGTGGCAAATATATACAATGGAATATTACTCAGCCATAAAAAGAAATGAAATTGAGTTATTGGTAGTGAGGTGGATGGACCTAGAGTCTGTCATACAGAGTGAAGTAAGTCAGAGAAAAACAAATACCATATGCTAACACATATATATGGAATGTAAAAAAAAAAAAAAACGGTTTTGACGAACCTAGGGTCAGGACAGGAATAAAGATGTAGACATAGAGAATGGACTTGAGGACATGGGGAGGGGGAATGGTAAGCTGGGATGAAGTGAGAGAGTAGCATTGACATATATACACTACGAAATGTAAAACAGATAGCTAGTGGGAAGCAGCTGCATAGCACAGGGAGATCAACTCAGTGCTGTGTTACCATCTAGAGGGGTGGGATAGGGAAGGCGGAAGGGAGGCTCAAGAGGGAGGGGATATGGGGATATATATACATATAGCTGATTCACTTTGTTATACAGCAGAAACTAACACAACATTGTAAAGCAATTAAATGCAGGTTCTGCCTGCTCTGTTCTACTCATGGGTCTATTAGAGGCATCTACTGAGATAAAAGGTGTGAGAGCACTTGGAACATATTGAAGTGCCGTTCAACTTTAAGGAGGTGGTGTCAGCCGTTGACAAAAGAGAAGCCACAGAGTAATCTGCTGGTTTCCACATGCTATTACTCTTCAACTCAGCTCAGCTGTTTATAGATCAGGGAGAGGTGGTCTAGAGATTGAAACCAAGAAGAGGAAGGAAATGAGGGAGACCAACAAAGACAGGATGTAGCATGTGCTGAAATAAGCATCACGTTATTGGCCAGTGATTTACACACAGCACTAGCGACCAGGAACCAGTGGTTCAGAGCATCACAAAATTCATATATATGCTGTATATATTATATATAATATTGTATATGCTATATATACAATATAAATACTATATATACTATTGTATAGTATACATATATGTATTATATGTAATACTATATGTATAGTTTTTATATATACCTACACACATATATAATACTATACATAATAGTGTACAAACACTATATATAATATACTAGTATATACTATATAATATACAGTATAATATTATATATATGCCAGTATATAGTATATATATATATGTATATAATATACATATACCCTGAGAACAGGTGCCTCCTTACTTTGGGCCTTCAGTGTCTCACTCACCTCACCCTAGTCCTGGTCCTGGCCAGCTCACTCCTATCTCCTGTTTCCCATTAGTCAATGTTCACCCCACGGGGTGACCCTCCCCTGAACTTGCAGTTGCTAGACCTCATAGCTCCAGTGGTGTTGCTGTTTATTCAAGGCCAGAAATTCTGGAATATGGCTGGTTGGCCCAGTTGCATGGCAGAAGAAAAGGGGAGGGCCCAGCATTCTCAGGGCAGGTGACTGGTTGGCTGCAGCGGTGGCTGTAATATAACCCAGGAGGTGCCTTCAGATAAAAAGGAGGCAATTGAAAGAATCTAGGATGATACAGATATGGGAATTCCCTGGCGATCCAGTGGTTAGGACTCCGAGCTTCCACTGCAGGGAGCACGGGTTCGATCCCTGGTCAGGGAACTAAGATCCTACAAGCCACATGGCGCAGCTAAATAAATAAATAAGATGGTACAAATAGACGTAGGATACATGGACATAGTCAAAGAATAGCTATATCAAGAACCATTAAGTTAGTTATCAGAAATGACAGAGGGGAGGGAATTCCCTGGTGGTCCAGTGGTTAGGACTCTGTGCTTCTACTGTTGAGATCCCGAGTTCAATCCTTGGTCGGGGAATTAAGATCCCACAAGCCATGCAGTGTGGCCAGGAAAGAAAGAAGAAAGGAAGAAAAGAAATGAGAGAGGGGACATTACTACAGATCCTGCAGTGAGCAAAAAGATAATAAGGAAATGTTAGAACAGTGTTATGGCAATAAATACAACTTAGGTGAAACAGACAAATTCCTTGAAAAAAATGACTAAGTTGACATGGCCCAAGGCTGTAGAACAAGTCTGAAACTTCAATTGCAAACGGAAGGAAAATGCCATCATTTACACATCTACACACTGACACTTCCCCACTTTCTCAAAACCATTCAAATCAGAACATTCAAAAATTTAGCAAGCCTCGTAATTTGAAATCAAATAGCAAAATTCTTTAAGACAAGGTCTTAGCAGAGAGACTCAAAGGGAAGCTTACCTTCCAGGCTTAAGATGAATACCAAAAGAGGGTTAATAAAACCAGTCAAGGGAGTTGAGTGGGTAAGACAAATCTGGAGAAGAATCTAAAGAATACTAGAACCATACCCCAACTGCTCCAGAAAGTTTAATCCGGAAAAATACTGTGATGCCAGCTGGTTGCCAGGTCTTTCACATCAGAGATGGCAAACTGGGATGCCAAAGGGGTCACAGACCAGCTGGGGCATCAAGGAGCGTGGTGGTAAGATGCTGACATGCTCCTTGCGACTCCAAGGCTCCACCTGGTTTTGCAACTACAAGGGTAGTCAGGGACTCCAGATTTTCCAGATTGTTATTTGAAATCCCCCAATGTTTAAATGTTGGTTCAAACTGGAAAGAAAATAAAAATACTGTGTGGGCCAAACAAACACATCAGCAGACCAGACACAGCTGCACCCTACCAGTATGTGGTTTTTACTTCATGTTCTGCTTTTAGGAGGTGGAGTGTGGAGAGAGGGGACTGGGGGTGGGTGCTTCCTTGTTTGTTCGTTTGTTTGGACTTTTTCTTATCTTAAAAAGCTAAGGACTCACGCTTTGGAAATTTTTTTCTTTCTTTGTCATGGCCCTTGGGGCTTAGGGACTTCAGAGAGAAGGGAGACAGCCACTGTCACACACCTAACTCCTTCTCCCTCCTGCCTCCAGGATCCAGCAGATAAGGAGCTAAATCCTAAGATTTGAAGAGGCTAGGTTTCTTCTCTCCCCTTCAGGCTGCCACCAACTCACAGTCCTGTCTTCACGTTTGAAACACAGTGGTGGTTTTGTTTACTGCGGTTTCCATGTGGTCGAGCAACGTGGCAGGGCGGGACGGGGGGTGGTGTGTGGAGAACAAACACTGAGGTTTCATTTTACTCTGGTAAGTTGTTACCCTGTGTCAGGAAACAAAATGAAAAGTAAATATTCCTGAGATTCCTGAAAAGGAAGCAGACTAATTTGGGCCTCCAATCCCGGGCACTGATGTGCAGAGCTCCCGTCATCTTCTGCGTCTGCCTGTCATGACCACCTGTTCAAGCTCCAGTGAGCCAACCCAAGGTATAGCCGGCTCCTACTGCAGGAGATGCTTCACACGGGCACAGCCGGCTCCGTGGAGAATGCCTGGCACTAATGAGCCATCTCCCACCAGCACCCGGTCTCCCGGCAGGAAGAAAACTTTCCGGCATCATCATGAAGCACAATGGTTGTAAGGCAAAAATGAGATAAAAGGGCTCAGGAAGACAGGGCGGGAGTCCCAGCATCCCCCCACCTGTCAGAGAGGAGGCTGAATACTCAGAGACTCAAGGGGCTATAAGAGCACTGTGGGGAGCCCAACAGAATGCAAGGGGATGCTGAGAAAATGTCCTCAAAGCTGCTCTCCCAATGCACTTTGATGGGCCCAGCCAAGCCCCCCACGGATCCAGCCCTACGCCCCACAGAGCAGCCCTGAGCAGTTCAGGCCCCAGTTGTCCATGTCCTTTGTGTGTCTCCATCAAGGCCACTCGAGCCACAATTTTCAACAATAATAATCAGTAAGCTTGCAGCAAAAGCGTCTCTTTTCACACCAGCTCAAACAGCAAACAGAGGGTTTCCGAGGCGTCCTGCTGCTCCTCGTCTACCTGGGCTGACTTCAACTCTCCCAGATCCGTGGAGGAGAGGCTGAACCCACCTCGGACTTTAACAGTTTCCACCCAAGCTGTACCTGGAGGAAATAGGGAGGGCGTGGCTTCACGGGACAGGCTGGCAGGGAGCCAAGAGGGTTCTTCAGGGGAATTCAGGACTATGCAAAGGCTTGCGGTGTTGAGAAAGATCTCCCCACACATAAATAACCCCTGCCTAGTCACCTGGAGGCCAGCTGTCCCCTAAAGTAAGGCAGGCTTTGTTCCCGGGATGGTCTTCTCTGGAAAAATGAGAGCATATTCAGAGAATGAGCCACCTTAATGTTCCAGGAAAGAAAGAATTGCAAGGGGAAACAAGGAGAGAAGTATTCCTACTTTTCTAAAGGTCTTCCCAAATCCTGAAAGAAGTTTTGCCAGAATCGTAGAGTTCAGTATTTATAATGGGAAAAGTATCAAAGTCAAGGCACATAATAGTACCTCAACTTAGAGTGCAGGTACTGTTTTAAGTATTAAACATATGAACTCTTGTATCCTTACAGCAATCCTATGTGGTAGGTACTTACACAGCTCTCAATCCGCTAATGAGGAAACTAGAGCACAGAGAGGTTAGGTAACTTGCCGCAGTCACACAGCTAACAAGCAGCAGAGCTGGGATTTGAACCTAGATTGTCTGAGCCTCTATGCATGGCTGCCTCCTGTAAACGAGATGATAACAAAAACATAAAGAGTGTGTTCTCGACAAAACTGTAATTTGAAAAGATGCATGCACCCCTATGTTCATAACAGCACTATTTATAATAGCCAAGACATGGAAACAACCTAAATGTCCATCGACAGATGAATGGATGAAGAAGATGTGGTCCGCATATACAATGGAACATTACTCAGCCTTAAAAAAGAATGAAATAATGCCATTTGCAGCAACATGGTTGGAGCTAGAGATGATCATACTAAGCAAAGTAAGTCAGAAAGTGAAAGACAAATACCATATGATATCACTTACACGTGGAATCTAAAATATGACACAAATGAGCATATCTATGAAACAGAAACAGACTCACAGATATAGAGAACAGACTTGTGGTTGCCAGTGTGGAGGGGGGTGGGGGAGGGAAGGATTGGGAATTTGGGATTAGCAGGTGCAAACTATTCCATATAGGATGGATAAACAACAAGGTCCCACTGTATAGCACAGGGAACTATATTCAATATCCTGGGATAAACCATAATAGAAAAGAATATGAAAAAGAATATATATATGTGTATAACTGAGTCATTTTGCTATACAGCATAAATTAACACAACATTGTAAAGCAACTATACTTTAATAAAATTAAAAAAAAGAATACTGATCAAAATTTGAATCTAAATTGAGGTCAAACTATAAAATAAAGAAAATCAATCTGGATTTAAATCCCTTGAAGATGGAAACAAAAGAGCATGTTCTGGGCTTCCCTGGTGGCGCAGTGGTTGAGAGTCCGCCTGCCGATTCAGGGGACAAAGGTTCGTGCCCCGGCGCGGGAAGATCCCACATGCTGCAGAGCGGCTGGGCCCATGAGCCATGGCCGCTGAGTCTGCGCGTCCGGAGCCTGTGCTCTGCAACAGGAGAGGCCACAACAGTGAGAGGCCCGCGTACCGCAAAAAAAAAAAAAAAAAAAAAAAAGAGCGTGTTCTAACTAACAAAGTGCTTTCACTGATTTATTCGTTCCCTCAAAATATTTTTGTTTAGCACCCACCAAATGCAGATCCCAGAGATAGAGTAGTGAGCAAGTGGTACCCAGGCCCTTCTCTCATGGTATTTCTCCTGGAGTAGCAGAGGCAGACCAAGTCACCCACTCCTGAAATTAAACATAAAGGCAGTAAGTGCTGAAAAGATATAAGGGTCATCACTTTCTGAAACAAATATTTTCCTGATTTAACAGATAAGGAAACTGGGATTTCAGAGTGAAATGCAATATAATAAAAAGAACACCCTTTCTGATTACGTTTCATGTCAATAAAATTTACTTTTAAAAGCAAAAAAAAAGAACACCTTAAATTTAAATTTTTTTAATTTATTTATTTTTAGTAGATTCTCAATTTATCCATATGATTTGACATTCAAAAGGTACCAAAGAGGGCTTCCCTGGTGGCACGGTGGTTGGGAGTCCGCCTGCCGATGCAGGGGACGCAGGTTTGTGCCCTGGTCCGGGAGGATCCCACATGCCGCGGAGCGGCTGGGCCCGTGAGCCATGGCCACTGAACCTGCGCATCCGGAGCCTGTGCTCCGCAACGGGAGAGGCCACAGCAGTGAGAGGCCTGCGTACCGCAAAAAAAAAAAAAAAAAAAAAAAAGGTACCAAAGAGTATACAGAGAAAGTC
The DNA here is from genome assembly GCF_003676395.1 of Aethalodelphis obliquidens. Classification (NCBI taxonomy): domain Eukaryota; kingdom Metazoa; phylum Chordata; class Mammalia; order Artiodactyla; family Delphinidae; genus Aethalodelphis; species Aethalodelphis obliquidens. Next base: position 4,785,397 of record NW_020837993.1, read on the forward strand.
TCCCTTCCACCCCACCCCAGCCTCCCAGAGGCAATCAGGGATGGGAGACACACATGAGCGATCAAATACACACACATTTTCTTTATTTACACAAATGATAGCACTGTTCTGCACCTTGGGGTTTTTCTCCAGCAAAAAAACACACCGTACACTTCCTCATTTTCTCCTGGCCTCATGGCATTTCATGGCCTGCTTTAGCCAGTCCCCTACGGATGGTCACTGAGGCGATTTCCAATCCTTCACTAGCACAAACAGTGCTGCAGGAGCCCACTAAGTAAACAGACCACTTCACACACATGTGAGCGTACCTGCATGATAACCTCCCAGAAGTGGAATTCCTGGGTATATGACCATGTGCGTTTGTAATTTTGATAGGTATTAATCATATTGTCCATCTCTGAGATGTCCACAACTTACACTCACCCAGCAGTGCATGGGAGTGCCTGATTCACCAAACCCCAACCCAGTGAGAGCGTATTGCTTGAGAATCAAATGACCCGGGAGCCCGCTCCTTCCCTGGTTAACGTGGGCCTTTAGTCTCTCAATCTCTGATCCTCAAGGACCTCACAGGAAAAGTGGGCTTAGTAGTGACCCCTGCCCTGTGTTCCTGAGACGTGCAACCCACAGCCCCTTGGAGCCAAGGTGGGAAGTACTGGAGTTCCCCAGGAGAGCAGCTCACGAGAAATGTCCCCAAGGCCAAGGCTGAGAGCACCAGGTGCACCGGGCCAGGGGCCAGACAGGGCACCTCGAAGCCAACACCAGCAAAACGGCTCAGGCTCTGCAGCCAGACCGGCCACTGCACAGGCTGCGTGACCTTGGCAAGCTGCTTCCTCTCCACTTTCCTCCCCTGTAAAGAGTCAGGCAGACGAGCACGAGAAGCACCGAGCACAGAGCAGAGGCTCCAACGCCAGTCACGGTCACTGGGCAGACCCAGGGGCCTGAATACGTTCCCGAACACACCAGCACTTCACCCCCATGACCACCTGTGGCTCCCTGCTCAGGGTGATGAGCCTGCTCTGCCCTTGAAGGGGGCACAGCCCTCAACCAATGCAGGATAGGAGCTGGGGACGGAGAATCGGGCTTCTCTGTCCCTGGGGGGAGGGGCACTGCAGTGTGCTTGGCACAATCTCCCGGAGGCCCTCAGGGGGACTGCACCCAGGTGCCCACAGCGATAATGGCTCATCAAGCTGTCCTCCTGGCTCACTTCCCTGTCTCACCTCTGACTCCCCACCAATGCATCCTGGGACACCCCTCAGATCAACCACTTGCACTAGGATCCTATCTCAAACTCTGCTTCTGACGGAGCCCAACCTAAGACCGTCGTTTTATCGCTGGGCAGAGGAGGGACGGACAGACGAGGGAGGGAGAAGTAGCCAGACACGGAGGGGTGTAGATGAGACAGCCACCACCCAGGCCAGAGCTCGTGGTTCTCAGGGCCGAGAACAGCATCTTCTTGTGTGTTGGGCAGGGATGTTCTCGTCGGGCCCAAGATAAAGCCTGCTCAGGGGAAGCCGCTGGGAGACACCGCTCTCCCCTGCGCCGCCCACCCTGGAGGAGGGGTATCAGCATTTCTTGACTCTCTAAGCAGCAGCCCACCAAGCTACTGAAGGCATGTTTGGGGCAGGTAGTAAACCCCTGGCTGTTTTCCAGAAAGTTCTATAACTGGCTTAGGCCCCTGGAAGTGTGAAGAACACCCCAGCTGTGTGGTTTGGCTCCCTCTTCTGGGTCACTGAGGCAGCTGGGGGATTGCGGAGATCCTCAGGGTGCAGGGGTAACCACTAGAAGACCAGTTTTTAAAGTATCAGTGTAATCTGTTCCCGGCTTACATCCTGGTGGGCAGAGGGAATGTGTGAGAACCACGGCAACCCACTTCCGCATTCTAGCTCGTTCCCACAAGAAATTTAAAGGACGCCAAACGTCATCTCCAGGGTGTGGTGGTGCCACAGGCAAATTAAGGGAGGATTCAGAGCTTGGAGTAGAATCTCGGTTGAAGGCCGGTGGCTAGAAATGGGTGGAGAGTTTGCGGGACAAACTTTAACATCAAGGTAGAAAATAAGAGAGAAGTCAGAGGAAAAGAATCTGATCACGATGAGATAGCTACTGTCCTTGCCCTGCCCACACCCTGCGGGCCAGTGCTCTGGCTGACTGCCACTGCCAGTGTCACCTCTTTGCTTGAGGCTCTCTCAGAGCTGTAGACGATCAGCAGGCATTCAAGGAATCAATACCCCCAGCTCTCAACCAACCGCCGACAAGTTGGAGTATAAATACCCCCACTCCCTTGCCCCTCGGATGGGATAATCTTCTACTATTGATACATCCCACATTTCAAGTTCCAGCTGCCCATTGTGGGAACTGGCTTCCTAACACCCTTTTGTTGGCTGCCTGCCCTCCCTTGTCTCATTTCCCCCAACTCCTTACAGTATGTCTCAGGTTTTGCTTCCGGGGGATCCCAGACTAAAGCAACTGGGCACCTGCTGTGTGCCAGGCACCAAGCTAGAGGCTTTATATATACCGTGCAGACCTGATACAGCTTCTCTCAAGAAAGGAAAGCATACAACACCACCACACATAAAGGGAAAGTCCAGGCCTTTGTTTCAAAACAAACGTCCGAGATGACGCAGGGAGAGTGATCCAGTTTGAGGCCAAGCCAGGTGAACAAAATGTGACTGAGCAGATCTTTTTCGGGTCATGAAAGCTCTGACAGAAGAAAAACAAAGCCAATGGAGGGAGAACCAGGTTTCCAAAGTATATCAAATGCACACCCGTTGTCTGGGGTTGTGTGTCCTTGCTGAGAACACACTCTTTGGGGAAATAGTATTGCCAAAGTAGTTGGGGTTCAATCTGCCCAGCCTTTGCAAATCTGCCCCTTGCTCCAGGGTTGGCCTGAATTCACCACAACACGTTAGAGGAAGAGGGGAAAAAAAGAGTTTTCTGTACCTCTTCTAGGACAAGCAGAGTGAACTCTAGTTAAGTTTGGGAGCTGAACATTAGCATCTCATTAATGACTCTAACCTATCCTAAGCGCAGAGAAGGCACAGAAAATCATTGCCTAAGCCACGAGCTATAATTGTTGCCATCCCTCTAAGCAGGGGGGAAAACAGGCCATGCTTTGTGGCTTCTCTGGAACAAAAGCCCCATTGGTTAATGAGGTTTCTTAATTTAGGGCAGGAGAAAACTTTTGGGTTATTAATAGGCCACAAGTGAAGGCTTGTGTTTCACTTAACTGCCCCACTTAACAAAAGAAAGTTTGCTTTGGTAATTACAGAATTATTTTTAAGTGTTAGAAGGCTTCTGGATAACCTTGAATGAAGCCTCACACGTAAAGAGGCTTTGGTGCCCCGTCTGCAAATTTACCAAACTGGGGCAAATGATCCCAAAGGCTTTGTCTAGCTCTAATGATCTATGGTTTTGTTCATCTCACGGCCTTCCCCTCAGAGAGGTCCCTTCAAAATCCACATCCTAAGGTTATCTGTTCTTTCTAACACTTGGGGTCTTTGGATACCGTTGGGGACCACAGCATCTCCGGCATGTCGGGCATCTCCACTCTACTTCCCACAGAGGATCCCATCTAAGGGCTAAACATCTCACCTCTGCCACCCATGGAAAAACATTGTCGGTTTCTTATGTTAAGTCATCGTGTATCGTCTGAGGTCTCCTCCTGGCTGAGTGAACAACATAAATCATCGCCCCAGGAGGAAGTTCATGGATCCTGGAGAGGGGCAGCCCTGCATTATGAAGGCTTTAAAACCCATACTCATAAAATATGGTGGTGAAATTCGTCTTTGAGGTTTACAGCCAACAGAATCTGTGATGTCTCTTTTACGGATGCTTTTAATGTTCTCTGCGGAGTGGTGAGCGTCTGACCCTGGGGGAAGTGTAGGGTTGAGCTGCTTCCTGAGTGGAAACAAGAGGTGGTCACCGTGTGTCCCCCGTCGGTGACCCTGCCCAGGCTGGTAAACCAAACTCCAGGCTCCAAGGGGTAACTCACCCTAGAGTCTTCTCAAGACACCTGGCTACACACAAAATGAGATGCATTCAGTTCCACCATCCAGGGTATGGGGGCTTTCCTTCGGGCGTTTGTCTGGGAAGGGGTGTGAGTGACCCCAGAATGACCGGCTACCCTCATGGGTTCTCTGTCTCAGGTCACCATGGAGACAGCATAGGATGCTCTTTGGGAGCTCTTGTGAGCATTTGCTCTCCTTGCTACTAGCTCTTGACTCCAAAGCCACCCACCATTCCCATCACACATCTAAGCACCTCGAGGAGCCTGGATCAGGCCGTGGGGAGTCATGCGAGGTCCCCGTGTGCCCTGAGCCAGCCCTTCCCATCAGCCTGGCCCTCCCCAGCTTGAGCCTCCTTGGTGAGCTGGCCTCTTTCTGCTGCTCCCTAATTGCCCTGTGCAGATACTAAGCATTGTTCCTTCACAATAAACAGTAAACCTCCTGGCAGAGATCCAAAAACCAATCATCCTGAAAATTTATCACCAGCTTCTCAGAGGAAAAAGACCCCATGTCCTGGCCCAGCCTCTCTCCTCCCAAGCTTCCTGAATACCGGTGAACTTGCTGCACTCTATTTCAAAACACTTCTCACTCTGTTCAAACTGCGAAGGGCAAAGACATTTAATGAAGTTCGAGCCAACCCATTTCCTCCAAGCGTCACTCCATGTTTTTAGTAATGACAACACTTTGTCTCCTTATGAAGGCTGCTGGCTCATATTCCTGGAGTTAGCAGACCCTTCCTGCCCCAGGGAGGAGTCTTTTGCAGAGGAAGCTGCATTGGGCAGATGGAAGCTCCAGGTGTCACCCAAGCGTTTTAATCGGTCTGTTTCCAACTGAGCCTTCAGGGTGGGAACCCTGGCACGCTTGTCATCATCTGGAAGGATGAGTGTGGTCCAAGAGCTTCAAAGGGCTCCCGGGATCCTAGAGAGATGCTGGTGACACTGGACTGTTCCAACTGAGAATGAGAAATCGGCTCGGTGACCCCCAATGACCGTCTTAGACGCTGGTACTGAGAAGGACCCTAGAAACAAGTTAGTGCAGGACTCAGAGTAGGCTCCTCTCTGCTACAGGTGCCTAACACACAGGGACAAGATCTGGGGGAAAGCAGTTATTGAGGAAAGGAATTGGAAGTCTCTCTGTGGCCACATCAACCGAAGCACCTCCCTGGTTAACTGAGTATGCGTTGGGCTTCTCTATACGTGGCTACTGTTCCTGAGCATTTACTGCGCGCTACGAATTGTGCGGAGAGCTCTTTATGCCCTATCTCGTGTATTCCTCCAGCCAAGCTATGTGGAAGGAATTATTATGAACCCTATCCGTCAGGTGGGGGACATTGAGACTCAGAGCAGCTGTGGCTCAGCGACATCACAGAGCTGTTACCTGAGGGCACTGGAATCTCAGGGGGTCACACACTGGACCCCAAACTCCTCACCGCCAGGCCACATTGCACAAGCTCGTGACTGAAGAAAGACTCGTGACTTAAAATAAATAAATAGAAACCAATTTCTCCAGGAAATGTAAATCAAAACCACAATGAGAGACCATTTCGTGCCCATTAGAATGGCTATTATCAAAAAAAGAAACACAGAAACTAACAAATGTGGTCAGGATATGGGGAATTTGGAACCCTTGTGCATTGCTGGTAAGAGTATCAAATAGTGCAGCCACTGTGGAAAACAGTATAATTGTTTCTCAAAAAATTAAACAGAGCATTCTCATTTGATCCAGCAATTCCGCTTCTGGGTATACACCCAAAAGAATAGAAAGAAGGGACTCAAAGAGATATTTGTACACGCATGTTCATAGCAGCATTACAGTAAGTCCCCTACATACGAACTTTCAAGTTACGAACTTTCAAAGATGTGAACTTGTGTTCCATCAACGTCAGGTGTGAATGACATTGCAGCTCGCCCTCTGTCTCCTATTGCTGGCGATCCTTCAGCTCTACCATCTCTCACCTCCTCTCCCTCCTCCAGTCAGCATCTCTTCTTGCCTGTTCACTAGATGCCAGCCCCTCTATGCCAGCTGTTGTACTGTACTACTATACTTTTCAAGGTACTGTACTTTAAGAATAAAAAATGGTTTCTTTATTTTTTGTGTTTGTTTTTTCTGTATTATTTGTGTGAAGAGTATTATAAACCTATTAAGTACAGTACTGTATAACCAATTGTGTTAGTTGGGTACCTAGGCTAACTTTGTTGGACTTAACGAACAAATTGGACTTATAGATGCACTCTCAGAACGGAACTCACTTGTATGCAGGGGACTTACTGTATTCACAATGGCCGAAAGCTAGAAGCAACCCAAGCATCAGAGGACATTTGGATAAATGGATAAACAGAGTGCGGTCTATACATACAATGGAATATTATTCAGCCTTGAAAAGAAAGGAAATTCTGACACCTGCTACGACGTGGATGAACTTTGAAGACATTATGCTCAGCGAGATAGGCCAGATACAGAAAAGATAAATGTTGTCTGATTCCCCTTACATGAGGTCCCTAGGGTAGTCAATTTAATCGAGACAGAAAGTAGAATGGTGGATGCCAGGGGTAGGGGAAGAAGGGAGTGGGGAGCTGCTGTTGAGTGGATACAGAGTTTCAGTTTTGCAAGATGTAAAGTGATCTGGAGATGGCGATGGTGGCTGCACAACACTGTGAATGTGCTTAATGCCACTGAACTATACACTTTAAAACAGTTAAAATGGGGCTTCCCTGGCGGCGCAGTGGTTAAGAATCCGCCTGCCAATTCAGGGGACACGGGCTCGAGCCCTGGTCCGGGAGGATCCTACATGCCGCGGAGCAACTGAGCCTGTGTGCCACAACTGCTGAGGCTGCGCTCTAGAGCCCGCAAGCCACAACTACTGAGCCCACGCGCTACAAGTGCTGAAGCCAGTGCTCCACAACAAGGGAGGACACTGCAGTGAGAGGCCCACGCACCGCCATGAGGAGTAGCCCGCGCTCATGCAACTAGAGAAAGCCCGTGTGCAGCAGCGAAGACCCACACAGCCAAAAATAAATAAAATAAATAAATGTATTTTAAAAAGCAAAATAAAATGGTAAATTTCATGTTCTATATTTTACCATAATGAAAAAGGTTTTTTAAAAAAAGATGAACATGTTGCTTTATGTTATGTATATTTTACCACAATTTCTAAAAAAACAAGCTCTCCATTCTTTAATTGAAAAGGTGGGCCCAGGGACTTCCCTGGCAGTTAAGACTCTGCTCTTCCAATGCAGGGGGCACAGGTTCGATCCCTGGTCGGGGCACTAAGATCTCGCATGCCAAGCTGCACAGCCAAAAAAAAAAAAAACAAAGAAAGAAGAGAAAAGAAAATGTGGGCCCAAAGAGGAGAAATGACCTGTATAGATGGACTTCTCCTCTCTACCACACGTGACTGCTTCTGTTCCACCCCTTTTTCTTAGCCTATAGCCACCAGGAAGCAGAGACGTGTGGGCCATCCACTTGTGAGAGGTACTGCTGGGCAAATGCTCACTCAGGAGCAGCCTGGGAAGCAGCTCCACTCCTCTGCCTTCTTCTCCCCCTTTCTCCATCTACTGCTCACGGCCTACCTGCCCCTTCTACAGATTTTGAGGTTCTGAGGACGGGAACCAGGGCTGAAAAGTTTGTGGAGAGCTTGTGAAGAGGCTTCCGGAAGAGACTCGAGGCTGTGAGGGTGGGCAAAGGCGAGTGCCAACTCCCCCTGCTTCGCAGCGCCCCAAAATGCCATCTCTCAGAAATAATTTCCGTCCCCCCAACCCCAGGCCACCCCTTTTACCTCAGGTCTTTCTGGTCCCCTGGAAGCAAATCCCTCTCTACTTTGGCTCTCTGGCGCCATCTTGTGTTATTTTTTAAACAGCCACAAAGATTTTTTTTTTTTTTAACTAATCTCTTTAAAGAACAAAATAGTTTTCTAAGTTTTATCGTAGAAGAACTTCTGCAATATTCTATAATAACATAACAATATAACAACACTAGTCTAGAAGAAAATCAGCTTCACCCACTGTTTTAGCAGCAAGCGGTCAAAGCCTTTTTTTCCCTGAACATATTCATAAATATTTCAAAGATAATCTTAAGTGTAGAAGTTGGTTTTATTCACGCTGCCTTTAGCATTGCCTTTGACAGAGAAACTACCTCTGAAATAAAAAGGAAGATACGTTTTGTGTTTAATTTTTATCAGAGCCAGAGAGGAGCAGTGTAAGTAAAAGATTTTTTTTTCTTTCTTTTTTTTTCTGGCTGCACTGGATCTTTGTTGTGGCGTGTGGGCTCTTCATTGCAGGCTTCTCTCTAGTTGCGGTGCACAGGTTTAGTTGCCCCGCAGCATGTGGGATCCTAGTTCCCCAGCCAGGGACCCAATCCATGTCCCATGCATTGGAAGGTGGATTCTTAACCACTGGACCGCCAGGGAAGTCCCAGTAAAAGATATTATAAACCTTCACCTTTACCTGGTGTCTCAGCTCCACACATTGTACGTGGGCATGACTTCAACAGGTGCTAGAAAAACTGTCTTGCTCATATAAAGCAAATGCAGTCCAGGGACACTCCTTAATGACTGAATCTGTACTTACAGATCTATAGGTCTATGCGGTGGGTTATGTTGCTAAAACCAAAATTGATGCCTCAAAGGGAAGGAGGAGGAAACAAATGACACCTAACTGTGACAAGAAATCAATCACTGGTTAATCTAGTAAGATCTAATATCAGGATTGTAAGCACCTGCATGTCAGAAGTTTCCTGAGCCTTTCTTATCCTTGTGGAATTGCAGACAAATCTGCCCTTGTTTCACAAGGAAATCAAGAAATGAAAAGTGCTCCTGGAAAGCTGCACAGGACAAAAAAGAAAGACTCCACTTTGGTGTTATAATCCCACCTCGTGCTATCTGTGGCATTGAGAGGGCTTTAAAATTCCCACTCTACTCACCGGAGGCCCTAAGCTGAAGGGACATTCACAGACCTGGACTGTGTTCTGGAGATCCAGTCCTTTTTCCACTGACCGACTCCATCAAGCCTTTGGAGTTCAAATAGAAGAGAGAGGCCACGAGACCCCAGGAAAGGAAGGGAAGCTGGAGTCTTCCACATTGGCAACCAAGCCGTAAACCAATTTATATTTAATTTATGAAAGTAAATCCTTACAACTTGAAGTAGAGAAATTCTCAGACGGAAAACACAACACTTACCCAGAGAGAAAGAGAACAGACAGAGGCCTCATTTTTTTTTTTTTTTTCTCTATATACATGTCACATTTGTCAACCCTGCAGTAAAACGAGTCAGGCTTGGAGGTCAGAAGAGCTGAGTTTAAGGTCTGCCTGTGTCGCTTGTCTGTGTGATTTTGAACGGCTTTGGCAGCAGCTCTGGGCCCTAGAGGCCTCATCTTGACACTAGGGTTAACAACACCTGCCTCGGGGGATTGAAAACAAGCGAAGCACCCCTAAAACAGAGCCTGACCCAAGCAGGGGCTCAGTAAATGACTGATGGCATCTTGATGATGGTGATGGTGATGACCATCCTACTGTTCCCCTCCTCTTGGACCACCATCCTCCCAGACACAAACCTGCCTCCTTTTCTAACTGGCAGTCATATTCCCTTTATAGCAATGACTAACATCCATTGGGCACTTACTATGGGCCAGGCGCTGTGCATTAAATTGTTTCACTTAATTCTTAAGATACCCAAATGTAGCTATAGCTAATACCCACCTGTACAGGTAAGGAAACAGGTTCACAGAGATTGGGTGATGTATTAGGGTAGGCTAACTGCTGTCAGAAATAACCCCAACCCTTCAGTGACTTGACATGGTGAAGGTCTCCCTGTCCTCCAAGTCCTTGTGGGCAGAGGGCATGGAAGATAAGACTCACTCTAGCAGTCATTCAGGGACCCAGGCTCCTTCCATATTGTGACTCCACCACCTCCTGCACCTAGGTCCACCTCTGGCTCCTCTGCATCTAGCTAGCAGGTGAGAAGGAGTGAGAAAACCCATGGCTCTTGCTCCCCTCAACCCGAGATGACACGTGGCACTTCTGCTCTCACTCCACTAGCTAAAACTAATCTCTTGACCCCCCCCATACATGCGAGGGGTTGGGAAATTCTGTACTGGTGCTCCCAGGAAGAAGAAAACAGAGATAGATATTGGCAAGCAACAATAGTTTCTACCACAATGAACTTGCCTAAGGTCATGCAGCCAATGACAGCAGATGTGAGATGTGATCCCAGGTGGTCGGAGTCCAGACCCTATTCTCCTAACCACTTGGCTACACTGTCATCTAGGGAACTGTGGCAATTTTAAAACACAGCCCCCAGATTCTCTACCATTTCTTCAATCGTGACGTGGTGTCAATGTTGAAACTGGGCTATGTTAGTCCTTGGCCAATAGAACAGAGCAGAAATGACACTATAACGGTGTCCAGGCCCTCAAGATACTGGCAGCATCTACTTCCTACCTCCTGGGATTCTCACTCTGGGAACCCAGCTGCCCTGCTATGAGAAAGCCCAGACTAGTCTATTCAAGACACAACATGGAGCAGTTACCCGTATTTGTTGGAGAGGTCCCAGTCATCATCCAGAATCACTGACCGGACATGTGAGTAAAGATGCTGCCATTATGGATAAAGAAGATGTGGCACATATATACAATGGAATAATACTCAGCCATGAAAAGAAATGAAATTGAGTTATTTGTAGTGAGGTGGGTGGACCTAGAATCTGTCATACAGAGTGAAGTAAGTCAGAAAGGGAAAAACAAATACCATATGCTAACACATATATATGGAATCTAAAAAAAAAAAAAAACAATGGTTCTGAAGAACCTAGGGTCAGGACAGGAATAAAGACGCAGACATAGAGAATGGACTTGAGGACACGGGGAGGGGGAAGGGTAAGCTGGGATGAAGTGAGAGAGTGGCATGGACATATATACACTACCAAATGTAAAATAGATAGCTCGTGGGAAGCAGCCACATAGCACAGGGAGATCACCTCGGTGCTTTGTAACCACCTAGAGGGGTGGGATAGGGAGGGTGGGAGGGAGACGCAAGAGGGAGGAGATATGGGGATATATGTACACATATAGCTGATTCACTTTGTTATACAGCAGAAACTAACACACCATTGTAAAGCAGTTATACTCCAATAAAGATGTTAAAAAAAGAAAATAAAAAAATAACATGATGGATATTTTGGCAAAGAAATCTTCTTAAGCTAATAACAGGATGGATATTGAAGCATTTTAAAATGTAAAAAAAAAAAAAAAAAAAAAAGATGCTGCCATTCTGACCAGTGTGAGGTGGTACCTCATTTTAGTTTTGATTTGCATTTCTCTAATAATTAATGGTGTTGAGCATCTTTTCATGTGCCTGTTAGCCATCTGTATGTCTTCTTTGGAGAAATGGAATACTACTCAACCATAAAAAAGAAGGAAATAATGCCATTTGCAGCAACTTTGATGCAACTAGGGATTATCACACTAAGTGAAGTAAGTCAGAAAGACAAATACCACAGGATATCACTTATATGTGGAATCTAAAATATGCCACAAATGAACTTATCTACGAAACAGACTCACAGACATAGGGAACAGACTTGTGGTTGCCAAGAAGGAGGGGGGTGGGGGAAGGGTGGATTGGGAGTTTGGGATTAGCAGCCGCAAACTGTTCTACAGAGAATGGATAAACAACAAGGTCCCACTGTAGAGCACAGGGAACTATATTCAATATCCTGTGATAAACCATAATGGAAAAGAATATGAAAAAGAATATTTATGTATAACTGAATCACTTTGCTGTACAGCAGAAATTAACACATTATAAATCAACTCTACTTCAATTGAAAACAAAAATGATGCTGCCAGAGGATTCCAGCCCCCAGCAGTCAAGTCATCCCCAGCTGGAGCCCCAGACATCATGGAGCAGAGACAATCCATCATGGCAGTGCTAACCTTGAATTCCTGACCCATGTCATCTGCGAGCACAAGAAACTGATTTATGCCATTAAGTTTTGGAGTGGTTCGTTATGCAGCTGTAGTGACAAAAGGAAATTATATAAGAACTTCCTGTTACTTCACCCCTGTTACTTCTGGGGGAAAAGTTTCCAAAGTCTCTTTTTTTTAATTATTATTTATTTATTTGGCTGCATTGGGTCTTCATTGCTGTGCGTCGGCACTCTCCAGTTGCAGTGAGTGAAGGCCACTCCCCGCTGCGGTGCGCGGGCCTCTCACTGCAGTGGTCTCTCTCATTGTGGAGCACCGGCTCCAGGTACGCAGACTCAGCAGTTGTGGAGCACGGGCTCAGCCGCTCCGCGGCATGTGGGATCCTCCCAGACCAGGGCACGAATCTGCATCCCCTGCGATGGCAGGCGGACGCTCAACCACTGTGCCACCAGGGAAGCCCCCAAAGTCTCTTTATACCAACCTTTTTATCTTCTTTTTTGTGCTAGTTGATATTTTCCACATTTCCCACAATAAAACTTTATAACTTTTACCATCAGGGAAAAAATAGATTTTTAAATGACTCACTCTCCGCTAATCACTAAACCCCACCAACTTCTGTGTGCCCTTCCCTTGACTGCCAGGAAAATGACACTGTTTGGTCCACGTGGTAAAGCTGGGTGGCTCTGCAGATCCTAGAGGTCCTTATGCCTGTTCCAGTAGGTGCTTGCTGTTTATGTCTTTTATATATAGTAGTGTGTGTCTGCTAATCCCCCCACTTTCCCCTTGGGTAACCATGAGTTTGTTTTCTGTCTGTGAGTCTGTTTCTGTTTTGTAAATAAGCTCATTTGTATCACTTTTTAGATTCCACATATAAGTGATATCATATGATATTTGTCTTTGTCTGACTTTACTCTATATGATGATCTCTAGGCCCATCCATGTTGCCTGTTGCATTTTTTTTTAATGAAAATACATAAGTGTTCAATTCTACCATAGGTTAACTAGTTATTTGGTGCTAGCTCCAGCGTTTATATGTTTTATATGAGGAAATACAGCTCAAATCCTAAAATCCAATGATATAAATGAACAAGTATAGTACAATCACCTCTTGGGTTTCACATGCTTACACTCTAGTACTATTGTTTTTAAATTTTTATTTTTGAAGCACCAAAATAACTATTTTATCATGTAAGAGCTAAGCAGTGTCCTAAAATGAAGAAAATATATAAAATTGGAGCTTCTGTGGCTGAAGGGGATGAGGCCAGAGTCCAGCCTTCTTATCCCTCCCTTCAGATTTCCTGGCATCCATGGTGGACCCTGGGACTCCCTGGGACACAACATTATGTTCATAAATTAATCTGCATTTTCAAGATCCAACACTAGTGGGCCCACAGCTGAGCCTCAGCTGAGCTCTCAATTCATTATTCAACTGGTGCCCAGGATGATAAAGTTTCCTGTTGCAAACAACATTTCTATTTTATTATTTTTTCTTTTTTAGGCCATGCCACGCAGCATGTGGATCTTAGTTCCCCACCCGGGGATCGAACCCGCATCCCCTGCATTGGAAGCTCAGAATCTTAACCACTGGACCACCAGGGAAGTCCCAAACCATATTTTTGAAGAATCCCTTTTCAGAACCTAAAGTTTAACTCTTTTGGAAATACAGGTCTCCATTAAAAAGCAAAAGTTGTTGTAGAATGCCTGGGAAAATTAAACAATTGAGTAAAACCATCCTTCAGAAGATCAGACTTCTGCAAACCTCAAACTGGGAAACAGCTAAAAAAGCATTCAATGAGAAGGCAATACACTTGGGCCTTGATGGGGGACAAAACGTGCACAAGCTTAGAAAATAATTTTTTTAAAACATAATAAAATAATTATATTAAGTCTTTAAACATAATGAAACCATCTCATTAAGCCTAAATTAAAGGTCAACAATGCATAATTTATGTAGGCTTATAAAATGCATTATGCAAATGATGATTAAACCAATATCTCCTTTTTCTTATCTCTCTCCTATTAACTCTAAAAACACTAGAACTATGGTGTATTTTATGTGATACTAACAAATTTTAAAGGTATGATGTTTTCCTAAGGTTATTTCTCATAAAAAGTAACCCAAACTCCACAGAATCCAAATTCACTGACATTTTATCAAATTCCAGTTTGTGTCCAAGGAGATCAGCATTGTAAGAAAGGGGCTGTAGGGAAGACTCTGTAGGAGGGAAGAAAAATTGCCCAAGATGAGATATGCCAGGTTCATAATATGGCTGGGAACTGCCCTACACATTAGTTTTCAGTACTAAGGAGCTGAGCCTATATGAGTCCCAGTGGAGAAAGGTTCACTCAGCATTCATCTGTTCCAGGCCCTGGGAATACAGATGTGAACAAAAAAAACACAAAAATCCCCACTTTCATGGAATTTACATCCTGGTGAGGGGAGACAGTTAATTAACAATTTGATTGCAAGCACTATGGAGATAAAGTAAATCAGGGGAGATGGTAAAAAACTGTGAGAGTAGGTAGGGGTGAAGGGATTTACAATTTCAAATAGGGTGGAGGAAGCCTATTCCAGGAAGAGAGACCAGAAATGGTAAAAGCCCCAAGGCAAGTGCAATGAATAGGAAGAGGGTCAGTTTGGCAAGAATAAAGTGATTAAAATGGAAAATAATAGGGACACCAAGTCAGAAAGATAAGATAGGGTCAGGGTGGGGAATACATTGGAGGACACGCAGCAGACTGCAAGGGTTTGGGCTTTATTCTGCGAGAGATGGGTTGCCAGTGGTTGGCTTGTGAAGAAAAACTAGCGTGTCAGACTTAATGTTCTAATAGGATTATTCTGGCTACTAGGGTGAGAATAGGCTATAGGGGGCAAGGGTACAAGAAAGCATATTACAAAAATACAAGCAAGAAATAATAGTGGCTTGGTAATAGCACAGTAACTCAGCATAATATCAGACTACTCCTCCTGATGGGCTCAGCTATAAATTCTGGACTTTAATAAATGCAGCTGTTGGGGACTTCCCTGGTGGTGCAGTGGTTAAGAGTCCAAGCTCCCAATGCAGGGGACCCGGGTTCAATCCCTGGTCAGGCAACTAGATCTACATGCATGTTGCAACTAAGAGCCAGCATGCCGCAATGAAGACCCAGCGCAGCCAAATAAATAAATAAATATTTAAAAAAATAAAATCAATACAGCTGTTTGAAGACACTGTAGAATGACCCGAAGCAGAAAGAAAAATAAAGAGATTTGACATTTGGAAAAAAGAGAATCACACCAGGTAAGGTCCACGTGTGTATGGCTCTTGCCCTTACTCTCTCCCCAGTCTGCCCGACAAGGCAGATAGTGCCAGGCAGAGCCTAGAGATTTTTGGTCTGTGGAGTCGTGAGAGAAGTCCAAGGCTGCAAAAGCAACTGGTTATTGAATGGAGGGACTCACAGAATTCCACAAAATGGAGGAAGCCACAGAGGAGATAAACTAAAAATCTCCATAGAAACTCCTCTCAGATCATTGGCTGACACCTGAACTGCACACGTGTAGGGCAAGACTACAAAAAGCCCAAGAGAAAAACAGCTGGAAGGACAAAGAAGTCGAGCTGAGATTTTAATACATGCCCACTACAGGGAAGAAAGACTTTGTAGATCAAGTCCTCCCAAGTTAGAAGGGCTTTCCATCAAAAGGCCACATGTAGCAATAAAGACACCCCCAAGACTAAGGTGTTCACTTTAGAAGCAACGGTAAAATTAAAACAGACCTGCCTTAACAAGTGTAAAATCAAGCCTCCAGAAGATTATGGTGATGTAAAGTAATTTAACTACCTCCTAAAGCAAAACTCAACATTCTTCAAAGGTAGAAGACAGATTTGAGATTATCTACAGTACATCTCCCACAAGGTCCGTATCAATTAAAAAAATTAGAGAGGTGAAAACAAAAGAAAATGAGACATAATAATAAGATAAATAATAAAAATAAGAGAAAAATAAGTCTATAGAAACTAATTCCAAGATGACTCAGAAGTTGGAATTAGTTGACAAGAACTTTAAAATAGCTATTATAGGAGTTCCCTGGTGGTATAGTGGTTAGCATTCGGCTCTTTCACTACCGTGACCCGGGTTCAGTCCCTGGTTGGGGAACTAAGATACTGAAAGTTGTGTGGTGTTGCCAAAATTTTCTTTTTTAAATAGCTATTATAAATATGTTCAAAGACTTAAAGGAGAATATGGTCATGATGAATGAACAAATTAAAATATTATCAAAGAAATGGAAAATCTAAAAAGCAACCAAATGGAAATTCTAGAACTGAAAAATACAATATCTGAAATTGAGAAAACAAAACAGAAGCCACTGAATAGCTTAGTGTAGATTGGACATAACAGAAGGAATCATCGTAACCTTGGAAATGAGTCAATAGAAATCATATAAACCAAGGTTTGATAGTACTCACCAAGTTTCCAGAATAATCAATAAAGAGGGATTCACACAAAATCAGTAGAGAATTTAGTCATCATTATCATCCCTATGCCTAAAGAGGCAAGAGGGTGAGGTATTAGAGTTGTAGAATGAACGACCTCATCCCCCTGCTCTTGATCTCCCCGCGCCTCCCAGTGGCCCAACCAAGAAGCTCAGGGGCATGGGAGTGGATTGATTCAGTCTGCAAAAATCCCAGGGTCCAAAGCAGGGTGGAGAATATGGAGACTGGATCTAAAGAGGCAAATGGAAAATATCTAGATCACACATCTAAACACATCTGAGTAAGTGATTTAAAAGACAAAGAGAAAAAAAACACTCCAGCATAAATCCTAGGTCACTTACAAAGGACTAAAACTCACACTTGCCCAGAGTTCCTGCAGCAATAGCAAGACGTCCCGAAAGACAATAAGGTAATAATATCTATTCAATTTTGAGCAGAAATGTTGCAGTCAAACATTTTAAAATCTAGTCAAAAGGTTTTTCCCACATAAAGGCAACAGAAAGTTATTCTCAGATGTCCAAGGATTGGAAAACATATCCTGCACGTTGCTTTTAGAAAAAATTATTTGAAGACATACTAAGGCCAACTGAAAGAAAAGTCAAAATTAAGAACTCAAAAACAGGGAATTTGTGGTATAAAAGAATTTCTGGGGGCTTCCCTGGTGGCGCAGTGGTTGACAATCTGCCTGCCAATGCGGGGGACACAGGTTCGAGCCCTGGTCTGGGAAGATCCCACTTGCCGCGGAGCAACTGGGCCCGTGAGCCATGGCCGCTGAGCCTGCGCGTCCGGAGCCTGTGCTCGGCAACAAGAGAGGCCACGATAGTGAGAGGCCCGCACACCGCGATGAAGAGTGGCCCCCGCTGGCCGCAACTAGAGAAAGCCCTCACACAGAAACAAAGACCCAACACAGCCAAAAATAAATAAATAAATTTAAAGAAGAAAAAAAAAAAGAATTTCTGTAATGATTCAATTTATGCAAGGAAGGGCTTGCACATTAGCATTATCTTTTTTTTTTTAATTTACAGTTGAACAACATAAGAGAGATGATGGTATGCATCTCACCCATAGCCTGCTCCTAGGGTGGGAGGAAAGAGTGGGAGGCTTGGAATCACCACAGAGACAAGAAGTTTGAAGAAATGGTCCATGTTATGTAGGCACTGGGCTATTGGATCTTCCTTGCCTCCACTGGGCACCAAACTCACCAATCCCGTTAGATTCTGTCCTATCTGATGGAATCTGGAACTTGGGGCAAGGCTTGGCCCTGCATGCTTTACTCGTGTTCCCATTCTGGACCCGATCCTCCCCCACTGCTACATTCTTCACCCTGCAAAACATACACAAGCTCCCATGTTTGATTCCCTTGAAACAATAACTGCATTGTCCTGCCCCATGACCTTCTAACAATGACTACACTTTTTAGAGGATTGGGACACAGTGCGAAGAATCATTGAAAAATCTCCACAAAAATTGAGTTGTAATAAGGAATCACACAATAGCTAATTTCATTCTAAAGAAATGATTTTTCTTATTGAGTGAAGAAAAAAAATGTGGTGGAATATATGCCAGACAAT
This sequence comes from Aethalodelphis obliquidens, assembly GCF_003676395.1. Taxonomy (NCBI): domain Eukaryota; kingdom Metazoa; phylum Chordata; class Mammalia; order Artiodactyla; family Delphinidae; genus Aethalodelphis; species Aethalodelphis obliquidens. The sequence goes on from NW_020837993.1 coordinate 4,803,358, forward strand.
TAACAATGATTACTTCAAGGGGTAGGATTATGGCAAACTTGGACTTTCCACGTTAAAAATTGTAGTTCTATAATTTTTCTAATTTTTTGCAACAATCATGTTATATACGTTAACTAGAAAAGCCTTTAAAGATAAATCATTTTAAAATAAAATAAAACACAAGGGATATAGGAACTAATTAAACAGCAGCACAAGGAAACAAACTGACAAATCCAAATGTAGGATATATTCTAATACAATTGAACTAGTTTTTGCAACATGACAATGGCAGTGAAAGGGGATAAGGGGTTGGTCTAGATTTTAAAAGAATTAAGCAAATATAATGTACTGACCTTGTTTAGATCCTGATTTAAACAAATTCTCTAAAATAAGACTTTTTTAGGTAAAAAGGGAAATTTTACTGTGGACTGGAAGATATCAAATTTTGTTGGGTATGATTATGGTGTTGCGGCTATATAAATAAGACTATATTATTAGAGATTCATACTAAAGTATGTGGCAGCAAAATGACATGATTACTGGAATTTGCTTTTAAAAGGAAAAAGGAATAGATCCTTATGTGGGAAAATTTGATAATTATTAAATCTGGGTGAAGGGTTTATAAAGGTTCATTGAATTATTCTCCTTATCTTTGTGTATCTTTGGACATTTTCATAATTAAATTTTTTAGTGAAATTTAAACATTACTTTTAAGAACTAAATTGCTAGTATTGGTAACTGTTGAAGAGAAGTTAACCGCCAGTAGCAGAGATTACCAGTCACCAAGGCTTATTTTGTATTGTCTTTCATCTAAGACCTTATCTATTCCTATGTTAACTTTATTGAAAAATAAGTATATGCACTGGTTTCCATTATGTACAAATTGCAAAGAAAAAAAAGACCCTAAGATATAAGTAATAATTTTTAATGAGTTAACGTTTATCACATGCTTATCACAAGCACTTTCTAAGAATTAGTTCTTTTTGTTTTCACGACAGCTTCATAAGGTAGATTGTAAGATAGCTTCAGGGGGAACTAGGTGAGAATTCTGGGCCACATAACTCAGACCTGTGGGTCTGGAGTCTTAGCTCTGTGCCAGTCTACCTCAGGAATATTACAGATTTCTATCTCTTACCATCTGTTAAAGAATGTAACTCAGTGAGCCAATGTTCATTGCAGCACTACTTACAATAGCCAGGACATGGAAACAACCTAAATGTTCATCAACAGAGGAGTGGATAAAGAAGATGTGGTACACACACGCAATGGAATATTACTCAGCCATACAAATGGACCTAGAGACTGTTATACAGAGTGAAGTAAGTCAGAAAGAGAAAAATATCATATATTAATGCATATATGCGGAATCTGAAAAAATTGGCATAGACGATCTTATTTACAAAGTAGGAATAGAGACACAGACGTATAGAGAACAAACATATGGATACCAAGGGGGAAAGGGGGTGGTGGTGGAATGAATTGGGAGATTGGGATTGAGACATATACATTATTGATACTATGTGTAAAATACATAACTAATGAGAATCTATTGTATAGCACAGGGAACTCTACTCAATGCTCTGTGGTGACCTAAATGGGAAGGAAATCCAAAGGAGAGGGGATATATGTATATGTATGGCTGATTCACTTTGCTCTACAGTAGAAACAAACACAACATTGTAAAGCAACTATACTCCAATAAAAAAATTTTAAAAAGAAAATAAAATAAAGCAAAAAAAAAGAATGTCACTCAGTAAAAGTCTTAAAGTGATTTTCAGCTTGTCATTAAATGATATCTAGATTCTTTGTAATTCTGAGTATTTGATCTTTGCTACTAGACGTGAGACATGGACCATACTAAGATATCTATACAAGCCCAGCTCCAGTGTGTCACAAGAACCCAGGACTCATAAGAAAGGAAGCTTAGAGAATAAACATGTATGACCGGGTAAGGCAGCTGTCTTCAGCCTCAATTTGGGACAATATACAGGGTCATCCCAGCTCCAGATATTCTGATGGAATCAGCTGAGCCCTTCTTCGAGAATACATTGCAGTTCAGTTTCTCCTCTACCCAACCCCACAGGTGTTAATTCCAAGAGCACTCTTCAATAAACCTCTGCGTGCAAATCTCTGACTCAGAGTCTGTTTCCCAGGGGACCTGACCTAAGATAGTGACCACCAGCCACAGCATCCCTTGTTTTCTTCTAAGTTTCTCTCAAGATACTAGATGGTCATAATGACCAAAAGTGGGCTTATGGCCCTAATGATGCTGTGAACAAATATCTCCATTTAACAAATGAAGATACAGTTAGCATCATGTTTAATGGTGAAAAGTGCATGCTTTCTCCCTAAGATCAGAAACAAGACAAGGATATTTGCTCTCCACCACTTCTATTCAGCCTTGTGCTAGAGTTGATAGCCAGCAAGAAGACAAGAAAGGGAAATTAAAGGTATGCAGATTGGAAAGGAAGAAATAAAACTGTCTTTATTTGTAGACATCATCATCTGTGTAGAAAATCCTAAAGAATCTATAAAAATGCTACTAGAAATCAGTAAGTGAGTTTAGCAAGGTTGCAAGATATGAGATCAACACAGAAAAATCAGTAATATTGTTATATACTAAGAATAAACAATTGAAAATTAAATTTTTTTAAATATCTATGATAGCATCACCAAACATGAAATATGTAGGGAATTTTTAGTAAATACGAGCAAGACTAGTACACTGAAAACTACAAGACATTGCTGAGAGAAATTAAAGAATACCTAGATAAATGAAGAAATATATTCATGAATCAGATGGCTCAACATTAAAATGTATTTCTCACCAAAATGATCCATATATTCAATCAAAATCCCAGGAGGCTTTTTTAATAAAAATTGACAAACTGATTGTAAAATGCAAATTGAAATTCAAAGGACCTAGAAAAGCCAAAACAATTTTGAAAAGGAAGAACAAACTCAGAAGACTTACACTACTTACTTTCAAGATTTATTACAAAGCTACAGTAATCAAGACAGTGTGGTACTGGAAAAAGGATAGACAGACACATGGATGAATGGAACAGAAGAGAGTCCAGAAACAGACCCATACATATATGGTCAATTGATTCTCAACAAAGCTACCAAGGTAATTCAATGGACGAAAGAACAGTTAGTTCAACAATAGTCCTGGAACAATTGGTTATCTGTATGCGAAAAAAAGACAAGAACCTCAACGCTTACCTCTCACAACGTGCAAAAGTTAACTAGAAATTGATTATAAATCTAAACATGAGTTATAACTATAAAACGTCTAGATAAAATATAGAGAATCTCTGTGACTTTAATAAGACACACACACACACACACACACACACAGCCCATGAACCAAACAACCCAAATGTCCATTGACAGATGAATGAATAACCAAGTATGGTATATCCATACAATGGAATATTATTCAGCCATAAAAAGGAACTAATAACTGATACATGCTACGGCATGGATGAATCTTCAAAGCATTATGGTAAGTAAAAGAAGCCAGATACGAAAGATCACATATTATATGATTCCTTTTATATTCCCTTTATATCCAGAATAGACAACATTATAGAGATAAATCAGATTAGTGGTTACTAAAGGATAGGGGGAGGGGAGAAATGGGAGCAATTACTTATGGATATGGGGTGTTTTTTCTGAGGTGATGAAAATATTTTGAAACTAGAGAAAGAGTGGTCGGGCAACATTGTAAATACACTAAATGCCACTGAATTTACACTTTTAAATGGCTAAATGTATGTTATCTGAATTTAAAAGAAAAAATAAATTATAAAAATAAATGACAATTTTTAAAAAAGAGACAACTTCAGACTTACAGAGATTTGAGAAGTCTGGGCAGTGGACCTTAGAGCTGTCTGGCTTTAAGGACATCCTCTTAACCACCACATTTAGCCGCCCCCTTCAGCCTCACTAATGATAAGCAGAGTTGTTTCTGGGTAGTAGGAACTTGGAAGATTTACATTCCCTTTATAGACCAAATTTTCTATAGTGAAAAGGAGACATGTTGCTATAAATATTTGTACATCACGCCACAGGATCATGACTATGTGAATAAATTATATCATAAATACTGGACAACACGCACAAAAGCGTTCTCTGAGAAGTGGATTTTAATAAGCCTTGCCTTTTCTGTCTTCCACTTCTCATTATTATCCTGATTTTTTACAATAAGCACTTTTTAAAAATTTTTGTTGGAGTATAGTTGATTTACAATGTTGTGTTAGTTTCAGGTGTACAGCAAAGTGAATTGGTTATATATCTACATATATCCACTGCTTTTTAGATTCTTTTCCCATACTGGTCATTACAGAGTATTGAGTAGAGTTCCCTGTGCTATACCGTAGGTCCTTATAAGTTATCTATTTTATATATAGTAGTCTGTATATGTCAAACACAGTTAAAGTTTTATAATGAAAGAAACAAACTTTAAAACCATTTAAGTTAAATGAGCTGCCCCAGATAATATTGAGTGTTCCCATCATTTTAGAAGTTCAAGGAGAGCTCAACTGATCTCTTGATGGAAACGCTGTAGATGGACTGACGCACTGGCTAGGAGACTGAACTAGATGGTTTCTGAGGTCCTTCCCAGATCCAGTAAGTCCTTGGTCTTAGATAATTCAGAACTGCTAACACCTGCAGAGCAATTGCCTTGTGCCAAATGCTGTAAAGAGCACTTTACATCACAAACCTATGTGATGAGTATTCTTATTGTTCCCATTTTCACATGAAGGCACTAAAATGGAGACTTTCTCCTCAACTTGGCCAAGGTGTCACAGCTGAAGGTCAAGCCAGATCTGCTCTACCACGGAGCCCATGATCCTAATACCTCGTATGCCCTAACTGCTGTGATAGATGCCATATAGCACACCAATGCACATAAGAAAGAGTTCCCAGTCATAATTGTACGGTAAACTAGAAGAAGCAAAGACTGAGAACCAGGGAAGTTCCCCCAAGATCTGTTACTAACTCACTGTGTGACCTTGAACCTTCTCTCTGAGCTGCAATTTCCTTTTCTGTAAAATTCAGGGAAAGTCAGATTTAGCTCTAAGAGTTCACTCTCCACTGGCCGTTATAGTGGACCCTCTCTGATCACCACTGCTGTCACATTTGGATTCCTGAAAACTACTCTACTTCTCCAGGGTAAAACTGACGAGATTTCTTACCAGAACCAAAGCCGTATAACCTCTTAAGTACCATTTTATCATCTTAGAGAATAAATTTCTCCAATGAAACTTTGATTCTCAAGGACTGTTTATTTCTCCCTCATCACAGATAGAAGCACAAAATAGAAAAGAGAATACATTGGAGACCGCCAGCAAATGAGTGATTTCAGCAAGATTCACATAAAGCAGGCAAAAAGTTGTCAAAAAATAAAATGGAAGAAGCCATCATCTATAGTATTTTCAGAGGTGGCTTCAGAGAAGAGAAAGGAGAGCCAGACAGCAAAACCAGAAAGGCCAACCTTGGGGTTAACCCAACACCTTCTCATTACAGGCAAACAGGTGTAAACTTACCCCCAGGCAAAACATCAGGGAGCTCTGCTCTCTAAGGAGGTGGAACAAAATGCCAGGAAAGAATAAGGGAATTAGTTGTGCGTGTCAGCCCAATGATAAGCCCCACTCATGTATAAAAGCTCTAATTCTGCCTGCCTGGGCTATCATTCTTCATCTGTTGAGATGATCATGTAGCTTTTATCCTTTATTCTACAAATATAGGTGTATTGCACTGATTGATTTTTTTTATATAACCTGTTTTTTTATTTTTTATTGAAGTACAGTTGATTTACAATGTTTCAGGTATACAGCAAAGTGATTCAGTTATATATATATATATATATATATATATAAAAAACATATAGGGGCTTCCCTGGTGGCGCAGTGGTTAAGAATCCGCCTGCCAATGCAGGGTACACAGGTTCGAACTCTGGTCCGGGAAGATCTCACATGCCTGCCGCAGAGCAACTAAGCCTGTGAGCCACAACTACTGAAGCCCGCGTGCCTAGAGCCCGTGCTCAGCAGCAAGAGAAGCCCCTGCTCACCGCAACTAGAGAAAACCCGTGCGCAGCAACAAAGACCCAATGCAGCCCAAAATAAATAAATAAAATTTAAAAATATATATATTCTTTTTCAGATTCTTTTCCATTATAGGTTATTAAAAGATATTGAGTATAGGTCCCTGTGCTATACTGTAGGTCCTTGTTGGTTATCTATTTAACATATAGTAGTGTAGATATTTTAATCCCAAACTTCTATTTTATCCCTACCCCCCTCTTTCCCCTTTGATAACAATAAGTTTGTTTTCTATGTCTGTGAGTCTATTTCTGTTAGGTAAATAAGTTCATTTGTATCTTTTTTTTTAGATTTCACATATAAGTGATATCAATGACATTTGTCTTTCTCTGACTTACTTCACGTAGTATGATGATCTCTAGGTCCATCCATGTTGCTGCAAATGTCATTATTTCATTCCTTTTTATGGCTGAGTAATATTCCATTTTCTATATATACCACATCTTCCTTATCCATTCATCTGTTGATGGACATTTAGGTCACTTCCATGTCTTGGCTATTGTAAATAGTGCTGTTATGAACATTGGGGTGCATGTATCTTTTCGAGTTAGAGTTTTCTCCAGATAAATGCCCAGGAGTGGGATTGCTGAATCATATGGTAACTGCACTGATTTTTATATGCTGACCCACCCTTGCATTTTTGGGATAAATACCCCTTGGTTGTGGTGCTAATCCTTTTCCTATGTTGCTGGATTCAGTCTGCTAGTATTGGGATGAGGAATTTTGCATCTATGCTCTTAAGAGATATTGGTCTGTAGTTTTCTTTTCTTCTGATGTCTTTGTCTGGTTTTAGAATAGTAGAAAGAATGAGAATATTTTCCCCTCTTCTGTTTTCTGGATGAGTCTCTGAATGATTGGTATTTATTCTTCCTTAAACATTTGGTAGAGGTCACCAGTGAAGCCATCTAAGCCTAGGCTTCTCTTTGTGGGAAATTTTCTGATTATTAAGTCGATCTCTTCACTTGTTATAGGTCTATTCAAATTTTCTATTTCTTCTTGAGTCAGTTTTAGTAGTTTGTGTCATTCTAGGAATTTGCCCATTTCATCTAGGTTATCGAATTTTTTGGGATACAGTTGTTCATAGTACCTCCTTATAGATTCACTTTTTATTTCTGTAAGATCAGTCATAATGTGTCCTCTTTCATTCCTGATTCTATTAATTTGAGCCCTCTCTGTTTTTTTCTTTATCAGTCTAACTATAGGTTTCTGAATTTTATAATTATGTTAATGAGATTAGAAACCAAAATTTTCACTATAAGGGAAAACAGGTACAAGGATAAAACCTAAGAAGTTATGTCAAAAGATCATTATGAGGGAATGATCAATTTGAATTGTATCAGTATTAATGCATTATTTATTTATTTATTTATTTATTTATTTTTGCCACTGAAAAGGTCTAGAAGCAATGAAAAAGTCTGAACAGTAGTACAGAGTATTGTACAACTCAGACTGTGGTCTCCAACAACCATTCCCCACAAAGGTAACCAGAGATCATGCAGAAATACCTGGTTGCAGGTCTGAGGAAGGAAATGCCTGCGACAGCTGTACAGAAAGAAGGGAAGCTATCTAAGAATAATGGGGTCATTTCAAAAGGACACAAAAGCCAACTTAAAAGGATCCTCATTGGCTATAGATGGTACAGTGCAAATATCAAAGGCAATTAAGGGCTTTATTTGAATAAACTCAGTTAATCCTTACATCAACCCTGTGAGTTATCTCCCGACTATAGATGGGGCAACTGAGACACAAAAAGAGGTTAAAAGTCACTTCGCCCCTTTCTCACTGTCGGGAAGTGGTGGACCTGAGCTCAAACCGAGGCCCCCAACCCCAGAATGTGCACTTAACTTCCATTTTTAGCTGCCTGTCAATAGTTATTTTATCATCAGAAAGAGAAAATGTTGTTTTTAAAAACTCTTATCATATACTCTGTAAGTTTCCTAAAGTTGAAATTAAGAAACTGGCACTGACTTTTGAGGCTTTGAACTTGGCTCTTTGGGTGAAATGCCTCAAACTAATGGTAGAGGCAGAGCATTATTTAAGATCATGGCTTTCCTATTATTTGGCTTGGTAGGCAGAACTGGGTTCCAACTCCAAGGTGCTGTCTGGAGGTTGCCCAGTTCTGTGCTGGAGGCTAATAAATAGATAGATACATCAAATGCCAGATATTCAATCCATGGCAGCTCTTATTAATATGAAAATCCCATTTACAAAGGGCTTTTTCTACCCAGTTGAATTGACCCAGTAAAGTAATCCTGTTGGAAAAAAACCTGTCTCCAGAGGCACAGGAGGAGTTGCATGTTATTTGCATAGATTTGCATATTAATCAATAGCTGATGAAATTCCTCATTAAGGGGTGGATTTCTCCAGGCTACTGAAATCCAAGGAGGCAAGTGTTTTTCAACTAATCAATGTAGTAGATTAGAAGTAGCCTCTCTTTCCCGGCTACCAACCTCTCACCTCCAAAAAATAATAATAGTAAGTCTTCACCCCAAACCCAGGTTTTCCCTGGAAATTCTAATGTGGAGTTGGGAGCTGGATGTCCATTGGTTGAGGATTCTGAAGGAAGGAGGCAAGAAACCCAGGATCCAGCTCAAATCCAAAGGTAGCATCCCTCTCTGAGATCCAGACCCTGCAAAGGAAGCCCAGACTAAGGGCAGGAGCCCCTGGCTTCTCCACACCATTTCTTTTCTCTGGTGTCCCCTCTCAGTTGCCTTATCTGATTCCCCTCTGCCTGTATCCAAAATTCCTTTAGTTCCATCCTTCCTTTCCCTCACATTCTTCCCCTCATCTTCAGCGTCCCCCTCTATAAAATGAGGAAAACAATAACATGACCTCAAGGATTAAGGAGGCGAGGCTTAGCTCTATACATTTTTCTCCAAAAGCTTTATTAAAAGATAGCATCTGTGGCTAATTTAGGATACAAATTTGGATTCTTTTTGGTTCACATCTTATTTGGCATATATATATATATATTCAGAGAAATTTTTGATTCAGCAATTACTTATGAATAAAAAGAAAAGTTAAGAATATAACAGAGGTACTTCCCTTGTGGTCCAGTGGTTAAGAATCCACCTTCCAATGCAGGGGACAGGGGTTCAATCCCTGGTTGGGGAACTAAGAACCCACATGCCACGGGGCAACCAAGCCCATACACTGCAACTACTGAGCCTGAGTGCCACAACTAGAGATCCCGCATGCCGCAACTAAGACCCAACACAGCCATAAATAAATAAATATTTTTTTAAAAATGAATATAATAGACAATACTTTTGGGAATATAGCTAATGCTAATCATAAATATTAAAATCTAAGTGGCTGGGATCACATTGAATCTGCAAACCAAATCATGGATAATTAACACCTTAACACTATTATCTAGCACTATACTGCATAGAATAATCAAGAAATGTTAGCTGTTTGTCTGGGTTGTCTGCATAAAAAACTGCCTTATGACTTAGCGGCATAAAACAACCATTTTGCTTGCTCAAGTTTCTGTGAGTCAGGAACTCAGAGAGGGCTCAGCTGGTGGCTTTTCTGATCCACATGACATCTCCTGGGGTCATTCACTCAGCTGCATTCGGCTGGTGCTGAACTGGAGTGGAATTCTCAAGGCTTCATTCCTCTGTGCTTTTATCATGTGGCCTCTCTCTTTTCACATGCTTAGCTTGGGCTGCCCCACAGCATGGAGGTCTCAAGGTATTCATACCTTTTACAGTCTGATTCAAAAGGCAGCATTTTGAAGATGCTTCAAAAGAAAGCATTCCAAGGAGGAAAGCAGAAGTTGCCAATCTCTTAAGGCCTAGGCTCAGAAGTTACACAGTGTCACTTCCATTGCTTTCAGTTGGTCAAAATGAGTCCCAAAGCTAGCACAGATTCGAAGAGCAGGGAAATAGGCTCTACCCGTTGATGGGAGAGTGGCAAAGAATGAGCATCCGTCTTTTTAATCCACCTCATCGTTGTTTGACAATGTTGTCCACTTCTATGCTCTGACTATGTGACTATCTTCTAAACATTTATCTATGGCCCTGGAAGTGCTCTCAAACCTGAGATCACAGGTCTTTCCAAAACACTCACTTAAACATGTCATCCTCTCTCTGTTAAAGCCTTCTAGGTTCCCACTGCCTATGGAAGAGAATCCAGATTCCCTAGCTTGGCATTCAAAACCTTTCATAAATTGCTGGGCTCTGCAGCCTAACCTCTGGCCACTCCACACACACACGTGCAAACATATTTCCTCCCACAGACACTCTCACACAAGCAAGCACGCAATACACACACTCAAACACACACACGCTGTTGACTGCCGGCTTCCCAGAAGGACCACCAGAGTAGCCTGTGCATTACACAGAGCCATGTCCTTTACCTAGGCGCAGTCAGAGACAGCAGCTCTGCCCTGACCAACCCCAGAAGGGTCTCAGAAGGGGGAGACCAGGGCAGATACCTACTGGTTTTTGGGGTCTGAGTTCAAGTGGTTCAAGACTGGGAAGAGTTCATGATGTCATAGTTTAGGACTGGTGGCCACAGCAAGGCGAGAGCCCTAGAGCAAGTCTTTATAAGTTGTTTGGCTAGTGGACTTCTTGCCCAGGTGAGCAGCCAGTTGTTCTGAGAATGGGGCTATGTGCCCAAATGTACAAGTCCTTATTAAATAAACTGGTTTTCAGGAATTTCCAAAGCCAACAGTGAAATATTTAATTGTTTACAGTTTTATCTTCCTGTGCAAGAACTTTCTGGAATACACAGGAATCTTGTTGACACAGTTGGTTTCAGGCTTCCATCCTGAGAGCTAACCCACGTGTGTCTCAGTCCTAGCGCAGAGTCACACGCACCCACCTCAGCCAGGCTCCGGGTGGTCTTGCTCTTCCTCCAGCTTTGCATTTTCACGTGCTCACCCTCTTTCCTTATAAAGTTTATTTTCTCTCTTTAGAAGTGTAATGCGTGCTCATCACTGGAAAGTTTGACAAGAAAAAAGGTTAAAAGAAGTCATAGTGTGGGCTTCCCTGGTGGCGCAGTGGTTGAGAGTCCGCCTGCCAATGCAGGGGACACGGGTTCGTGCCCCGGTCCGGGAAGATCCCACATGCCGCGGAGCGGCTGGGCCGGTGAGGCATGGCCGCTGAGCCTCCGCGTCCGGAGCCTGTGCTCCGCAACAGGAGAGGCCACAACAGTGAGAGGCCCGCATACCTCAAAAAAAAAAAAAAAAGAAGTCATAGTGTACACCTGGGGGTTAATGGAGAGAGATGGGGTTGTGTTATTTTCCTAGGGCTGCCAGTGACAAATTGTCATGAACTGGGGGACTTAAAACAAAAAAATGTATTCGCTCATAGTTCTGGAGGCTAGAAGCCTGAAATCAAGATGTTGGCAGAGTTAGTTCCATGTGGAGGATGTAAGAGAATTTGCTCCATGCTTCTCTTCCAGCTTCTGATGGATCCCAGAAACCCTTGGCACTCCTTTGTTTGGGTCTGTCTTAACTCCAGCCTCTGCCCCCACATCAACCTGGCCTTTTCTGTGTGTGTCTCTGTGTGTTTTCTCTCCTCTTCTTACAAGGACACCAATCCCTGGATTTATGGCCCACCCTAAATCCAGGATGATCTAATCTCGAGATCCTTAACTCAATTACATTTGCAAAAACTATATCCAAATCAAGTCACATTCTAAAGTTCCAAGTGAACGTGAATTTTGGGAGACCACTATTCATCCACTGTAGGGGTATAAGAGACTCAAATCCTCATCTACCTTATCAGGAAGCCAACAGATGATGTCTAAAATTGATAAATCAAGAAATGTCAACCTAAGCATGTTATCGTGACCAAGGGGTGGGGAGAATTAAAGGCTTAAACAGGGTTCCTCAGGAGACTAGGGAAAAGTTGGATGGGGGACCACTCTTTTTCTTTTTTTTTTTTTTTTACATCTTTATTGGAGTATAATTGCTTTACAATGGTGTGTTAGTTTCTGCTTTATAACAAAGTGAATCAGTTATACATATACATATGTTCCCATATCTCTTCCCTCTTGCGTCTCCCTCCCTCCCACCCTCCCTATCCCACCCCTCCAGGCGGGGACCACTCTTTTTCATACTTAATGTTTTCCAGTACTTCTTGACTCTAAATTATCAAATTACATTTTTTTGATAACCCAAAATTAAGAAGAAAGTCACCCATGTGCTTTTTATTCATTATGCTTTTCTGCACTTATCTACAAAAAAAAATTTTTTTTAATTTCAAGTGAATGAAAATTCCTCTTACCTGGTGATAATTAGAGTTAGCATGTTGGTGTATATATATTCTCCCCAGATTTTCTACGTTGATCAGACTATGCAATAGTGAAACCAGTTAATTTCCACCTCACTTCATAATATAAACATATCTCCATGTTATCTTTGTATCATAATGAACATTATTTTTATTGGCTACATAAAATGCCATATAGTAAAAGAACCATGATTTACTTTAAATTAGTTCCTATTTTTTCACATTATAAATAATAGTGAAATAAATATCTCTGAGCAGTTTTTTGTTGCATTCAGATGACTTCCTTGAAATATATTCCAATTTCTAGAAGGTTCTATTACAGAGGCATGGCCGTTTTGAAGACTTTGGATATGTTTACCAAAGTACATTTTGGGGGAGAAAGAGTTAACAACGTGTCCTACCACCAGGTCATATAAAATGTTGGTCTTTCTTCTCAACCTTCTCTTCTCAGTGGAAGCTTATATGATAGGATACTGATTACGTTTTTCCTGCTGCCCCCAAATTTTACTTATAGTCCCAAAGCAGAGGACTCTGATATTACCCACAGGGCTTACTGAAAAGTAGGCAAACTGTCCTTCAATGCTTACCTCCAGCCAGCCAATAGAAGTAGAAAACTGAAGTTCTTTTGACAGATCCCCATCCATTTTTTTGGTTTTAGTTTCCTTCTGTTCTGTTTTCTGATCACTTCTTTACTTTCTGTCACTACAAGGTGAACCAGGGTCATCTTATATTTTCCCTAACCCAGCCCTAAAATCAACCATTTCTTCAAGGAGCCCTAGTTCCTTTTATTGGAGAATGTGGTTTAGAAATTAAGATGCGGTCTTTGAGTATGCTCATTGTTACTGGAGTGTCACTCTTTCAGGCCCTCTGGGCAGAAAGAGCTAGGAAATACATGTATCCATACCACCGTATGCTGTTAAACCAGCTTAGGGGGTTTTTTGCTTTATACTGCCAAACTTCAGGTGCTGAGGAAAGCAACAGGGCTTGAGCCATCCTGAATTTTCTCTGTCCAAGAAGGCAACCTGTTAGCCGAAAAAGGGACCCCAGCAATTTTTTGTTGCCTGTACTACTGTGGTAGATAAAATAAGTCTCTCAGTTAAAGTGGCATTTCAGATAAACAAATAAATTTTTAGTATAAGTACGTCCCATGCAAATATTCTTTATCTGAAATTCCGATTTGCATGGAGTCTTGTATTTTTATTTATTAATTCTGGCGACCTCACAGTGAGGGCAGAAGTTGAAGTAGGGGTTATGAGAGCTTGGCTAGAGGAAGCATCATCACATCAAAGAAGTACAAAGGCCTGAGTCCCTGCATAATCTCTGTACCTGCTCCCAACAGGGCCTGTCATGTAAAGGGCATCCTGAGCCAAGAAAAATCTATAAATAACATCAAGGTCAATAAACTTGGTACACCTAGGTGTCCTTCAGGAGGCAGTTCAAATGTCACATCCTCTTTGAAATTTCTTTAACTCTCCCCCAAGCCAAACAAACAGCGACTTGGCTGTGTTCTCCAAAGCCCCATGTGCACGTTCCCATACTGGCCCTAGCAATCTGAAGAAGAGGCAGGCATTGTTGCTGGACCACTGAGGTGATTGCTCTGCAGGTCTCTGAGCTCTCCATGTGCAGAGCTCTCACTCTGTCTATCTCTGTAGAAGCAGCGCCTACCATAGTCCCAGAAAGAGTCTGCAGAGGCTCTATAAACGTTTGTTCAACGAACAAGTGAATGAATGAATGATCGTTCCCATTTTAGAGATGGAGGAACCAAGACCCAGAGAAATTCAATTCAATTTAAGTCCACACTTTTGTTTGGTTTTGTTTGGGGTTTTTTTTGGTCTGGGGGGAGGTTCTATTTTAATGGGTCCATCATGAACAAGAATAATAAATGATGCTTCAGAAGCTGGAGTGGAAGACCTTGATGTGCAGTGATGGGCACAGACGTCTGCTGTGAAGGACACTGAGCCCTGCCCTTCCTAGCCTGGGGCCAACATGGCATTGAAGGTGGCAGGCCAGCTGCTGCCTTTTGGATTGAAGTCAAAAGCTTCAGGTTGCATTCTGACTCTGACCTTGGGCAAATCACTCTGTCTCCATTTTCTCCTCTGCAAACTGCCAGGAATGATGTAAACTAAGCAATCTCTGAACTGCTTTGGGCTTGTTTCTCTGTTTGTTCATCAACTAGCATTCGTTGAGCCCCTTCTGTCTGGATCTCTGAGGATACGAATTGAGATACAGTCCCTGTCCTCAGGGAACTCTCAGCCTATTGGAAAGACAGAGAAGTGAAATTAACTGGTCTGCAGTATGGCTGGTACCATGATATTAAAAGCAGTGGCCTCTATTTATTTTGCACGCACCCTCACCATGTACCAGCCACAGCACCAATTCCCACTGTCTTCTCGTAACTGGGTGTCATTTTAATCCTCATTTAGGGAGGTGACATGACCTGGTCAAGGTCACTTAGCTAGTAATCGCTAGAGCTGCCATTGAAACTCAAGTTTGTCTGATTCAAAAAACTAGCACTCGTAACCGATCAGGTATGCAGCTTCCCTGATAAAAGTATGAAAAGTGCAATGGAAGGTGCAAAGTAGGGCATAGGGAAAGTTTCTTAAGGCCTTTCTAACTATGACACAAAATCTGGGAGCAATTTAAAATAATTTAAATAATAATAGGTATCAAATATAGAATTTACCATGTTCTACAGAGAGCATTGTTAAAACACTTTAAATATATTAAGGATTTAATACTCAAAAACCCATATGGGGGCTTCCCTGGTGGCGCAGTGGTTGGGAGTCCGCCTGCCGATGCAGGGGACACGGCTTCGTGCCCTGGTCTGGGAAGATCCCACATGCCGTGGAGCGGCTGGGCCCGTGAGCCATGGTCGCTGAGCCTGCGTGTCCGGAGCCTGTGCTCCGCAACGAGAGAGACCACAACAGTGAGAGGCTCGCGTACCGCAAAAAAAACAAAAACAAAAACAAAATAGAAAGCCATATGAGGTCGGTACTATAATCCCCATTTCACAGATGAGGAAGATGAAGCACAGAGAAGCAAATTTCCAAAGTCACACAGCCTATGTACTGGCAGAGCTGGAATTTGAAGCTAGACAGTTTGGTTCCAAAACCTGTGCTCTGATCGATTATGCTACACTGTCAAAGTCAAACGTAAATGACAAATTGAAAGAAAAGAAGTATTTGAAACTCATATCACAAAGGGTTAACCTCCCTAATATATTAAGAGCTCCCCCTAAGAAAAAGGCCAACAACTCCATAGAAAAATAGGCAAAGCTTATGAATAGACAGCTCACTGAAATTAAATACATATACGAAAAATGCAGATTTTAAGTCTGCTGCGATACCACTTCTCACTGACCAGATTGGCAAAAACCCAAAAGTTTGACAAAACACTCTTCTGAGGCTGTGGGAAACGGCCTCACATCCATTACTGGGGGGAATGCAAATCAGTATAAGATCTATGGATGGCACTTTAAAATGGCAAACCTATATGCTTGGCAATTCCACATCTAGAAATTTTTCTCCAGGTAACTCTCCCATGCAAAATGGCATTAATGCAAGGCTCATCTTGCAACCTTCTTTGTGACAGCAAAGTCCTGAAAACAACCTTAATGCCCGTCAACAGAAACTGGTTGAATACATTTGGCACATCCATATAACGGAATACTTTGAACTTTAAAAATGTTGAGGAAGCACTGTATGGCTTGATATGAGACAATTTCAAGATACATGAAGGAAAATAGGTGCAGAACAGTGTGTGTGATACATTATTCTCTTGTGTATATTCTTTTGTGTAAAAAGAAAAAGAAAGGAATATTTCTTGTATTGACTTGTACAGATATAAAAAATACCTTTGGGGCAAATAGGAAAGGGGTAGGTGGAGGGCAAGGATGGGAAGGAGAGCTTCCTTGTATACCTTTTGCATTTTTTGAGTCTTGAACCACATATTTGTATTTATTATTTTTAAAATTTAACAAAGAATTTTTAAATGAAAAAAAGAAAGGCCTTTCAGAGGAAGGGTCATTTTAGGACTCTCTGGCTCCAAGATGACAACTCAATGGTCCTGTAATGAGATAGACTCTTAATGAATCCATCAGGGCTAAAAAAACAAAAGGGATATTAAAGATCCCTATGGGTGCAGGGAAATCCATTGCCTTTCCCCATTATGCTCCTGAGGCTCATTCAAAGCTAAGACTCACGGGCTTCCCTGGTGGTGCAGTGGTTGGGAGTTCGCCTACCGATGCAGGGGACGCGGGTTCGTGCCCCGGTCCGGGAGGATCCCACATGCCGCAGAGCGGCTGGACCCGTGAGCCATGGCCGCTGAGCCTGCGCGTCCGGAGCCTGTGCTCCGCGACGGGAGAGGCCGCAACAGTGAGAAGCCCGCGTACTGCAAAAAAAAAAAAAAAAAGCTAAAACTCAGGCGTCACTGACATCTGGTAACATAGGTAACCGTGGGCAACCAGGCTTCTCTCATGGTTGTCATGGCAACGGTGATGTTCCTACAGTTGGGTTTTCATTGTGAGCTAATTATCAAGCCTTGTGGTGGGCTCCTCCACATTTGCTGTTATTTACATTAATGAGGGTTATGTATGAGCTTAAATCAGCTGCAATTTCAATCAAACTGTTAAGAGAGGCTGCAAATTGAGTCAGATTTACATATCCTTCCAACAAGGCTGGCAAACCTTTTGAATTGTACGCCTGGTGCAGTTCAGGGATGGGGGACCACTTGCACAGCAGCCATCAAGCCGCTGGATGGCCAGAGACCTCCCATGCTCCAACCCAAGATGGGCAGTCCTGTCCTTTCCTCCCCATCCACCGCAAGTCATAGGAGCAGACCCAGCAGGCTCTTGGTTTCAACCCAGTATATAGAGCAAAATTTCTGATTTATCAGAACTTTGTTAAACCCATAGCCCTATATAATTAGCCTTACTTTACACTGGAGAAATCTCAAGTTTCTGCTGCCCAGAGCATCTCCCCTGGAAAGTGATGGACCCAGGATCATCACCACATCTCCGAGCTCCTTCCACTTTTGCTACCTCACTCAGGGGCTGGAGATGAAAATTTTATTTGTGTTTGGAAAGTAACACTGATTTTCATAAAGTTCATGTGTCTTAGTGAAAAGAACAAGTGCTTCTGCATCTACCAGCCAGAGGTCAGTAGGAAGTGGCTTGGTCCTGGCAGCCAAACATCCTGCTTGTCTCTGACAAGCTGCCAGTGACTCTTAACCCCATATACACCTTTAACCCCTGATTGGAGTGGATACATTATGCTCACTGTTGACTGAAAAAAATTGCACAACCTAAAAGTTGAGAATTGTGTTTTATTTGGAGGACTTACTGAGGACTTAATCTTGGGATACATACAGCCTCTCAGATAGCTCTGAGGAACTATTCCAAAGAGGTGAGGGAGGAGCCAGAATATATAGGAGCTTTTGCAAAATAAAAAACAAAACAAACAAAGAAAAAACCCAGGTGGTCAAACATCAAAGATTACTGCTAATTAAAGAAAAATCTCAAGTTAATGAATTTAGCACTTGTCTATGCATGGGAAGATGCAAGAACCTGGGCTTAATGAAATTATTCCTTTGATAGGCACCTTAGGTATCTAGGGCCAGTATCCCATTTTTCTCCATCCTGAATCCCCTGAGGGTGCATCATCGGGGTAGCTGCAGTGACTAATGGTTTGATGGCAGCAATTTCCTTTGTTTATTAATATGACAGGTGCCAATCTTTGTCCACATCACCCACATTCAAATACATTTCCATCTCTCCCTGTGCTGTATTATTCGATTCCTCTGTTACGTACCCTCTTAGAAGTGAATCCATTTTGATGGCCCATCATTGAAATACAATTAAAGGAAGGAAACAGAAGAAAGGAACTATCTGGTAGGGTTCTTTTGGTTGTTTTTATTTTTTATTTTTTTGGCCATACCTTAGTTCCCTGACCAGGAATCGAACCTGTGTCCCCTACAGTGGAAGCTCGGAGTCTTCACCACTGGACCACCAGGGAAGTCCCGGAACTATCTGCTGTTCGGAAGAAGCATTGACTGTTTCCCAACCTGTCCACACTCCTGCCCCAAGTAGGTGACATATGGCTTCCTTTGAGCCTCAGTCATGTGGGGCTGCTCCAACAGGAAGAGTTGGGGGTGAGTGAGGAGGACAATGGGTGCAGGGACCACGTGCTGCTGTTAGCTCTGACTGGTTCTGCATGTGTGAGTCCCAGCAACCAGCTTTTTGGCTTCAGAAGGAAGGAGGATGGTGTCAAAAAGCCATAGAAAAGCTCCACATACATTCTACCTCTTATAGTTTTGTTTGGATCAACCAACCCTTCTTGACAGGCAAAAATGTGCCCTGAAGAACTTCCACTCAAGGCAGCCTTCATCCTCAGGGCAAAGGTTCTTAACCTGGGATTGAGCCATATATCCCTGGGTGGGTTTCCAATACCAATGAACCCAAGGATACTGTATACAAAATGTTCCACATGCAGCAGGTGTGAAGCTGCAGCCACCAATTCGGGTGTGTGAGAAATTTAGCAATTCTTTACTTTTGCTCAACTGATATAAATCTGTGTCTAAACGTTATATCTTTGGTTTGGCCAGAAATTCAGACATTATTGGTCCTCCTACCATACTATCACCTCTACCTTTATCCCGTTTTGTGATGGTCTTGGCTCACGTGCAGCAAAGAGGCATTAGGAAGTCCCCTTGGTCATCGGTTCATACTGTTTATCACTGAGATGTCTCTTGTTCTAGCTCACATGGTTCTCAGATGCTGGAACCCTGCTGTGTCTGTGCCACATTTGGGCATTGGCTCTCCAGCATCCCCTCTGAGGACTTAGATCCTAGGTACCAGTGGGAGCCTTCAGATCCTTGACCTCAATACTAGGATTTAGAACTGAATTTGTGGACAGCAATAGGATATACTGTGGGAGAGGGTGATATAAAGCAGGGGTCTTCAAACATTTTTGAAGGGGGAGTATCCCCCCAAAAGAGTTTTATAAATCTGTGTCTCTTTCAGAAATTTTAAAGTTAGCATGCAAATGTTTTCATTCCCAACTACATAGTTGCAAATTACATAATTTCCAATATATTAAAAGAGCAGCATTTTATTTTTTCTTTTAAAGTTATCTTTTCCAACTTTTTTTTTTTTTTTTTTTGGCTGCATTGGGTCTTCGTTGCTGCTCACAGGCTTTCTCTAATTGTGGCAAGAGGGGGCTACTCTTCGTTGCCGTGCACGGGCTTCTCATTGCGGTGGCTTCTCTTGTGGAACATGGGCTCTAGGCACGCAGGCTTCAGTAGTTGCAGCATGTGGGCTCAGTAGTTGTGGTTTGCGGACTCTAGAGCGCAGGCTAAGTAGTTGTGGCGCACGGGCTTAGTTGCTCCGCGACACGTGGGATCTTCCCAGAGCAGGGCTTTAACCCATGTCCCCAAAATTGGCAGGAGGATTCTTAACCGCTGTGTCACAAGGGAAGTCCCAAGAGCAGCATTTTAAAATAAGATTGTTACACTACGCTTTTAAACATAGCCAGTAGAATCTAAATATAGTGAGTTGATACCCATCATTAGTCTTTTAAGAAATACATGAATGAGCTCTTCATCAAAAAGCAAAAAACTTTTGTCAGTGCTCCCCAGCTAAAAATGATCAGAAACAAAGCTGTGTTTATTGACTTTTCGGAGAACACTTACCACGGGGAACTGTGGGGCATCTCAGTGTCAGGGTATTAGAAAGGACCCATAGGATTTGGCTCGTGTTAGGTACTTTACGGAGAATTCAAGGAAGTGGGTCTTTGCTCTGAATTAGATGCTGTCAGGATGCAGTGGTAATTCTATGTCGGGTTAAATAAATCTTAGCTAGAAGGAGGGAAGAATAAGGAAGACTAAAGCTTTAATTGGTAGACAAGCAATCACTCGTAGCTGGGAGAGCAGAATTATATTAGTTTTCTTGCTTCATACAAATTATCGCAACTTTAGCAACTTAAATCAATACCATTTAAACTTTTTTTTAAATTAATTTATTTATTTTTGGTTGTGTTGGGTCTTCGTTTCTGTGCGAGGGCTTTCTCTAGTTGGGGCAAGCGGGGGCCACTCTTCATCATGACGTGCGGGCCTCTCACTATCGCGGCCTCTCTTATTGCGGAGCACAGGCTCCAGACGCGCAGGCTCAGTAGTTGTGGCTCACGGGCCTAGTTGCTCCGCGGCATGTGGGATCCTCCCAGACCAGGGCTCGAACCCGTGTCCCCTGCATTAGCAGGCAGATTCTCAACCACTGCACCACCAGGGAAGCCCAATCAATACCATTTAGTATATCACAGTGTCTGTGGGTCAGGCTGGGGCATGGCCTAACTGGGTCCTCTGCTCAGGGTCTCACAAAACTGGAATTCAGGTGCTGACCAGGCTGCCTTCTCATCTGGAGGTTTGACCAGGGAAGGATACATCTTCAATCTCTCTCAAGTTGTTGGCAGAATTCATTCCTTTGCAACTGTAAAATTCATGGCAATGTGTTTCTTCAAAGTCAACAAAGGACAGAGACCCTCTGCTGATGGAGTCTCTGCCATCAGGGAAAGCCTAGACCTTCTGCTAAAGGCCTCCCTTGATTAGGTCAGGGACACCCAGGAAAGTCTCCTTATTGATGAATTCAAAATCAGCTGATTAGGGACCTTAATTATATCTGCAAAATCCCTTCAGCTTTGCCATAAAATGTAAAATAATCATGGGAGTAATACCCCATCAGCTTTATCAGATTTGATTTGCTAAAAGCAAGTCACAGGTCCCACCCAGTCAAGGGGAGGGGACTACACAAAGGCAAAACTCCAGGGAATGGTAACCATGAGACACTCCTCTAGGGGTAGTTACCATAGGGGTATTTGGGATTATTTTGGTTCGCCCAGTGACTTTGTTTTGGTCTCTGTTTAGACAAGATTATAACGTGGTCCTATTTCTTATTTGGCTCACATCACCAGGTCACAGAGTGGCACGGTCTGATGTTAGTATACTGTGAGATCGTCATGATACCCAGGAGAAAGCCACATGTCAGGCTGTGAGTGCCAGCTCAGCTTCTAACAACACTGAGGCCAAGCTTTTGGCGTCAGGCTAGCCCCCCAGATGTGAGAGGTTGCCTCTTGCTTACTTTTACAGCTTTCCTTTGTCCCTTGAATAGTTATTTCTCTTTCACTTCCCCCATAGAATTATATTCTAATGTAACCATTTATATTTTGTAGACCACTCTATCAGACTATTTAGCAGCAAAAATATGAATATAAAGTGAATATTTTTATTTTCTGTATAAGGCTGTTAAAAAAATTCTTCCAGTTTGAGTTGGCACTACAATTATGATTAGTATGAAACTGATCAAAGTAACATAGAGATATACATGCTGACATATAATTTTTAAATATGTAAAGTTAAATTTTATTAAAATGTATCTACTAATGAAATGTATGGGACTGGTTTTATTTCCAATCAATTCATTCATTCCTGGATGAATATTAGCAATTACCAGCATGGGAACAGTTCAGCATCAACTCTATTTCTAATTTGTGTTTATCTAGATGCAAGTACTGAGAAATCTTGTTCATATAAATAAATAGTTGGAAATGGAAGACTGTCTGTTAAAGTAATGTCATTCAAGTCTTTGAACTTCTGAATTATATGCCTGTTGTGACATTGTTAAGTTAACATTTGTTAAACAGAGCCCTGAGGTGTTGAATGTTCAACAAAGTACCCCAAGGTAGTTGAAATAAAGAAGTTTATTACTCAGGTTCTGGAAGAGTTACCTAGTTCAACACCAATATCTTTGAATCAACCTTTTGATTTGTAGGCCCAGGGCAATGTGCCAGAGTTAGATCCAGGATGGGCAAGAAGTAGGAAAATGAGGATTATGAGAGAAGAAACAGGTAAGGAAACCCTGTGCTTTCATCTCAAAAGAGTTCCCAAAAGGAAGATCAATTTTCAGAAGAGAATGCATATGAAAATAGAGGGTCTGGAAATTGAGTCCCTTAAAACAATCCCCATATACTTTGTAGAATGTACATCGAAGAGTAATCCAATTTGGAGATACTGATCTAAAGCATTCAAAGAACTTTATATCTGAAGAACGATAAGAAATTGATTAACCTTAAATTTTGTTTAGTATGTACACCAGGATATCTAGGGTAACCACTAAAAGAATAGATATTCTTATACAGACACAGAATGTCCAAAATACAGGGCAGGGGGCAGGGTAAGTGGACTAGAGATAAGAGGAAAAACAAAACCATCATCACTCAGAAGAAGGCAAGAAAGGTATGGGGTAGAGAGGGAGAGCAAACAGAAAAAGCAGGAGAAATACAGTAAGATATAATAAGGTGGTAGAAATAAAACTGAATAAATCAGTAATTATAATAAACTTAAAGGGCAAAACTTTCCAATTAAAAGACAACGATTTTTCAGACTAGATTTTATTTTAAAAAAAATTTAGTTATACTTGCTATTTTAAAGAGAAACCATCTCCCTCAAAAGGTGGGGTAGTAGGTCAAAAGTCCAAAGATTGAAAATAATATAGCAGGTCAACACTAAGAGAAAGCTGACATCTTTGTATTATCGACAAAACAGGCAGTAAACAAAAAGATGACAACATAGCTACATAATGGTAAAGGGTTCCGTTCATCAGAGATGAGTCTAACTTTGTAGGCACATCACATACAGAGTAAAAATTAACACACCTGCAAGGAGAACTTGATAAATCCACCATCAAATGGGAGACTCTACCTTCCTCTCTCAGTAATGGATAGATTAAGGCAACAAAGAAATAGTAAGAATCATAAGAATAAAGATGCTACCATTAGCAAGTTTGGCCCAGTGGACATACACGGAACATGGCACCCAGCAAACAGGGAATGGACACTGTTTTCAAGAACACGTGGGACATTTACAAAAAGCGGCCCTATGCCAGGCCAGCAAGGTTAGCTCAAAAAACTTCAGGGGACTGACCTCATGCAGACCACACACTCTGACCACAATGCTCCTAACAACGACACAGAGATACTAAGAAAAACCCCGCGGTAGAAAATTTAAGATACATTATAAATAACTCATGGATCAAAGAAGAAATCATAATAGGAATCTCAAAATATTTGGACGTGAACCACAACAAAATAACTACACTCTGAGACATGTGGGATATAACAAAAATATTTAGATGGAAGTTTACAGCCTTAGAAAATAAGAAGGTCACAAAATTAATGTGTTAAGCCCCAACCTGTGACTCTAGGACCCACCTCCCACCCTTCTTGTCTCCTCGCTTCTCCCTGAATCTCCCCACCCCTGACCCACACCACCCCCTCCTCCTCTTCCATGTGCTAACTGAACTCTTCCTGGGAGCCAGGCACCACCTCCTCTCCCACCATCTTTAGCATCAGTTCTCTGAAAGTGTTCAGACTGCCTCCGGTATATTATTGGAAATACCTGGGGTGGCCAGTACCCACTATAACCCTCTTCGACTGTATTCATTCATTCAATAGTAACAAACACCTTCTGACCATCGACTATGTGCCCAGATGGTCCAGATGCTGGGGATACATAGATGAAAAAAGCAAGCCCAGTCCTTGCCCCAGAGCAAGGGTCCTCACGGTGTAGCCCTCATACGAGCCTCATCAGCATCAACTGGGAATCTCTTGAGAAATGAAATTACCAGGTACACCCCTCACTTACTGGATCAGAAACTCTGGGGTGGGGCCCAGCACTCCGTGCCTTAACAAGCCCTCCAGGTGATACTGATGTGCTCTGGAGGGGTTTGAGACCCACGGCCCAGAGGAGTTCAAAGTCTGGCAAACATAAACCATGGTGCAGCGGGTAGGTGCAGCCACCAAAACGGCCATGAAAGGAGCCATGAAAGCCTGAGACGGACACTTGCCCTGGCCTGTAATGTCAGGGAAGAACCCCCAGGAAGGAGTCACACCTCAACTGGGCTCTGGAGAAAGAGCTGGTCAGGCAACGCAGAGCAAGGAAAAACCTTCTAGCATTTGAGACAGAACAGTGCACAGGCCAGAAATAAAAGAACGTACAGTGTGCTCACAAAACGTACTTGTCACTGATAACCAATGTCCAGGGCACATCTGTTGTAGTGTTAATGTGCCGGCATGATTTTATAGTCATCGAAGAGAGAAGGAGGACTTGATAATCTCCCAGCTTTTAATGGGGTGAAGGCCAGCTGAAAGCTTGGCAGATGGACTTGCATTGTTCGGGCACTGATGAAACCATGAAACAGATGAGAGCGATTAATGCAAACAGATACTTTAGTAATCAAGAAACATTCATCCTACGGGAAGGCCTATCCATCACCCCTGATCCAGAGGCACTGGCCCCTTGGGACCCAGACCGAAGCATCTATTCAGACAAGGCCTATCAAATTCATCTCAAAGCAGCTCTCCTTGCTGCTCCAGACTGCTTTAAAGGAGCAGTCACTCAGAAGCCTGAGCTCGAACAGCCACTGAGAGGCATGGTGTAAAGTCAAGGCTTTTTCCTTAAATTCATCCGGATGGAACTTCTTCAGGTCAATCGCTGAGTACCGCATAGATCTGATCACTATACAATTGATAAGATTCAGTTATGATAAAGTCCCTGGGGTGGTCAGTGAATCAGATCCACAGTTAGTCTTTACTGACAGTCAAGAGAATTAATCAACCAGGTTTAATTTGGGTCTTATTGACTTAATTTTTTTAAGAGTAAAGCATCCCTCCTTGTGTGAGCTCTACAGGGAACTAATCACTTCTCCCTCTGGACAGGTTATTTGCTTTCTTTTTCACATTCTTATTTAATAATACATAACGCCTGGTACAAAATGCAAAAGATATAAAAAAGCACCCAGAGAAAAGTACATCATTTAGTTCCCTCCCCCAGAGGCAGCCTTGGCAACTGTGGAAATCACGTATGTCTCTGCATATGCCCTGGTTTTTGTTTTGTTTTGGTCACATACCAAAATTAAACCAGTCTATACAGTTTTCATTACCTTAATATTCTATTGTGGTGATTGTTCCATATCAGTACAGATGGAGAGGCCCTATTCTTTTTTTTTTTTTTTTTTTTTTGCGGTACGCGGGCCTCTCACTGCTGTGGCCTCTCCCGTTGCGGAGCACAGGATCCGGACGCGCAGGCTCAGCGGCCATGGCTCACGGGCCCAGGCGCTCCGCGGCATGTGGGATCTTCCCGAACCGGGGCACGAACCCGTGTCCCCTGCATCGGCAGGCGGACTCTCAACCACTGCGCCACCAGGGAAGTGAGGCCCTATTCTTTATCACTGCTACACAGTATTCCACTATAAGATTAAGCCTATTTTTTTTTTTTTTTTTGCAGTACGCAGGCCTCTCACTGTCATGGCCTCTCCCGTTGCGGACCGGGGCACGAACCCGCGTCCCCTGCATCGGCAGGCAGACTCTCAACCACTGCGCCACCAGGGAAGCCCTATTTATTCATTTTTATTTTATTTATTTATTTGGTTGCACTGGGTCTTAGTTTCAGCAGGCAGGCTCCTTAGTTGCAGCTCACAGGCTACTTAATTGCGGCTTCTTGCCAGCTCCTTAGTTGTGGCATGCGAACTCTTAGTTGCAGCATGCATGTGGGATCTAGTTCCCTGACCAGGGATCGAACGCAGGCCCCCTGCATTGGGATCACAGAGTCTTATCCACTGTGCCACCAGGGAAGTCCCAGATTATGCCTATTTTATAAATTTATTTATTTATTTATTGGCTGTGTTGGGTCTTCGTTTCTGTGCGAGGGCTTTCTCTAGTTGTGGCAAGCGGGGGCCACTCTTCATCGCGGTGCGGGGGCCTCTCACTGTCGTGGCCTCTCTTGTGGCGGAGCACAGGCTCCAGACGCGCAGGCTCAGTAGTTGTGGCTCACAGGCCCAGTTGCTCCGCGGCATGTGGGGTCTTCCCAGACCAGGGCTCGAACCCGTGTCCCCTGAATTGGCAGGCAGATTCTCAACCACTGCGCCACCAGGGAAGCCCTATGCCTATTTTATATCACTGATCCCCTACACATGGATAATTAGATGGCTTCCAACCTTTTGCTATTTCAAACAATGCCGCAAATTAAATCCTTGTATAAAAATTCATTCTCTGTATGAAAGGATAAACAAAATATGGTATATACATACCATGGAATTGCTCAACTTTAAAAAGGAAGGAAATTCTGACACATGCAACAACAGAAATGAACTTTAAGGACATTATGCTAAGTGAAACAAGCCTATCACAAAAGGACAAATACTGTAAAATTCCACTCATATGAAGCATCTAGAGCATTCAAATTCATAGAGACAGAAAGTAGAATGGTAGCTGCCAGGAAATGGGGAGTTAGTGTTTAATGGATACTAAGTTTCAGTTTGCAAGATGAAAAATGTTCTGGAGATGTCTGGTGGTGATGGCTGTACAACAATGTGAATGTACTTAATGTACACTAAAAAATAGTTCAGATGGTAAATTTTATCTTATGTGTATTTTACCACAATTTTTTAAAATCCATTTTCTGTATTCTTATTAATTCATTCATGCATTTGTCTAATCATTCCATAAACCTATGTGTGCCAGAATCACGCAGAGTTAGGTAAGGACTTATCCTTGAGCTAAGAAAGACAAAAAGGAATTAAACAGGTAAAGAAATGACACGGGGACATTCCAGGCAGAAAGTTCAGGATGTCAAAAATCAAAAAGCTGCACTAGAGAGAAGAGGATGGAGAGGTAAGCAGGGGCCAGACATAACAACCTCAGGTAGGGACTTCTCTGGTGGCACAGTGGTTAAGAATCTGCCTGCCGGGCTTCCCTGGTGGCGCAGTGGTTGAGAGTCCGCCTGCCGATGCAGGGGACACGGGTTCGTGTCCCGGTCCGCGAAGATCCCACACGCCGCGGAGCGGCTGGGCCCGTGAGCCATGGCCGCTGAGCCTGTGCATCCGGAGCCTGTGCTCTGCAACGGGAGAGGGCACAACAGTGAGAGGCCTGCATACCACAAAAAAAAAAAAAAAAGAATCTGCCTGCCAATGCAGGGGACGTAGGTTCGATCCCTGGTCTGGGAAGATCCCACAGTCCTTGGAGCAAATAAGCCCATGAGCCACAACTACTGAACCCACATGCTGCAACTACTGAAGCCCGCGTGCCTAGAGCCAGTGCTCCACAATGAGAAGCCACCGCAATGAGAAGCCCACACACTGCAACGAAGAGTAGCCCCCGCTTGCTGCAACTAGAGAAAGCCCACGTGCAGCAACCGAGACCCAACACAGCAAAAAAAAAAAAAAAAAGACCTCAGGTACCCTGCTAAAAAGAGGGGGTTTTATTCTGTAAGAATAAGTAAATATTCTGAAAGGTTTATACAGCACATCAACCTAACCTGTGTGTTACAAGGGCTCTGGCTTCTGTGTGGAGGCTGGATTCGAGAGGGCCGGGCAGGAGGCCAGACCCAGAGGAGATGGATGAACAACCCTGCCAAGAAATGATGACAGCCTCCACCAAGGCTCTCACATGCACACATCCACACAGGCCAGGCACAGACATTCCCAAAAAGGCCACATGAGCCAACACTGTTGGACCACAGGACCTACAGCGGCCACCAGTGTAAGACCTCTCAGCTGGTCATGGCGATGTTGTTAATGAAGTCCTCCAGAGCATCAGACGAGCCAGACCCTGGTTCACTGACTGCTGCCAGACAGGAGCCACAGAGACTGAAGCTGAAGAGGAATCCCTCTGTCCTGCTTTCCTCCAAAGGGCGAATAGTAGCACTGAAGCCTGGGGAATCTTGACCTGTCCAGACAAAGACAGAAAGCAGGAAACAGGTGGCAGTAAATTAGGGTATAAGTCGCTGCTCTAGCAGTTTTCAAAGTGCGGTCTCTGGACCAGCCGCATCAGTGTCTCCTGGGAGCTGGTTAGAAATGCAAACTCCCAGGCCTTCCTGAATCAGGAACGTAGCATAGCCCAGCAAGCTATGCTTTAACAAGCACAAGGTGATTCTGATGCAAGTTCAAGCTTAAAACCATATCCCTAGAACGTAATTCACCACAGGTGTCTTTTAAATAGCATGTTTCGGGCTTCCCTGGTGGCGCAGTGGTTGAGAGTCCGCCTGCCGATGCAGGGGACACGGGTTCGTGCCCTGGTCCGGGAAGATCCCACATGCCGCAGAGCGGCTGGGCCTGTGCACCATGGCCGCTGAGCCTGCGCATCCAGAGCCTGTGCTCTGCAACGGGAGAGGCCACAACAGTGAGAGGCCCGCATACCGCAAAAAAGAAAAAAAAAGATATACCAAGAGAGACCTGTGAACCATCCAAAAAATACTGGGTATCAAGTTGTCCTGGGGCCTTTAAAATGAGAGCATTCACCGGTTGTAGCATAACCAGAGAGCATTCGTCTGTGAATTTGGACGTGTTATTGAAATTCCAGGAGCCCCACAGGAAGCTTCTCTAGCTACAAAATATATTTTCTGCCATTGAAGAGAGTTTTGTTCAGTCCTTCTGCAACCACTACAACGATTCCAGCTTTCTTATGGGTACATTCCATGTAATAAATGGCAGAAACACAGAAGCAGTGGGGCACAGTGGAAAAACACAGGCTCTGTATCCTGGTGTTGAATTTCATGTCTCTTTACTAGTGACCTTGGGAAGGCAGCTTACACGCCCTTTGCTCAGGTATCAGGTAGGCAGTGTTGTGAGTGCCTACTACAATACCTGAAACAAGGCAAATACTCAACAAGAATGCATTATTCATGCATTGATTCACTTCTAGTCCGGGAGTACAGCGACAGATCTCTGTAAAGCGCAATCAAACGACTGAGAGTGGGCCCAGCGGTATAATAAACATCGGTGACCACTAGATGGCAATAACGGTGCTAACTAATTGGTTATTAACGTTGGTCCTCAGAACTCAGCACTACTTCTGTTACTGGGTTTTTGCTCCTTCATTCATTCCACAAGTATGTATTCAATGCCTGCTATGTCCCTGGCACCACAGTTAGGATACAAGAATCCGCAAAGGAAGACATAGGCCCTGTCCATGGCCCTTATGGTCTAGGTGAGGAAACGGACAGAGCATCTCATCAATAAAATAACACACCTGGGCTTCCCTGGTGGTGCAGTGGTTGAGAGTCCGCCTGCCGATGCAGGGGACACGGGTTCGTGCCCCGGTCCAGGAAGATCCCACATGCCGCAGAGCGGCTGGGCCCGTGAGCCATGGCCGCTGAGCCTGCGCATCCGGAGCCTGTGCTCCGCAGCGGGAGAGGCCACAGCAGTGAGGGGCCCACATACAGCAAAAAAATAAAATAAAATAACACACCTTAGTCAGTGCTGTGAGGTAGAGGGGGAGAACCAGCCTGCTGGGGAGCGGGGAGGCATCCCTGAGAAAGGGACGAGGCAAAGGTGGAGGAGCCTAGATCCCAGGAAGAACAGGAGTTGGTAGGTAAGGGGTGGGAAGGCAGTGCTCAGGCAGATGGGATGGCCTGTCAGTGGCTCCTATTGAGCAGGACGACTGTTAGGCCACTTGGCTGGAGCCCAAAGAGCAGGGGTGCAGGATGGGAACTGCCCATCCTGGAGGGACGAGCAGGAGACAGGCCATGCAGGGCCTTTGTTCTCTGGGGGGATTTGGGTCTAGATGCAAACAGCAGCAGGAGCCCACTGATGGGTTTCAAAGCTCAGGAGGGGAGAGAGGCGGATGACTAGAGTGTATTTGCAGTTGACAAGGTCAGATTTGCATTTTGACCGGGTGACTGGGTCTGCTCTGGGGATTCAGCCGAAGCTGGAGCCTAGTGGATGCCCCGGAGAGCAGTTAGGGAACTACCATTGGAATCCAGAGAGGAAGGATTAGTCTTGGATCAGGGTAGGGGCACAGAGTTGAAGGGAAAGGGACTGAGAGATGGGGAAAGTGCCAGAACTCAATGGCTGGAGTTTGTGCAGAAAAGTGGGGTGCCAGAGATGGCTCCCCAGTGTCTGGCTCAGACAGGCCAGCAGGTGGAAGGGAAACTGAAGGAGGCAAGGGGTCTCAATTGGTGACTGGGTAGTAGAAAAAGAAAGTCATGAGTTCACTTTTAGACATGCTGACATTGAGGGGTTTTTGAGATATCCAAAGGGAAATTCCAGAAGGCAAAAGAAACTTTAAGTCTAGAGTTCAAAGACAGCTGGGCTGGGATGAGACCAAAGACAGGAAAAGAAGCAAGGCCACCTAGATGAGACCAACAGCTTGGGCACTGGAATACAGCAATTGTCCACCGAAAGAAGGATTTGCTGAAGGCGGCATTAGAAATCTGAGACAGAGATTGGGATAGAGACAGGGAAGGTTTCAAGAGAATTAAGGCATAAAAAGAACAAAGACTCGGAGATAATTATAAGAAGCATGTGACTCAGTTCCCTTCCCAGCAAATGGCTCTGACTTTTCCCAAACTCACTCTCGGAGATGAGGGATGGTTCCTTTCCGTGGTCCCCAGTCGCTGCAGGGGCTGTTTAAAACGCCGGGTCCAGAAACCTGCGGGCTACATTCCGACACCTTATCACACAGTCAGCCTTCAGTTTACATGCCTGTGGGAGGAGAGGGGCCTGGCCCAGCAGGTCAGGGGCTCTGAAGGAGGGTTCTTAACATCTGAGAGACATTTCCCTTGTCCTGTCCTGTTTCAGACGGCTAAAGCATAGTCAACTTGACCGTCAAATCAACACCTTGTACACCTTAAACTTACACACTGTTATGTGTCAATTATATCTCAGTAAAGCTGGAGAAAAACAATTGACGAATCTAGGGGATATGGCTGTTTATGAGACTATTGTAATTTTTCAGTAGGCTTGAAATTTAAAGAAAAAGTGTTGGGGCATATAAAACTATCTGTCGGGGAGAGTGGGTATGAGTATAGATTAAACAAGGTTGACCATTAGTTAAGAATTCTTAAAGTTGGTTACAGGGGACTTCCCTGGTGGTCCAGTGGCTAAGACTCCACGCTCCCAATGCATTTGATCCCTGGTGAGGGAACTAAATATCACATGTGGCAACTAAGAGTTCGCATGCCTCAACTAAGATCCCACATGCCACAACTAAGACCCAACACAGCCAAATAAATGAATAAATAAATATTTTAATAATAATAAAATAAAGTTGGAGATGGCAACATAGAGTTTCATTCCATTATTTTCTACTTCTGTATATTTAATGGTTTTTTCATAACAAGTTTTTTTTAAAATACGGTTGCCCTGTGGAGTAAAAGATATGCAAAGTACCAGCACATGGTTGTTTGGTTAGTGGAATTGTCCTTAATCCCTTCCCATTTATTTTCACTTGCCCTTCTGCCCTAGGGAACACAGGTTGCCCTACAGTGCAATTTTCTTTTCACATTTGCTGTAAGTCGTAGTTTGTTGCTGTTGTTGTTGTTTTAATTTCGTCTTGAAACAGCTGAAAATTGCCGATGACTTATTGGAAGCTTTGCACAATTCTTGGATTTAAGGGCGTGACAGCTGAATGGACTGCCCTTCCTGCAGGCATACCAACCCTGAGCCATAGAAAGCCACAAGAATGCTGGAGAGGTAAATGCAGAAAGATAGAGGTCCCCCTTAATTGCACATTCACCCCACACTGCTCTGGCCAAATTCTGAGGTGTCCAGACTCCTTCCTCTTGGCTACAGGGGCAGGGGTGGGCTGCGGGGTGGGGGTGGGGGCGCTGTCACCTCCACTGAGAAGTGTCCCTCCACTTTGGAGGCAAGTGCCTCATCTCTTGCCCCACTCTTCCATCACCCCACATTCCTGCCACGTTAAGGCAGTTCCAAGGTGGACTTGGCTCTCTCCCACGGGTATGTTTTTGCCCTTGATCATGCAGTAGCTCACACCTTAAATGCCCCTCCCAGCATTTCCCTAGCAACCCTGCCTTTTCACTCACCAGCTGGGTGAAATTAAACAAGCTAGTTAATTTTCTAAGACTCTCTTTTCTAAGGGGTTATTAATACCTTCCTCCTAGAACTATGTGGAGGATCAGGAGAGATGGCATATAGAGATGGCACTTATCACAGAGAAACAGCTCGACAAATATTTATTATTATTTAACATTTATCAGACTCTACTGAAATTATCTTATTCCCACATCTTTTCCTTGCTAGATTGTAGGCTCTTTGAGGACAGGAAATGTATCTATTTATCTTCTTTGCATCTCTAATGTCTATCGTAATACCTGGTACATAGCAGATGGATGGACTTGCAAATGTGCAAGAATCATATGAGGGTCTGGTTTCTTTTTGTTTCAAAATACAGCTTCCTGGGCCCCAGCCCTATTGGAGAAGGGGGCCTGATTTGTTCACAGCAATGACAGCAAGGAGTGACCCTCTGGGATCTTTATCAGTAGCTAACCTTCATCTCTAACATGGATCTTTGCTAAATCATATGTAAAGTGCTACTTCAAAACAAGTCTTGTCCTACCCTGTATGAGTTTCCTAGGGCTGCAGTGACAATTTACCACAAACTATGTGGCTTAAAGCAACAGAAATGTGTTCTCTCATAGCCCTAGAGGATAGAAGTCCAAAAGTAAGGTGTTGGCAGAGCCATGCTCTTTCTGAAGGCTCAAAAGGAAAATCTGTCCCACACCTTTCTCTCTGCTTCTGGTGTTGCCAGCACTCCTTGGCATTGCTTAGCTTGGAGACACAATATTCCAATCTCTGCCTCTGTAGTTACATACTCCTCTTCTGTGTAGTCAAAACTTCCTCTGGGCGGGGCCTCCGCCAACTATGGCGGGCGAGCTTGAGGGTGCTAAGCCGCTGAGCGGGTTGCTGAGCGGCCTGGCTCAGGACGCTTTCCATGGGCACCCGGGCATCACGGAGGAGCTGCTGCGGAGTCAGCTCTATCCGGAGGTGCCACCTGAGGAGTTCCGCCCCTTTATGGCGAAGATGAAGGGGATTCTTAAGTCTATTGCATTTGCAGACATGGATTTCAACCAGCTGGAGGCATTCTTGACTGCTCAAACCAAAAAGCAAGGCGGGATCACATCTGACCAAGCTGCTGTCATTTCCAAATTCTGGAAGAGCCATAAGACAAAAATCCGAGAGAGCCTTATGAACCAGAGCCGCTGGGACAGTGGGCTTCGGGGCTTGAGCTGGAGAGTTGATGGCAAATCGCAGTCAAGACACTCAGCTCAAATGCACACTCCTGTTGCCATAATGGAGCTGGAAATAGGGAAAAGTGGACAGAATCCGTGAGCCACAACTACTGAGCCCGTGTGCCGCAACTACTGAAGCCCGTGCACCTAGAACCTGTTCTCCGCAACAAGAGAAGCCACCACAATGAGAAGCCCGCATACCGCAACGAAGAGTAGCCCTCACTCGCCACAGCTAGAGAAAGCCCACGCGCAGCAATGAAGATCCAACACAGCCAAAAATAAATAAATTAAAAAAAAAAAAAAACTTCCTCTGTCTCCCTCTTATGAAGATACATGCGATGATAATTAGGGCTCACGCTGACAATCCCAAATCATCTCCCCATCTCAAGATCCTTCACTTAGTCACATCTGAAAAGGCTTTTTTTTTTTTTTAAACCAAATGAAGTAAATTCACAGGTTCCAGAGACTAGGATGTCTTTTTGGGGGGAAGCCATCATTCAGCCTCCCACACACCCAAACACCGTCAGATTAAATTGAGGCAGATGTATAAGCTTCCCATGTGATTCTAATGTAGCTATGAAAACCATTGAGATGGGCACTTATCGGTTTGCTGAATGAATGAACAAATGGCTTCCTCTACTGTAGAAAATCTCCCTCTTCTTCCATCCACCTCCTTCACTGACTTTAGGTATAGACTCCCAGGCAGAGAGACCCTCCTATAATATCCCACTCCTAAAAAGGTCTAAACACACACACACACAGTTTTTGGAGTTCCTGACTCCAGAAGTACAATGGGCCACAGACACCTACCATCAGTGAAGAGTATGCCCCACCCCCCATTTAGTTCCCGTTTATTCATGATGCAAGTTTCCTCAGGAGGGTTAGATGTCTGCCCAGACTGCCCAGTTTCTCCTTTGTCCCCAGAAACACTTACACAGTACTGGACTGATTCACCCAGGGAAAACTCATGATCCACCATTTGTTTATAGTTTGGTTTGACTAAGAGATTAAGGCTATTGAAACATTGGCCCCAAGGCCACTAAGTTGAGTCCAAGTATATTGTAACACTGGGCAACCTGAGGGGAGCTAGGTGCCTTCTCTGGGCTTCTCCCAGCAGGGCTTCTGCTGTGGGGTGACAGGCTGTGGTATGCTGATACATGTTTAACAAGCAGTTCTCCAGGGCAAAAAAACCTTGGATCTGTAGTGTTCACCTATTTCTGGGGAATAAATAATCCCATTGTGACCAATTTCAAGCTGCCAAAATGATGTCACTGAAAGTGCAGTTGGGAAGAGATGTGCACCATCATTCCCACCAGCTGACCCCAGCATGTCACTGCAGCTCCCAGCCACTGACTTATGGGAAACTCAGTCTCCTCTCAGAGAAAATGTGCAGGCCCAGGAGCTGGACAATGTAGCTTTCAGAGGATCACTACAGAGAGCCAATTTCCTAGTTTCAGAGATCAAATACTACTGCTAGGAACAAGTGTCTATTCACGCATCTTTACAATCCCTTCCAACAATAAAGTTCTAGGCACAAAATAAACACTGACATCTTCCTCCTTTGAACTGTCATCAAGCTTTATTTCTACATCTCTTTTTTTTTTAAGTTAAGATTTATCTAACATTGGCTCTGTGCCAAGCCCTGTTCCAAGGCAATGAGAAGCCTGTGCACTGCAAGAAAGAGTAGCCCCCGCTCGCCACAACTAGAGAAAGCCCATGTGCTACAATGAAGGCCTGATGCAGCCAAAAATAAATAAATAAAATAATTTTTTTTTAATTCTTTTTTTTTTTTTTTGGCTGCGTCGGGTCTTCGTTGCAACATGTGGGATCTTCGTTGCGCCTTGCGGGCTCTTTGTTGCAGCATGCAGGCTTCTCTCTAGTTGTGGCACGTGGACTCCAGAGTGCGTGGGCTCTGTAATTGTGGCATGCAGGCTCTCTAGTTGTGGCTCATGGGCTCAGTAGTTGCAGCATGCAGGCTTAGTTGCCCCACAGCATGTGGGCTCGTAGTTCCCCGATCAGGGATCAAACCCACATCCCCTGGATTGGAAGGTGGATTCTTAACTACTGGACCACAAGGGAAATCCCCTTCATGTATTTTAGATATAGATTCATGTAAAAATTAAAAAAGCATTATTTATACATAATTAATTGTAAACAGAACCTAATAGATATATAAATATACTGATAAAATTCTTCACAGTGATAAGTGTTGGGAATAACAGCACTTTGCCATCTCTATTGAAAGAGCTCAAATACCTTTGCAATTAACAATCAATGACACATCAATACTCCTCAGAGGCTAGGCATTACATTTATGGTCTGTTTTATGGTTATTTTATAGCTGTTATTAGTAATGCAAATAAGAACAATTTGATGCACCATACAATATGTCATGAAGGGACCAAAATTAGACATGGTCATTGTTCAAAGGTTAAAAATAGAAACTAAATTTCTAACTAATAAGTATTTCATTATTAATAACATAACAATACTTCAAATTTATAGAGCATTTTATGTTTAAAAGTCAGTCACGTGTAGTCAATAGAGCACATGGAATCTGCAGTCAGACCTGAATTCCAATTGTGTTTTCAGTTCTAACACTGTTCTGAGTACAATTTTTACCTGTTTAATTTTATTTGGAATAAGATATAGATTCATAGTGATGAAATAAAATTCATATCTTACGGCAAGACAAGAAAATTTAAACATAAGTTTTTTTCTCTGCCCGTTTGGTCCTCCTCCCTCTGGTTAGTGTATGTTGTCCATCTGCATTACCCAGACCTCCTTAGGAAATAACATTCTTTCTTAATCTCATAAAGGGTCACAACTCCTTAGGAGACAACCATCCTTCTTAATCGGGTAAAGGGCCATGATGACCCATGACTCACTTTGTACATGTAAATCTGGATTTTGCAAACTGTCTATAATAATACGTCATTTGACAAATAACCCTTTCGTCTCAAAAACTTATATAACTGTGCTTTGACCTCGAACAGGTGGAACAGTCCGCAGAGCTTTCTGAAAGTGTCTCCCAGGTTATAACCTTCATGTTGGCTCAAATAAAATTTTCCATTTCTTTCTTACATCAACTACAGATTAATTTTTCATCAACAATGTGGCAGACACTCAAAATTTACAAAGACTTACAGAGGGGAAAAAAAAGCTCTTCCCAACTCAGTCCTTCTAGCAACCTGCCTCCTTTCCTCGGAGGTAAGGCAGCATTAACTCTTGATAGCCTTCCAGGGATACTTTATGCGTATGAAGTACAAGCAAATACAATAGCACATGTAAGTTGACACCATTTTATACAAATGTTAACATTTTACACACATAGGATGTTTGCTACAGTTTCCTCTCCTGTAAAAGGGCGTGGATAGGATTACATCACAGAATTAGGTAAATTCCTAACCCTAGTGCCTGGCACGGAGTTTGCACTCAAATTCACAGCTTCCCTTTCCTTACTCTTAATAAGGCTACGAGGTAAGGGGTGTTTAGGGTGCCTCAGAATCACGCAGTGCTTGTTAATCACAGATCGTCTCCCGGCCCCTCAGGGTTTCCAATTTAGCAGGTCTGGCGTTGGGCCCGCTATTTGCATTTCCAACCAGCCCCCAGTTTCCGCAGGTGGTGCTGATCACAGTCATCTGACCACATCAAGGCTTAGTGGGAACTTAGATGCCCCAGATTCCAACGCAGGTTCTGCCTCTTGACCAAATTACTCACTGGGCTTCGGTTTTGTTTTCTTTTTAATAAAACAACGCTTGTCTCAAAGGCTGTTGAGCATTTTAAATAAGACACAACATATGCAGAGGCCTTTCTCATGGCAAACGCTCAAGAAGTGAAACGTAAAAGGAACGTGGATAAGCTGGTAAGGCGGGGATCGCCCGGAACACAGGAATCGTGGCCCTTGGCTGCACTCAGACCCCGTACGTCGTTCCCCACCCCCTGCCCGGAAACGGATGGGGCCATGCACGCGCTCGGGGCCAAGGACCCAGCTGGGATTCGGTCTGCGGGTGGAGGGCAGAAGCCACATCTGAAAAGTGAGGTCGGGGGCTCCTGTTTGAAAGTCCTGAAACACCGAGTGCCGCGTGGATGCAGCTGTATGGGGCTTACTGTTTAAATTGCGTGTAAAGATGCCGATAACCCTCATTTAACCCCCGTGGAAACGTCAGCGCCCAAGGCTGGGTGCACACACGCTCCGCCCCTGGGCGCGCCCCGCCCCTGGAGCACGCCGCTGCGCTCGGCCCAGGGACTCGCAGCGGCGCGCGGACGTGCGGCCGGCGGGTAAAGAAATGGCGAGGGCCGGGCGGGGCGGAGTGCGGCCGGCCGCCAGGGGGCAGCCGCGCGTCTGCGGGCCGCGGCCGGCTGGAACCGGTCTGGCCGGAAGTTGGGGCGGTGCCTCGGCTTCCGCTGCTACGCGCCACGTGGCCGGCCGGGAGGGCCGGGAGCAAACAACAAGATGGCGGTAGCGGGGGGGGAGGGGGCGGGCTCATCGGGGGCCCCTGAGGACACGGGTCCCTTAAGGATGGCGTTGGGTGGGCGGCATCGGCTGAGTGCTGCGAGGTCCCTTTTGTCTAAAGTCCGAGGTCACCCGGCCGGGCCTGCACAGGGTCGCGGGTAGCTGCACGAGGCCGTCGGGCCCTCCTTCGGAGCCCGTGGACCCGGACCCTGCCCCCCGCCCAGGGTCACCGCGGCGCGTTAGCGTGAAGCCGCCGGCCTGCATCTCATTCACGGCCCGTTTTCTTTTGTCCCCGCGTTTGCCGCTCTCTGCCAACCAGGGACAGAAACGCCTTCCTCAGGGCGTTTTCGTTCTTTAGGAGAGATTAGGTGCTGCATATCGAGCCGGGGAGTCCTAGTTGATTCGAAACGCACTCTTTCCAGCAGTTCGGACTGCCTCCCTTCTGATGAAGGCAAAAAAAACTACCCTTAGTGATCTGGGCCTTAGGTAGCTTCCTGACCCTGTCCAAGCGTGGTCGGAGTTTGACTTGTACACAGGAGCTGCTGTGGGAGCTCCGGAGTGTGGCAGTCTGAAGTTCTGTTACTTCATGTCTGCCACCTTGGATGTGTTTTCAGAAAGGCTAATGTAGATGTGGGTTGTTGCATATTATAAAATGCAGGAAATAAAGCAAAATTAACTAGTTAAATGCCCGCAGTCTCCCGTTGGTGTCCAAGGATCTGGAACTGAAAGACCGAGCTCTTCCATCTCTGCCTGGCCAGTCGCCAGGCTGGGTTTTCATTTCTCATCCCGTTTCATTTTACATGAGTTGGACGCTGGAGAGCCAGTGTGGGTAAAAATAGTTAACACAGTCATTCGGCTTGTGGTGGTATATTTAGAATAAAGGAGACGTTTGTCCTTGGTTTTTGTTTTTTTTTTTAATAAATTGCTCATTTTAGAGTTAGGATTCTTTGTCTCTCATTCTCGCTAATTTGTGAGGCTGTTGGCAGACCTGAAACGATGTGACTGTTTTGTTTTTAAATAATGAAATTTGCCTCCGAAAGGTTTGGAAGGTTTAATAAAAATTTCTGAATGTAACGAGGGCCCTGCTACAGTGACAAATCTCAGAAGGACATTACTTTCTCTGTGAAGGAGCCCTTATCGTTTCCTCAGTCTGGTAGAGATTTTAACACTTGTGCTGTGATCAAAACGGCGTTGCTGTCTAGAAAAAGTATAATGGGATCAGGAAGGGGGAAAAGAAAAAACATGCTCACAGTTTTAGTTTTAAGGCTTAAATGCGGATTTTTTTTTTTTTTTTTAAACCCAGAGATTTGAGAGAATTTCCCTTCGGCCCCTCCATTTTGTAACCGTGCCTTCAGAGGTTTCCCTTCAGACTTGTCCATCATTTGGCAGAAAAAGGGCTGGACAGAGTTTCCAAAGAATACTTTTACCTGGAGGGGTTAGAACCTTCCCTTCCTGAGCCTGGGAAAAGAATGCAGCTTCCTTCACAGCATTTCTTCTGAAGGAGCCTGCCTCGTTGTGTTTATGTTTGGCAGTGATTACCCGCTTCTCTGTCTCGTTTTGTACATACAATTCAGATAGAAACTTGGGCAACTTTTTCTGCAAATGCCCCTGATATACAGGAGCCACAAGAATTAGCATCCTCAGGCCTTCAGTTATTTGCTTCCACAATTTCACTAGCACTGCCATCCTGTTAAAAGGAGAAAATGTATTTTAAATTTTTTAATATTTTATTATAGCAAATTTGATTTTTTTTTTTTCAAAAAAAGGAAAAGTAAGTAAAAAGAAAATTAAAAGAACTGTAGTCTGACAATTCAGAGATACTTGTCCTTGTAGGCATAGACTGAAGTTTTGGGGAGCTTATGTTTGTACAATTTGGTACCTTCTTCACTTTTTAAAGTATATTGTTTTAGTTCATATTACTTAAAACATTATGCTCAACACAAAACATAAATAATACAGAAGAATACAAAGAAAAAAATCACTCTGCCATTAGCAAGGAATAACCACTATTAAACAAATTGTAGTTGTCTTAAAAGAACACTAAACCTAGTTTGTAACCTACATTTTGCATTTAGCCACTTGTACGTTCTCTAAGGTCAAATGAGAATCTCCATGATTTTTAGAGCCTGCATGATAGTCTATCAGATGAATATAACCATAATTACCCACTAGCTGTTCTCTTACTATTGGACACCAAATTTGTTCGCTATTTTTTGCTCTTATAAATATAACGTTGGTATGAGTACTTCTATACAAAAAGCTTTTTACAAATTTCTGTAGAATACAGCTTACAATGAATCTGAACTTTTTCAGGTTGGTTGATACATATTTGACTCCCCAAATTATTGAATTCATTGTGTTCTATCTGGAGTCTTCAAATGACTGTGCATCAGCATTCCAACCGAGGTCAGATCCCATCTGTCTTACTTTTTTTACCCTCACTCTTCTAAATTTATTTTTAAATTATAAATCATATATTCTTTGTTATTTTTGTCTCTTCTTTTTTTTAACTGAAGTATAATTGATTTACAATGTTGTGCTTTGTATATTATTTTTGATATGAGTGTGTGTCTAATAACTACCAGACATGGATGTTTAACTTCAAGTTAAATATTTAAGAGGAGTCCCTTCATTGTCAACCTATTAACGATACAGAAACCTCTTTTCCTTTTAACAAGTTACTATCTATGTATAAATGTGGTACAAAAGAAACTAATTCCTGGCATTTTCTTTCCAATGTGCAGCAAATATAAAAACTAGTTCTCCAAAATTATCTAATATAAATGAACTTTGGGGGTGGGTTTTTTTTTTAGGGTAAAATCGTCTAAACATCATCTATCATCATTTTATTTGTTACTTTCAATTGTTTTATTGTGAGTATACTGCTAAAACTTTATCCACAGGACAGGAAAGACAGCTCTGTTCAAAGCAAGGTGACCAGATAATTCTGTTTCTCCTCTATATTAGTTTAATGATACTTGGATACTCCTTACCAGGAAACCATTCCATAGCCTATTCTTCCAAAATCAAACTCTATTTCCCACAATCTTTCCTCTGCTCTCTAAAAATGATTTAGAAAACACGGAGAAGTAAAGATGAATAAAACAAACACCTGAATAATCGGAAAATATCAATCAGCACCCTTTACGTGATCATCTTAAAACCACCTCAGAGAATGTGACCCTCTTTCGGGGGGGTAATGTCAGTTCTGATCACCACATATACTTTAATCAACCCTAGTTTCTCTTTAGATGAAGTCCTTCTAATTACTATACTTGGAATAAGATACATTCCATTAAAATGGAGAACATCGTTTAAGAATATTCAAAAGGTTTGGGGGCTTTAAGAGCTACTGTATATGGCAATCATTATTATTCTGTAATAGGCTTCCTGTTAGTGACAATACCCCAGTGCAGAGGCTTATGTCTGGAAATATAGCATTTGAGGCCAGTTACTAAATAGTCTAATTCTACAGATAGACAGCAATAAACATACAAAGATTTTTTTAGCTACATCAGCCCTGTGTGTCTGAGATTGAAGTCTATTATCAGAGGTTCACTCACTGTCATCCTTTCAAAACAGCTCTAGACTTGTTTGTTTGTTTGTTTGTTTTATCATTTAGATTTCATAGCTGACACCCAAGGCAGTAAATGGATGAGTATTTTTCATTTTAGTTATTTTAAGGGGCATTGAATTTGAACAGTTTTTGGAGACTATAACTCTTAGAAACCTGTCTCCTAGGAGCTGAAGTTTAAAAATCTGCTGATATTGGACTTCCCTGGTGGCACGGTGGTTAAGAATCCGCCTGCCAATGCAGGGGACACGGGTTCGAGCCCTGGTCTGGGAAGATCCCACATGCTGCAGAGAAACTAAGCCCGTGTGCCACAACTACTGAGCCTGTGCTCTGGAGCCCGCAAGCCGCAACTACGGAGCCCGTGCACCGCAACTACTGAAGCCTGTGTGCCTAGAGCCCGTGCTCTGCAACAAAAGAAGCGACCGCAATGAGAAGCCGCAACTAGAGAAAGCCCATGCGCAGCAACAAAGACCCAACACAGCCAAAAATAAAATATAAGTAAATAAATAAATTTATTTTAGAAAAATCTGATATAAATGAAGAAGTTGGGGGAGAAGAAAAATTTTATTTTATTTCCAGAGCCTTTGAAAACATCAAGATTCCACTCTCAGCAGGGGAAGGAAAAGTTCTTGTAAATTTGCCCCTTAA
This sequence comes from Aethalodelphis obliquidens, assembly GCF_003676395.1. Lineage (NCBI taxonomy): Eukaryota > Metazoa > Chordata > Mammalia > Artiodactyla > Delphinidae > Aethalodelphis > Aethalodelphis obliquidens. The sequence continues at coordinate 4,845,439 of NW_020837993.1, forward strand.
CTCAGCACTACCAAAAATCAAAGAGGGAATCTAGGTTGTCTCCTGTCCTAGACTTTAGGCCCAGAGTCTTGGCTGCTATGTTGGCAAGTTGTGGGCATGTTCCAACAGGGTCAGGGCTCACCAGGCCTCTGCATCACTACCTTCTAGTCTCCCTAATCTCCCTCTCTTCCCCATATTAAATACCCCTAAAGCCCTGCTCTTCATTCTTTCAAGGACCCTTGAAGCAGCAATTATGAACTGGGGCTTGAAAGTCAGAGGAAGTCAGAGTTGGGTTCTAGATCCGTCATTTACAAACTGTGTTACCTTGGGCAGGTTAACATCTCTGTGCAGGATACCTCAGTATCCTTCCCCCAAATTTGGGATATTTCTTTCTTTGTTGGGAGGATGAAATGATGGACAGTATGTAGTGCTTAGGACAATGCCTGACACAAATAAGCTCTCAATTGATGGGAGGGATTGTTAACCCTTCTGCTTCCTTAATCCACTTTCTACCTGTGCTCAATTCCTTGTTCTCTTTTGGCCAGTTGCCTCCTGATGGGTCTCCAGCCCTCCAGCCTAGGTCGCTGAGCTGCTTGCTGTTCCTTGTACCATCTTCCCTTTAAACATGCTCTTTGCTCTCTTATCTGCCTAGTAAATGCCTCCTCATTCATCAAAACTCAACTCAAACCTTACTATCCTGATGATGAAAGTATACATTGATATAACTTCTTCAAAGGGGAATTTTTACAAAAACCATCAGAATTTAAATGCACCAACCTATGATCCAGGAATTCTACTTCTAGGAATGTATCCTATGGATAACCTCACACATGGGCAAAAAGGGAATGTATACAAAGATAGCAGAAGACTGTAAAATTCTACATGTCCAATGGAACACTAGTATAAAATTTTTTATTTATCCCTACAATGAAATATTATAGGGTTATTAAGAAGGAGTGAGCAGTTCTATATGTACTGATTTCCAAAATATATTGTTAAATGAAAAAAAATCAAGGTATAAAGAGCTGAGTAGAAGATGCCTCCATTTGGCTGAAAAGAAGAGGGAGGATGATGCATTTATATTATATTTATATTAATGGAATGGTGGTGGTGACCTGATGCGCAGTCAAGGGTCTAGGTGAGGAAAGATTTCCTTTTCACTGTATACTTTTTTGCTCTGTTGGGAAAATGTCTAACTATTTGCATAAATTTCTTTAAATTAAAAAAAAATACCTTAATTCCAGCATCTCTTCATTTTGGGAAGGCTTGCCTGGCCGTCTCCCTCCCTTCCCAGGGAGTTTCTACCTCCTTCTTACTCCCTGTGTTTTGAATGTAACTTATATCCTATTTTATTGGATGTAACTGTCCACATGACTGGTTTCCCTGCAAAAGCCAGAGCATCTAGCAGGTAGGTTTTGGGGGTTTTTAAAATAAACTTATTTATTTATTTATTTTTGGCTGTGTTGGGTGTTTGTTGCTGCACGTGGGCTTTCTCTAGTTGCGGCGAGCGGGGGCTACTCTTCCTTGTGGTGTGCGGGCTTCTCATTGCATTGGCTTCTCTTGTTGCGGAGCATGGGCTCTAGGCATGCAGGCTTCAGTAGTTGTGGCACGTGGGCTCAGTAGTTGTGGCTCGTGGGCTCAGTAGTTGTGGTGCACGGGCTTAGTTGCTCCGCGGCTTGTGGGATCTTCCTAGACCAAGGCTCAAACCCGTGTCCCCCACATTGGCAGGCAGATTCTTAACCACTGTACCACCAGGGCAGTCCTAGAAGTTAGGATTGATACTGTATTCATTTTTATGTTGTAAGAATCCATCACAGGGCTTCCCTTGGGGGCGCAGTGGTTGTGAGTCCGCCTGCCGATGCAGGGGACACAGGTTCGTGCCCCGGTCCTGGAAGATCCCACATGCCGTGGAGTGGCTGGGCCCGTGAGCCATGGCTGCTGAGCCTGCGCGTCCGGAGCCTGTGCTCCGCAACGGGAGAGGCCACAACAGTGAGAGGCCCGCGTACCACAAAAAAAAAAAAAGAATCCAGCACAAGATGATACACACACACACACACACACACACACACACACACACTGGGTTTTTTTTTTTTTTTTTGGAAAGAATGAATTGAAAAGGTCTCCTATCACTGTCTCTCCCACCACTGCCCTGATCCTATTCTGGTTGTCCACAGGAGAATCTGAGCTCTGTCTAGCATCACCTTTATAATCTGGCCCAGCTTTTATTATCCGACATTCCCAGCAAACCCTCTTGTAGCTCGTGCTACACCTAACTTTTCACTGTTTTTGTAGTTGTTGGTTTGTCTTGTTCTGGTTAATTTTTTTACAGTGGACAGTGTCTTCACACTCCTTGCCTTTGCACATGTAATTCCCTCCACTAATGTCCTTTCCTACTTCTTAGTCTCCTTCATTTAAAATCACTTCCTCTTTGAAGCCTTCCTGTTTTTCTCCTGCCTTAGTCAGATAAACTTAACGTTCCCATGAGTCTCTGATCAAACTCGTCATCACTGGTAGTTATTGCAATTATTTAACCTGTTAGTCCACGTGACAAAAATAAGGATTTTTCAAAGACAGGGATTTTTACCTTGTTTATCTTACTCTTCCCAGAATTTATGCCTGCCATAAGGCAGGCACTCAATCAGTATTATTAGTTGGATGAATGAACAAGGCAATAGTAAATTTTTCTAAATATCAGCCCTTCATGATATTTCGAAGGGCTGCACGTGGTGGCCATCTACAACTTATTTGGGGCAATATACTTGTATGCTGTGTGTGTTACATTCACATCTCAGCCTGGCACCTTGAACCAGAAGCTTTTGGTGGTGTTCACCACTCTCATGCAGGTGGAGAAATCTAACTGCATATACCCTTTTTAAGCCCGTTAAAGCAGGATTGTTAGATTTAACAAAGAAAAATACAAGTTGCCCAATTAAATTTGAATTCCGATAAACAACAAAGATTTTAATGTGATCATGTCCCAAATCCCACTTATACTTATAAAAGTATTCATTGTTTATCAGAAATTCAAATTTGACTGAATGCCCTCCTGTATTTTGTCTGGCAGCCCTACCTCAAAGACCGAATTCCCAAACCCTGTCTTCCTGCATTCAGACCCAGTAATTCTTCTTAAAAAATGTTATGAACTATGCAATTTTATCATCTTTATTAAATATAAGCAACCAAAATCTACCAACTCTGCTTACTAAAATTTTCTGCATATTTAAACACTTTGCCTTCTTCCAAAACTCTTTTATTATATTTTAACCATCAGATTTATATTCTAATTTATTTGAATTTAGCCTCTTAGCACTTAACAGTAGAATTGTATCTGAGAGGGAAAATCCAGATGACTCTCTACATCTGAAGTCTCTCTCTTTTTTTTTTTTATTAAATCTCTATTCTGCAGTAAATTTTAAGTGACAGGAGATTATCTCTGGGCTCCGTAGGGCGATAGGGCCACTCTCGACCATTAGAAACCCCGCAGCGCTGTTTGGGCTGTAAAATGCCACTTCCCTGCAGAGGAAAGGTGATAGCCACACTACCCAGCGCAGTCACCTGCAATGGCCAGCCCTGCAGCCACTAAGTATTATTACAGACTAGGTTTTCCACGACGAGACTATTTTAAAAATTAGAAACATCATCTTATCTGAAATGGGGCATTTTCCTATTTCAGTTTCTTGGCATTGGTAAACGATCCTGTAAGCAAAAAGAAATGCACGCACCAAATGCAGCTGCACCTATTTTTGTTTCAAAGGCACAGTTCCCTTTACATCAAATCACATTCCCCTGCAGCTTCAGCATGGATGACGACTCTACAGGACACAACTTCTGGTTACATGTAATTAATTAGTTTTCCCCGGGGTTCTGGAAACTAAGATAATGTCACAAGCGTATCCTTTCTTAACATCCAAACTTAAAAATTACAGGCTAAACAACGTCCTAGGTGTCTAAATCCATGCAAAACATTTGCTTAGTACTCCCATGTCTCAGCTCTGCGTTCTGAAAAACAAGAAAGGTTCATCAAAAATTACTAAGAAGTGGCGATTGTAATGTGAAGGATAAAAAGGGACGTGTTAAAAGGGGACTGGAGTGAAAATGTGGCTTAACATGGCCGAGAAGCATGGGGAAAATGGCTCAGTTGGGAGTGGAAAATCAATTTGCCAGGGCCATGATAAGACTGGACCATCACCTCCACTGTTTTGGGAATCCATTCTGACTCCCCCACTACTGTCTGCAGCCAGAGCCTGAGGACAGGAAGAGTAGATGCGTACGCCTGATGCCAGCTCACAACCGAAAAGACAACTGCCACCGAGCAAACCATCCGAGGAGGAACCGAGAGAAGGACGGTCTTTCATCCTTTCAAATGGAATGAAGAGACTTAAAATGTGAAGAGCTTTACTTCAGGGAAGACCAGTATCTCCATTTCATCCAGTTGTTTCCAGGATGGCTTCTAGTAAATATTGCTTGGTAAGGGGACTCATTTCAGAGCCACGGAGAATATATATTAGACGTTTACGTTACAAAAACCAGGAGAATTATGCTATTTATCTATCTGTTCGCTCCGAAAAGTAAGACAGCACTAAACTACCGCTTAACTTGTAAATCAGAAGAGCTTCCAACATGGAGAAAAATTCTTTGACGACTAAGAAGCAGGAAAGAAATCCCACAGATTATTTTTTCTACTGTAAAAACCGATCTACAAAAGGATAAATTTTCTGATGCATGCTAAACCCACCCTGTTGCTTCTTACACACGTTTATTCTGGTTTTTAGTATAATTTGTCAATCCGTTTGTCAAAAAATGAGTTTGCTTCAGAACCCAATCATTTTTAAACCTGTTGCATAGTCAATGTGACATTATTCATGAAGTTGTTTCTTGCGTCCCGTTCTTGTGTGTTCAGTAGCTTTCTGCCCCAAGAGTCGGTATTTCAGATGTTTAGTTTTCTTTTCTCAACTCGGTTAAGAAAAAGCCTGTCCATTCCGACATTACTTGCCTAAGTATAGACTAATGCTGCCCTGGAAACTGCGAACTAAATTTTATTTCCTATAGGAAGATAAAACGGACACGCCGCTTCACAATTTCGTCTACAAGGGAGACTAGCGCCGACGCTCCAGGCAGGATATGTGCGGGCGCCTTTAAAAGGAAGCGCGGTAATTTTCCACCGCCCAGCCAGCCCTGCCCACGCGGTAGGTGGCTGGGCGCCGCGGAGTGCGGCTGCGCGGCGCGCGCCTCCCGTTGCCTGGAAACCACCTCTTCCACCCCCGGAGCCCGAAGCTCTTTTGTTTCCAAGATGGCCTCTGAGTCGTGTCGTAATGCGCTAGGTACAAGGCCAGTTAAACACTCTTGAGGTTAGCAGAAAGCAAGACCCGTATGGCTAGCTTTAAGGGTGTTCTGTGTCAATATTTATTTACTTCTATAAAGTTACAAAAATCCTTTTAGTTATGTTGTCTGGGTGGGAAAAAAAATCAGGGAGTGCCTCAGGGTGTATAAACCATGGTCTCTTAGCCTTTCCGTGGTAGGGCTTTTGGCTTCAAAGTTGGTCATACATTTGTTTATTTTGATAAGATCTGGTTTTTCCTGCTAAACTAGCTCAGGAAGAAGTCTTTTTAGATTTAAATTAGACTATGACGTTTAACCACGGAGACCGTATAATTGCATGGAGCTCAATTAGGGTAATAGCCCCTGACTCTGTCCCCGCCCCTTTAAAAATACCTGTTGATTTTTCTATTTTTCTTTTTCTTGAGAAGTTAGTTTATGCCCAAATTAATGGTACCATTATAATTATTATAAGATTGTAAATTCCTCTGGGGATAAGTAACTATGTTTTCTCCATCTTTGTATCCCAGAAGTGTTTCTGCCTATAACAAACCTTCAAATAATGTTGTTAAAAAATTCTAATTAACTACTGAGGCTTTATACTCTGCAAAGCACTGTGCTATGAAGTAGGTACCCTCATTTTGTCTCCCGTTTACAGATAGAGAAACAAAGACACCAGCAGGTTAAGTACCTGAAGCATCACAGCTAGTAAAGGATGGAACGGAGGGTCAAACCTGGACAGTCTGAGAGCCTGTGCTTGCCTGCCATTGTGCTATACTGCTGTCTGTAAATACTGCAGAGAGTACATGATATCTTTTAATTGCAGCACTTCAGAGAGGAGTGTGAAAGTCTCTTTCTCTGAAATATGTTCTGCTTTGTCATGAATAGACTTCTCACATTTATATCAGTCAGGGCATTTAGATGCTTACCGTACCCTGAGCTGAAAGACCCAAACCCAGCCAACCTTGGTGGCAGGTGTTGAGGAAGTATAATTAAAAACAAAATCTCCTGCCAACCCCCAAAACCTCTCCACAGAAGCAGAAGAGAAAGAAAACCGTTTTACAATTGAATAAGCATTAAACCAAAATACTATGTGCATCACAGGCACAGTTAGAGATTGCAAAGACAGAAAGGAGTTTCACTTGTACATAGCTAAGCAGATGGATGCTATTACTACCTGTTCTCAAGATAAACAATAACTAGTAGGAGGACTTGACAGCACCGTTTATCACATAGTTCATCGTAAGTTCACCTCGGTAATTGGCAGCTGCTATCTGTGTCAACTAGTTTATCCAAAGGAAAGATTAACTTCTTACATTTTTACAACAGGAGGTAGGTTTGCAACTTGGAAACAGGGACCTACTGAGGTTAGACTCCTACTCTCCCAGGGAGAGTAATCTTTCCACAGAGAGGAAATAGGGATGTTATCTTCCTTGATGACTCCATTTCAAAGAGATGGCTCCCAGGTCATTGAGAGAGACGTTCCTGTGTTGTAAAGCTGGCAAGAGGCTTATTTAGCTTTTAAAAAGGTTTGCGTAATTCTCAAAGGGACAGAGAAAGAATTTACAATCACAATGTTTCTAATGTAAATGGTGAAAGAAACAGGGTTGGGGGAGGGAGAGTCTCTTTCCCTTTCCCTTTATTTGGTTATTTAGATTTGTATTTACCCTGACACAGGATACAGAAACAATTCAGGCTAGTTCTTCCAATCAAAGAGTCAGCTTGCATTCAAATTTTCACCTCACTGGCCCATCATTTTCACAGACATAATAGTCAGCCAATTATAGGAAGCCAGGAGAAGTGTATTACCAAAGGTTGAGGGTTGAGTTTTCTATTCTGATTCAAATTCTTACTTCCTGGTTTCTTTGAAACGACAGCTAATTCCTAGCAGATGCTGAGTGAATATGCGTGCTGCACCAGCCAGGAGAAAGTGTCCAAGAACTGCCAAACAGACAACTTGGCTTTGATGTTTTTTGAGTTCAGTCTTCAGTCTTTAGTCCTCCTGCAGATGCCTGACAGGAAGGACCTCTTGCCTCCACTGCCCTCCTGAGTCTCACACTTATATCTTAGCTTCTTTAACAAAAGGCACTGGCTGCTTGTGGCTCCCACACCTGAACGTGTGCTGATACCTCCGCCTGGACCACCACCTTTCTCCACCGTTTCTGCTTGCTTGGCTCAACTAGCAAGATAGCTCAGCTAGACCATCCTTCTGGAATTCTTCCCTGAACCTCTTCCCTACCCACTCACCTTCCTCTGATTTGGTTTCCCCGGGCTCCCAGACCACTTGGTAATTTCCCCTGTTACAGCACATACATCGATATGTGCGTGTACTCAAGTATGATAGTCCACAAACTTTGTGAGAGCAAAGATCTTTTTTTTTTTTTTTAATCGTTGTATTCCCAGCATCTCACAGCAGAATACCTAGATGAGTAGGTCTGAGATCTCAAACTGGTTACGTTTTTGTTTGGCTTTTTCTCAAATTTATTTTTAAAAATTTCAGGTCACATTTCAAAATCTGGATTTGCATACAAATCGGTGTCTTTGACTTCTCTTGAAGAATAAGATATGACCCCTCTGGGCCTGTTTCCACATGGTAGCTGGTGCCTGGTGCAGAGATGGTCCCCTCTGGCTGAGACACGAGCTCTTCACTTTATTTCAGTCTTTGCCACTCCCTGTTGCGTCCTCACTGAGGCCCAGTGTGAGGTGTCATTTATATTGAGTGTGCACTGATATTTTTCTTGGAGTGAACTATCTCTCAGTACCAAAGAGAGAACAAGACTAAAGCATCTCTTTCAGGAATTATGGGAGAGAGCTCATTTCTTGGTGGGAATGAAGAGTTGCCTCTGTGTTTATTAGGCACATAAAAAGTGTCTATCTCCATTTTTCTTAAATCCACCTGCTTTGCTTAGTTACATTATCTTCTTGGCCCCTATAGGTATTTGAGTTTTTGACTCTTAGGATAGATACTCAAAAGCTGTTTGAGGAAAGAAGGAAGGAAAGAAAAACAAGTTCGGCAAATGGTTAAGATTGCAAACTTTTAAATCCAGCTACTTAGACTTCCCAAACTACCACCTTTAGCCAATCCTTCAATTTCACCCTGAACATCTTTTTAAAATATTTGTTGCATTTTGGTTGGGTGTGCACATGATACTCAGATCCCTATAGCAACTACCTTATCAAAAACCAGTGAGATAAGTTCATATATATGCCCTCTGCCCTTAATGACTCAACAGGCATAGAGTCAGGCACACAACGAAAAAAGGCTCATTTATGCAGGTAATTAATTTTCCAGAGCATTATCCACAGCACCTTATATATGACAGACAATGTTTGATGGGTAGAACTGAGAACTATTTTGTAAAACTTAGAAAGAGGAGGAAATGGTTAGTCCTGTTATTATCAATGCTTACCCATCAAAATGAGCATCTAAATATATATTGTCTTTGTAAAGATACATGCACTGCAATGTTCATAGCAGCACTATTTATGATAGCCAGGACATGGAAGCAACATAAGGGTCCCTCAACAGATGAATGGATAAAGAAGATGTGGTATATTTATACAGTGTAACATTACTCGGCTATAAAAAAGAGTGAATTTTTGCCCTTTGCGAGAACATGGACAGACTTGGAAGGCATTATGCTAGGTGAAGTAAGTCAGACAGAGAAAGACAATACTGTGTGATATCACTTATATGTGGAATCTAAAAAGTAAAGCTAGTGAATATTGGGTTGGCCAAAAAGTGCATTCAGTCTTTAAGTAAAAATAAGACACATTTTTCATTTTCACCAAGAACTTTATTGAACAACGTATTCACCCTTTTGTTCCACTACCTTCTGCCATTTTTCAGGCAACTTCATAGTTCCACAAAACTTTTTATCTTTTTGAGCAAAGAACTGTTCCAGGTGCCTTTTACAGTCTTCCAGGGAATTGAAATTTTTTCCATTAAGAGAATTTTGTAAAGACCTAAATAAATGGAAATCTGAAGGTGCAATGTCTGGTCAATACGGCGGATGAATCAGAACTTCCCAGCCAAGCTGTAACAGTTTTTGCCTGGTCATCAAAGAAACATGCGGTCTTGCGTTATCCTGATGGAAGATTATGTGTTTTCTGTTCTAATTCTGGACACTTTTCGTCAAGTGCTGCTTTCAGTTGGTCTAATTGGGAGCAATACTTGTTGGAATTAATCGTTCGGTTTTCCGGAAGGAGCTCATAACAGAGAACTATCTTCCAATGCCACCATACACACAACATCACCATCTTTGGATGAAAACTGGCCTTTGGTGTAGTTGGTGGTGGTTCATTTCACCTGCCCCACCATCTCTTCCATTCCACATTATTGTACAGTACCCACTTTTCATTGCCCGTCGCAATTTGTTTTAAAAACGGAACGTTCTCAATACGTTTAAGTAGAGAATCGCATTGTGGAAATACGGTCAAGAAGGTTTTTTCCGCTTAACTTACATGGAACCCAAACATCAAAGCGATTAACATAACCAGGCTGGTGCAAATGATTTTCAACGCTTGATTTGGATATTTCGAGTATGTTGGCTATCTCCCGTGTGGTATAATGTTGATTGTTCTCAATTAATGTCTCAATTTGATCGCTATCAACTTCAACTGGTCTACCCGACTGTGGAGCATCGTCCAGCGAGAAATCTCCAGCACAAAACTTCGTAAACCGCTTTTGACATGTTCGATCAGTCACAGCATCTTCTCCATACACTGCACAAATCTTTTTTTTGTTGCATTTCGGTTGCGTTTTTACCTTTCCTGAAATAATAAAGCATAATATGCCGAAAATGTTGCTTTTTTTCTTCCATCTTCAATATTAAAATGGCTACACAAAAATTCACCAATTTTAATGTCTTTTTTTAAATGCACACTGATATGATAGCTGTCACATACAATCTAACAAAATTGTTTCGAATGAAGTTAAAGACAGCTACGTGCTACTAGAGCCATCTTATGGAAAAACTGAACGAACATTTTTGCCAACCCAATATAACAAGAAACAGATACGGAAAACAAACTAGTGGTTACCAGTGAGGAGAGGGGAGAGGGGAAGGGCAAGATAGGGGTAGGGGATTAAGAAGTGCAAACTATTATGTATATTATTAAACATTATTAATAATAATACAGCGCAGAGAATATAGCCAATATTTTATAGTAACTATGAATGGAGTACAACCTTTAAAAATTGTGAATCACTATGTACACCTGAAACATATATAATTTTGTAAATTAAAAAAAAATACTATCTTTTCTCTCTAAACACTAGTGAGATGAGAAGTACTGTTGCACGTACAAAGTAGAAGGATATTATTATTCTGTCTCGCATAAAACATACCAAGACAGCAAATCCATATTTAAGAAGTTATAAATGTTGTTTTTAATTCCAGAGATTTAACAGTGCTTTTGTTTTCAAGGAAAGATTTTAAATTATTATTTCCTTCTAAATTCTCATAGCTTAGAGTTACCTTATTTGAACAACAATTCTATCTGGTTTAGTGGAGTAGAAAATCTTTCTGAACACCTGGAATGTTCGCTGTCCTGTAATATTATTGAGTGTGGAATGATGATGTGGAGTCAAGGCAAAGTGTTCCTTTCTGCTCCACACCTGCTGTGACATAATAATATATAACTCAAGTCATCTTTCCCCTTCTCCTTGCCCGGGATTTTAAAGTCATTAAATTATTGTTTTGCCTGGCCTTATTAGTCCTTTCCAAATGTGTAGAATTATTAGGGCCGTCGTTGGGGCTTGGATCAGTTAGGAAAGCTTCACAGTTAATTCTGACAAACCCTGCCCTTAAGAACCCCCAGTTTTCCTTTTAGGCTCACTTACAAACAAGTCAAGGGTATACAACGGGGTTCTCAAGGGAAAGGGTGCATCAGATAATTTTACATCTATTAAACTCATTACTAAAGAATTCTATGGAGAAAGAGAAAAAACAATCAGCTCTGCAAAATGCTTTTACTTTGGACTTGAGAAAAACAGAATGAACCCACCACCCACTAGCAAGGACCTAAAGCGAAGTTAGAGTCCTAAGACCCGTGTTTTCATGAAAAGACTAAGTAGGGATGAGAAGGTGGCTGTACCAATGAGAAAATGGAAATAAGTCTCCTCAGAGCTTAGAAGCTGCCCCTAAATTAATTTTTTTAATTCAATTTTATTTATTTATTTTTGGCTGCTTTGGGTCTTCGTTGCTGCACGCGGGCTTTCTCTAGTTGCAGCAATCCGGGGCTACTCTTTGTTGCAGTGCGCGGGCTTCTCATTGCAGTGTCTTCTCTTGCTGCAGAGCACGGGCTCTAGGCGCATGGGCTTCAGTAGTTGTGGCACGAAGGCTTCAGTAGTTGTGGCTCGCAGGCTCTAGAGCGTAGGCTCAGTAGTTTTGGCGCACGGGCTTAGTTGCTCCGTGGCATGTGGGATCTTCCCCGACCAGGGCTTGAACCCGTGTCGCCTGCTTTGGCAGGTGGATTCTTAACTACTGTGCCACAGGGGAAGTCCCTAAATTTAAATTCCAGTCTCTGTTGGAAGAACCAAACCACATAGCATATAGTAGGGTTGTGTTTGTTCTACTTGTTTGAAGTCATCATCCTCCAGATGGTTCAACAGTTATGCTTTTTTATGGTGTTGGTACAAGGACCACAAAACCTTTAGTAGCTAAGGAAGCTCGTTGGTACATAGATTAATTGTATATGATATAAGACAGGCTCATTCAGAGAACTATACATTTACTTGTGGTTAGATGTGAGAAACTGAAGCCTTGATTATTGCCATTTCTCTAAGCCTGCTGCAATAATTGTGGCCCGTCTACAAAAATGAAGTAATACTTAATCTTTGCAAATTTTCATTCACTTCGAAGAGGGTATTGCAAATACTTTGATACCTAACCTTATTTAAATTTATTCAGGGCTGTTACTTTATTTGATGAGGAAAACACTCTGCTGCATGCTTACCTCCCAGGTTCAAGTTAGAATCCAGGTCCTGGATCTACACAGGATTTTCTCCTATCCTTTCTATATTTTTTTCTACGTTTTCCTATTTTGAATATTTTCCTTTAAACACCCCAAAATGTAGTTAAGTAGAAGAAAGAGGCCAAAGCAGCAAGAGTTCAAAATCTGTTATCTATGACACACTTGCAGAAAGGTAGTCAAATGTGTGGTCTCTCTCAAGCTTTTGCACTGAGATGTCTCGTGAAAGGCAAAAGATCCCGCAGTCCAGGGAAATGTACTGATCCAGTCTCCCAAGGAGAGTAAACCTCGCTGACACCAAGGAAGGGCTCCATACACGAAAATGTGAGGTGGGGCGTGATGATTAATACCTGCTTTAGAACCAGGAGTGGATGAGTACAAGTCTTAAGTTTAGCCACAGGAAGTGATTGGTCAAAATTTCCGTTTATACAAATCACCGGTAACGTAAAATCCAGTACTGTAGCCAGCCAGGCCGCAGGCTTAGGCAGACTAGAGGTTTAAACTAAGTTTGCTTCTTTTTATAGGACCGTCACACAAGCTGTAAATCAAAGGACCCCTGGCTTTAGGCCTCTTTCTGTTTGGGGACAGTACATTTAAATCCTTTGTCCCCAGAACACCAAGTCAAAGCAGTAACCTTGGCTACTACTGCTGCAGATTTCCAGTTCTATATTCAGGTTTAGAAAACTGGTTATGGTGAAAGGGAAAAAGACGATTTCACTTTGCCTCAGTTATGGACACCGAGAAGCACTCCTAAGACTGTTCAGAGGGGAAACAATGAGTCATTCATGCTGTCAGCCCAGGTGGTGCATGAATTCCAGACAGGCCGCTGAGTTAACCCCTGCAGGCCTCCTCTTGGCCCTGGGCTTCCCACAGCCTCCGGGGAAGCAGGGCGGCCACAGAGGGGCCCTGTGCTGGGCAGCAAGGCCCAGCCAGTAACCAAGGCACTACCTCTGCAGTGTCAGTCCCAGGGGGCCTCTGAGCTATTTGTCACCATGTGATTGGCTCCAGGAGAGGGGTGGAGAAGTGAAAACACTCTGCCCAGGATATATTTAGTTGAAGTGCAGCTGGGGAAGCGCTTGAACAAGGGAGCTTTTGTCCTCATGCTGAAGTGTTTTTCTTAACTCCCCAAGGGTGGAAAACTCAAGCCACCCACTCTATTTTCTCTTCTTTGGGGGATGTTCTTATTCTGAAAGTTTAGAATTATCTGGGGTTTGTTGTCTACAAGGAAACTGAGCAACTCTGATGCAGCGTTGACACAAAAATTTCAAGCAGACACCCTTGTTGGAAGACGCAGTTAAGAGATTAATTAAAATGCAGATAATTTCCGAACACATTATATGTGTTTACCTTCTTGCAATTAATTTTCTTTCGGTTCAAACTGGAAATTAGGTATTTTCAAATGTCTTTACTGGGACAAATTTATGGAGTTAAAAACATAATTAAGTTTTATAAGCTGACAGAACCCTGTTTCACTTGAGTTGATTCACACTTTCCAGTAATGAAAGATTTACTTCTGCGCTGATGAGCACAGCTTCTTTGCAACAGATCACTGATGAGCCATGTAATGGCTCCTGCTCATGTCCTCCTTGGAGGACCACTGAGAACTGCCACCCTGCTACGAGGTTTTGCAGCCACTATGTAAGTGTCGTATATCAAGGGCACACTGCCTACTATTAAGAAGTAGCACAGGAAATATTTTACATGAAAATCCCATTTGCAGTTACAAACCAAGGGCAAAAACTTCTGGTCAAGAAGCTCATGGTTTTGGTGATAGTAGAAAGCCAGGCTGTATTAGTCAGGATTCTCTAGAAAAATAGAACCAATAGGGTGTGTGTGTGTCTGTGTGCGTGCTGAGAGAGAGATTGCTTGATTGATTGACTGATTGATTTTAAGGAATTAGCTCATGTGATTATGGAGGTCAAGTCCAAAATCTGGAGGGTAAACTGACAGGCTGGCGACCCAGAAAGAGCCAGTGTTGCAATTCAAGTCCAAAGGCAGTCAGCTGGCAGAATTCCCTCTTGTTTAGAGCAGGTCAGCCTTTGTTCTATTCAGTCCTTCAACTGACTGGATGAGGCCCACCCACATTATGGAGGGCAATCTGCTTTACTCAAAGTTCACTGATTTAAATGTTAATCTCATCCAAAAATATCTTCACAGAACCATCCAGAATAATGTCTGACCACATGCCAGGCACCGTGGCCCAGCCAAGTTGACACATGATATTAACCATTTCATAGGCTAACACACTCATTTTGAAAAATTCACTTGTTAAATTACAAAGTTGCTTATCAGGTTGAAGCTGTCATAAGGGTATAAAAAAATGGGTAAGATAGGATCTCTGTTTTCAGGAATCTCCCTCTCTCTCTCTCTCTGCCTTCCTCCCTCTCCTCTCTCAGGAGGCTTGCCCTGGAAACCCAGGCACAGTGTTGTGCAGAAGCCCAGGCCACATGAAGAAGCCATGCATGTGTACTCTAGACAATAGCCCCCAGCCAACACCAACATCATCTACCAGATGTGAGAGTAAACCAGCCCTCTGGGGCTCCCGTCCCAGCCTTCAGTCTCCCACCTGTGCCCAGACATGATGGAGCCAGCTGCACCCTGTCTCAGTCTCTGACCCACAGAAACAGTGAGAGATTTTTTTAGAAGTTAATGCTATCTTAAGCTACTAAATTTCGGGGTAATTTGTTACACAGTAATAGGTAACTAACATATAAGATTATGGTTAACTTTGTAAAAAACTACCAAACTGTTTTCCAAAGTCATTTTAGCATTCTGCAATCCTACCAGCAGTATATGAGGGTTCCATCTTTATTATTATTTTTTAAAATAAATATTTTATTTATATATTTTTGGCTGCATTGGGTCTTCGTTGCTGCACGTGAGCTTTCTCTAGTTGCGGCGAGCGGGGGCTACTCTTCGTTGTGGTGTGTGGGCTTCTCATGGCGGTGCCTTCTCTTCTTGCGGAGCACAGGCTCTAGGCTCACAGGCTTCAGTTGTTGTAGCACACGGGCTCAGTAGTTGTGGTGCATGGGCTTAGTTGCTCCACGGCATGTGGGATCTTCCCAGACCAGGGCTCAATCCCATGTCCCCCGCATTGGCAGGCGGACTCTTAACCACTGCACCACCAGGGAAGCCCTGTTCCATCTTTATTAACACTTGATATCTATCGTTGAAGTCTTTCTCGTGGGTGTGGGGTTGTTTCTCATTGTGGTGTTAATTTGCATTTTACTGATTTGCCACACCTACTTTTGATCAGAAATATTATTACCCAACTTAGAAACCAACCTTATTTACCATGATATTTCATAGTCACATGTCATAAAACCAACTCACCCTTGCCCCTGATATCAGAGAGCTTGTGCTGACATTTCCAGTTTGTTTTAACAATAATTGCTACTACAATGAATCTGTATAGTTAAGAATTATCCACATCGGCATTTGTCAAGTTAGTTTGCAAGCCCCTGGAAGAGTGAGGAATAAAAGCCGTCTAGCCACAGATGTGGGACTCCTGGGCCTAACAACACCATCATCTGTTGTTAATTGGTATTAATTTTTTTTGAGAAATGCTACGTGCCAGGCATTTTACATGTAGAAGTTCACTTACCACAACACCACTATGAGGTCCATGTTATTATCCTCAGCCTATTCCTAAGGAAGAGGAGGTTCAGAGAACCCAAGAAAGTTGGCTATGACCACACGCTGAATTTGAACCCAATATCCTTTTACTTGATCTAAAACAGATTTCTCCTCACTTCTTTCTAATTTTATACCAGAATGTAAGAAGATATGTTGGCCTAAAGTTAACAGTGTAAAATATTCTAGACTGGGAGTTGGGAGATTAGGTCTTACTCCTGGCTCTGTCACTAATCAATGGTCCCCTCTTGGGCCAGTCCCTCTGTGGACCACACTTCCTCATTATTAAAAATAAAAGGTTGGGTTAATAAATTTTCCAGCTGAAAACTCGCTATATACCAGGCACTATTCTAAGCATTTTACAAGTGTTAACTTATTTATATCTCAGAAAAGCCCAATGATATAGGTACTGTTGTTTTGCCCATTTTACAGATGAGTAAACTGAGGTACAGAGAGTAAATAACTTTCCCAAAGTCACAAAACTAGAAAATGGTACAGCTATGGTTTATTTATTTATTTATTTATTTATTTTGACTCTACCGTTTGGCATGTGGGATCTTAGTTCCCTGACCAGGAATTGAAACCACGCCCCCTGCAGTGGAAGCTCCGGGTCTTAACCACTGGACCACCAGAGAAGTCCCAAGTTGTTTATTCATTTGTTTGTTTGCCGGTATAGCTATGATTTCAACCCAGACTGTCAGGCTCCAGAGGACATGATCTTACTCAGCTAGGCAACATTTATGGAAAGCTTAATTTTATTTTATTTTTATTTTATTTTTTAAGGAAAGCTTAATTTTAACAACAACTTTATGATATCATTAGCAGCATTTTTCTCTCCCAGTCCTCACCCTCCCTCCTACTCTTTGAATGAAAACACTGAGGCTTTAAAAATTTATGTCCCTTGGAACTTCCCTGGTGGCACAGTGATTAAGAATCTGCCTGCCAATTCAGGGGATACGGGTTCGAGCCCTGGTCCGGGAAGATCCCACATGCCACATGCAACTAAGCCCGTGCGCCACAACTACTGAGCCTGCACTCTAGAGCCTGCGAGCCACAACTACTGAAGCCCATGCATCTAGAGCCCGTGCTCCACAACAAGAGAAGCCACTGCAATGAGAAGCCCACACATAGCAATGAAGAGTAGCTCCCGCTCGCCACAACTAGAGAAAGCCTGCGCACAGCAACGAAGACCCAACGCAGCCAAAAATATATAAATAAATAAATTTATATTTAAAAAAATTAATCATGTCCAAGTCTCACAGCCAGTCAGTGGCAGAGCCAGAATGGGAAGCCCAGGCAGCTTGTCATCAAAGTCTGGGGTGAAGTGTCCCCAGAAGTCAGAGCGCTAGAGAGTGCGAGAGACCACAGCTCTGCTCACCCCTGGGAATCTTGCCAAAGGCCCACATGGAAACACCTACAGTGACCTGACATGGCCACACCTTCCACTCCAAACTCCATCCTGGCTGGTTTGCCCTTCTTTCTCTTCCTCCCCTCTTACCAAAACAGTTGCCTGGAAATTAGAAATTAGATCTGCAAATGCCCAAGGGAACCTGCCCTGGGGCACGGGTGGGGGGGGGGCCTCCCAGAACAAACACTGCTGCAGGCTCTTGGGGTCTCCCCAGCAGGTCCTCACTGTGATGTGACCTGGTCTCCCACCCTCCAGACCCAATGTTGAATTCATTTCCTGGGACTCACAGGAGAAAAGGGAGCTTAAGCAGCCTGAATACTATAGTTCTGCTGCCTTGAAAGTCTGGCTTTGTTTCTACTTTTTCTAGGTAAGTAATTTTTTTTTAATAGCAAATATACACATGATAAAAACTCAACACAAAAAGCATATTATATCTAGTGAATATGATTCTTCATTTTAACCCTGCCCCTATCCCCAAACCTTAAGCCAACCTTTCTTGTCCTTCCAGCCAAAGATATTCTGGCATGTATAACCACAGAGGTATATATTTTTAACCGCACATACCATACACTATTCTGTGTCTTCCTTTTTATTTTCATTTCTAATGCTCAGTATAGCTTGGAAATGATTCCTTGTCAATACCTAAAGCACTCTCTTGCCTTTTTAAAGGAGCTGCGTAGATTCCTATTGTAGGGCTGAGTCATAATTTATCTAACCAGTCCCCTGTGAGAGCATTTAGGTTGCTTCGAATCGGAAGCTCCGTGAATCTGCTTGTTTTTTTGTTGCAATGCCAGGTAGGCCCCTCTGAGATCTTTAATGTCACCTGTAGGGGGAGGGAAGGCAGGAGGGGAGTTGATGGCAAGCCCTCTTCCAGCCAGCAAGGCATACATTACTGCTGGAGTTTCCTCCTTGGGGCTGTAGTCAGAAGAGAATTCATACAGCTACAGCGGGGTACAGCTCAGAAAAAGCATCCAGACGGCAGCTCAACTGATCACTGAAATTTGGCAGCAACAGCAGCAGCGGTAATGAAAACACACCACAACTTTTCCCAAATATGTCTGGCCAGCATGCCACTGCCATCTTTTCCAGCAGGACCTTCAGTCCCGGGGACTGGGCTGATTCTGTGACCTGTGCAGCTGGAGGCACTGCTTATAATCCAGGGACCAAGAGATAGGGAACAAATAGGATGGGGTTCTTTGAAGGTTACCTACCCGCGGCAGTTCCTCCTGTGAAAAGACCAGGGCATCCTGATTCAACTCAGTTCCCCTATTCTCTCTGCTGAAATCAGAGCTTTTGGTAAGGCTAGTGGTTCCTCCTAGAAAAGCTGACAGCTGAATGTCTGCTTCTGCCCAGCTTTGTCTGAAGATGCCTCACTCGACTGACTGCCAGCCCTGGGTGAGCCCCTCCATGATTTTCCTCCCAAAGGGAGACACCAACACTGAGAAACCACACCCCCACTGCAACCCCAAAATACATTCAGCCAGGACAGAGGAGAAACCTTCTTAATAAGGTGTCCACTGTTAACAACAAAAATTAGTTAAAAGTGACAAACATAAATCCATTGATTTCCCCCACCAACATTTTATCGTGTTTATTCCAAACAAAAAGAGGCATTGAAAGAATTAGGCAGTGAACACCCATCTAGCTACCGCTTAGATTCTGCAACGAACATTTTGCTGGATTTTCTTTCCTTATGATACATCCTTCAATCTCTCCAAGCCACTGATGTCTGAACCTTTTTAAAAACCTGGCTTAAATATTCAACTCATTTGCTTTTAAAACTTCAGAACTGGAAACGTAACACCTTGTTTAGTGAACACAGAATAATTTAGTTCCATTCCAAATTAGGCTAGTAGGGAGGAAAGAGTGAAAGAAGGTTAGAGGAGAATGGAGAGGGAGAATGTGGCCAGGGAAGGCAAAGAGAGGGTGAGAGATGAGAAGGGGCCGCAGAGGGAGGGTGTGAAGACACAGGGTGTCTTGGGGTTTGCAAATGAGTGTGGATGAGGTCAAGAGCTGGGGTGTAGAGGTCTTATACCCAGGCAGCAGCTGCTATGCGGTGAGGGTAATGCTGAGGCCCAGAGCAGTTCCCAACACTGAGCATACCTGTTGACCTCCCCCTGCCACGGTCAGGACAGCCACAGGCAGCTGCCCCAGCACTCCGTATGGAGTCCTGGCCATGGAGCTCAGACAGCGGTCAAATGGAAGAGATCAAATGGAAGAGATCTGGGATTTGAACCCCATCCGTGTTATCTACTCCTGACACACAAGACCTTGTACAGTTACTTAACCTCTCTGAGCGGCTATATTCTAATCCATAAAATGGGCATATTAAGAATATATACAGGACTTCCCTGGCGGCACAGTGGTTAAGAATCTGCCTGCCAATGCAGGGGACACGGGTTCAAGCCCTGGTCCAGGAAGATCCCACATGCCACGGAGCAACTAAGCCTGTGCGCCACAACTACTGATCCTGCGCTTTAGAGCCCGCGAGCCACAACTACTGAAGCCCACGTGCCTAGAGCCTGCGCTCCGCAATAAGAGAAGCCACTGCAATGAGAAGCCCGCGCACTGCAACAAAGAGTAGCCCCCGCTCGCCACAACTAGAGAAAGCCTGCGTGCAGCAATGAAGACCCAATGCAGCCAAAAATAAATAAATAAATAAGAAGGGGGGAAAAAAAGAATATATACCTCGTCTGTGTGTGTGTGTGTGTGTGTGTGTGTGTGTGTATGTTGGGTAGGTAAACAGATGGATGCATATATGTAATAATGGTTAATGTGTTGCATGCCAGATGTCTGCCAGGCATTGGGAGAAATGGCTTACACACTTCATCTCATCCCATCCTTATATGAGCCCTAGGAGGTGGACTTTATTATTGGCCTCATTTTAGAAATGTGGAAACTGAAACTCAGATTGGTGAAGTCACTTCTTCAGGTGGCCCAGCTGGTAATGGTGGAGCCAGTCCAGGCCCCACTGCCTGCAGAGCCCCCATGCTGTGCTGCCCTCAGCACCCTGCCTGGTACAGACCTTGTAACACGTGACTAAACAGGCCTGCCACAGAGGGTTCTTGCAAAGTCAAAGTGAGACAACCCATGTGAAAGTGCGAAAACTACCACACCCTTTAACATGTTTGTTGAATGACTGAATGAATGTTGGTGAGCTCATCAAATACTTGTCATATTCTTCAGGGGCTTTCTCCAATCATTAACTCTATGGAGTTATGGTTATGGGGATAACCATGACGAAAAATCTCCCTAATCCCGCACTATACAAATGTCAGGTTTAACAAATAAATTACAAGGGAGTTGATCTTCTTTGTGTTCTGACCTCACTGATGTAACAGCAACATCAAACCTATTATATTTTTTGCCTGTTATCAAATGATAGGGCAGCAGATTACAAATGCCAGGGTCTAGGGCAAGCCCTTCCTTCTCCTGCCTGCTCCAACCTGGCATTGGACTTCTCCAGTATGCCAAGGGCAACCCAAAACCCAGGACAGCCCCAGAGAGCAGAGCCGAGAGCCTCTTCACCCTGTGTGACTTTGGTAAGGACCCTCCATGGACTGGTGGCAGGGGGATGCTTTGCGTAGTTGTTTTTCCACTTTTTGTGATTGACTTCCCTTTCAAAACTCGTAAAATAATAACCCTATGCATTTATCCCTAACTGTAATAAAGATACATAGAATAAAGAAGATCATCTATGGAAAAGTACTTTGAAAGTTTCTTTACAATTTTTATTGAAATGCAGGACTTAAAAAATCAGTTCAACAGCCAAAAAATGGAAGCATCCGAATCACCTATCAGTGGCTGAATGGATAATGTAGTCTATTCATACAACGAAATATTATTCAACCTTAAAAAGGAAGGATAGTTTGACACATGCTACAACATAGGTGGACCTTGAGGACCTTACGTTAAGTGAAACAGTCACAAAAGGACAAATACTGTATAATCCCACTTATATGAGGCATCTGGAGTAGTCAAATTCATAAAGTCAGAAAGTAAGATGGTGGTTGCCAGGGGCTGGAGGGAAAGGGGAGTTATTGTTTAATAGGTATAGAGTTTCATTTCAGGATGATGAAAAAGTTCTGGAGGCAGATGGTGGTGATGGTTGCACTGAACTGTACATTTTAAGATGGTTAAGATGGTAAATTTTATGTTATGTGTACTTTACCACAATTAAAAAGAATAAATAATAATCAGTTCATTTGCGTTATGGTGGTGGTTTTGTCTCATTTCTACCTTAGCCAGTTAAGAGGACATTATATTTTTCACTTTTAGTAAGATACAGGGACAGGAGCGAGGAAAGAGGCCGAGACAAGGACGAGGTACAGGACTTAAACCCGGAAGTTAGGGCTCTTAGACGCAACTGTGGTCCAAAGGTGACTGCAACTGTTTCCCTGAGTGTCCTTCCCTGGAGTGGGGACCCAGTAGCTTTCAGGACTTAGTGAATGATGCCTAATTGAGGAGTGTTAGGAGAGAAGAGATTTGGAATGACAGGAGGTTCCTGGGAGGGTTTGGGACCACAGTACTGTCCTCTACAAAAAGAGGGGCCTTGGAGCCTGTCTTGGCTCCTTCTAGCTCCCATGCAGCATCGGCACCAACAAAGAAAGAGCTCAACTCATAGACCTCTGCTTTTAGACAAGACCACAGTAAGCCAATTCATCAATTTTAAGGGATATGTGATGTTTGGAGAGAGTCAGAGCAGAAAATTCCAAGTTAAGTGTTTTCAATTCACTTCTGTAGTTGTAAACACAGTGTGTTACCATTCCTCCTTTTCGGGGGGAGGGGGGTGATGATTTAAAATATCATCTAGTCTCTACAGTCTAATTTTTGTATCATGGAACACTACATCTCTTTCCAGCTTTTAATTTCCAGGACAAACTAATACTTTTTTTGTTTTTAAAGGCCAAGTCTTTTAGTGTGTCATTGTAACTGGTTGTAATTTCCATTTCTATGTGTTCAGGATTGATATAAAGGAGTAAAATCTTTTCCATGCCCTTCATTACTTCTTTCTCAAAGGTGAAATTTAACTAACGTTACAGCAACATTTCCGCAAGTTATGTCCCACATGCTGATTTCCCTTTACACATTGACACTGATTGACCAAATCGAAGTTAACAGATGTCCTCTTTGCTGACTGTTGAACGTTTCCACATGCAGCAGGAAAGAGGGGGATTATTGTAGTCAGGTTCTAGTCCAGCTCTACCCCTTCATAGCTGCACGGCCTTGTGCCTCCATCGTTATAAAGTGGGGATAAATTAATACTGCTTTGGAATTGTAGAGAGGAAAAAAATGAGATGATATTTACATATATATTTAATTGAAGTATAGTAGATTTACAATGTCGTCTTAGTTTCAAGTGTATGGCAAAGTGATTCATATATATATATATATATATATATATATACATATATATACATATATTCTTTTTTAGATTCTTTCCCTTATAGGTTATTACAAAATATTGAGTATAGTTCCCTGTGCTACACAGTAGGTCCTTGCTGTTTATCTATTTTGTATATAGTAGCGTGTATGTAATAGGGAAGAATCTTTTGTACTCAATTACAAGTTAATCGCTAAAGGTATGTTGCCTATAAGCTTAATTTGTACATAATGGTCCATTTCTGGGAACCCTGCCTCCCAGTAATGAACATTAAGCTAAAATACCTTTGTTTAGCTCACAGGAAACATCCTGACCAGGCCCACCTGTGAAGGGCTGCAGGGAAGAAGAAATTAGAACATCCCCTCTGGAGGCAGATGGGAACCAGGAAGTGTTTGACTTTCCTCCCTCCCCTTTTAGTATAAAAGGAGCCTGAACTCTAACTCAGGCAAGGTGGTTCTTTGAGTGCACGAGCCCACCATCTTCGGTTTGCTGGCTTTCCAAATAAAGTCACTATTCCTTGCCTCAACAACTCATCTCTCGATTTTTGGCCTGTCCTGCGGAGAGCAGTACAAGCTTAGACTCGGTAACATATATGTGTTAATCCCAAACTCCTAATTTATCCCTCCCCCGAGATGACAGCTCTAAATGTTAGCTCCTGCCTCTTCCTCTTAGTCCTTTCATTCTTGCTTATTCTCTGTGATATGAGAATTTCTTCACCTTTTGTTTTTTTCCTTTTCTTTTCCTCCTTTGCTCCTCCTTCTTTCTCTTTCTCCTTCCTCTTATCAAGGGAAACATTACGGAAGCCACAAGAAATACAGCACACTGTTCCCTCTCCCCTGATGACAAGGCACGCCCTTCAGATTTTACTGGGCTGCCTTCCCAGATTTCTGGCCTCAAGCTAGCGATTAGCAACTGGTGATCTCAGTTGGTGCCCTGCGATCTAGATACAGGCCACTGTTACCAGCGTCTCAATCTTTATTCTCTAGTTTAATAAAATTTTCCGATTTCCCACCATCTAGTTTAAGTGCATTCCAGCGCATCTGAGGATTTCCTTTCATTGAGGAATTGTGCAGAAAAGTCCCCTTCCACTAGCTGGGAGAACTTGGCTCACTTCTTTTTTCTTTGTTAATATCTTTATTGGAGTATAACTGCTTTACAACGTTGTTAGTTTCTGCTGTACAACTAAGTGAATCAGCTCTTTGTGTATGTATATCCCCATATGCCCTCACTCCCTCCCACCCTCCCTATCCCACAAAGCATCTAAGTCATCACAAAGCATCATTTGCTCATTACTTTTCAATGAATTTGGTCCTCCTCACTCTCTTGTTAACAGATCTTATTTGCACCTCTGCCTCCAATTCTGTGTTTTGTACTTCACTCAGCATCAAAGTAATTTCTTCTGTGAATTTCAGAAACAAAAACAGATCCTTTGTTCAAAATTTCCTTCATTCTCTTCCTCAGGCTCCCTCCCCCACCCCCCTCCCGGCTTTGTTTGTACTTTGTATCGAATAGTGGCTGTACCTTCCGGAACAGTCCCGAGCTGTCTTATGCTATACAATGCAGAGAATGCATTTTCTCATAATCTGGAGTTGCCAGCGGAGCAAAAAGAAACAAACAAAAGCTGCATTTCAGGAACTTCATTTAGTGAAATACACTTCCTTTTTGTAGTTTGCCAGTGAATTTCCTCAGCCTCTGATAATATTTTGAAAGTAAATGGCTATGGGAAGGGGGGGGGGCTGTTAGTCAGTGAAAGGAATCAACATACTAAATCAAGTGCCAGTTTCAAATGATGTTATCATTCATTCATGAAACTGTAAAAAAGAGATAAATTCACTGGTAGATGCAACTTATTACCCTAACTACTCTGTTGCCTGTCTCTCATATGGAGGAGAAGAAAGAAAAAAAAAACTGATGATAAAGGGATTGCTGTAGATTACAGACACCTCACAAACGATACTAAAACAAACCTAATCTCTTAGAAATGCTCAAAATGGACCCTATATTACAAGGGGTTTTTTTTTGTAATAATTAAAACTTTGAGATTATATGTTTCCCTGCTTGTTGCTGAGGGGTCTTTAAATTAATTCAGCTATTAAGATTACAGGATATGTAGGCATTAAAAAGGCATTTTACATTTCTCCATACAGAGTTTCATCAAAGAATTTCATCAATTATCTTGCTTTTCTCATTGGCAGATTAGCAAACTATGGTATAAAAGATATGTGATACATCTTAAAACATACAAGTCAGCGTTAAAGTAATACCCAGAGTGATTGGTTTTAACTTCTACTCCCACGGTCTTTGAGCACCAAATTACATTATTTTCTTTCTTTTTTTAAAAAATAATTAATTAATTAATTAATTTTTGGCTGCGTTGGGTCTTCATTGCTGTGCACGGGCTTTCTCTAGTTGTGGTGAGAGGGCGCTACTCTTCGTTGCAGTGTGTGGGCTTCTCACTGTGGTGGCTTCTCTTGTTGCGGTGCACGGGCTTCAGTAGTTGTGGCACGTGGGGTCAGTAGTTGTGGCTCACTGGCTCTAGAGTGCAGGCTCAGTAGTTGTGGTGCACAGGCTTAGTTTTCCTGTGGCATGTGGGATCTTCCTGGACTAGGGCTCGAACCCATGTCCCCTGCACTGACAGGCAGATTCTTAACCACTGTGCCACCAGGGAAGTCCAAATTACATTATTTTCTGTTCAACAAGTGTTTTTGAGCCCCCATTATGTGCCCCAATTGTGCTACACGCTGTAGAAGAATGCAAAGAAATAGAAAACAATCCCTTCCCTTGAAGAGCTTTCCACATTCAGGAAGACGAGACACCTGTGAAATCCCTTGAAAACAACTCAAGACATCTCTATGAAAAATAAGATTAAATTCACACCATGCACTTTCAAAATGTTGGCAAAAATCCATGGACAAGTTGAAAAAATTCAAGATGGTACAAAAGAGTACAGTGAAAAGTAATTCTCTCTCCTACCCCTTACCCAACTGATTTTCCAAAGGCAACCTCTGTTTTGAGTTCCTTGTACAGCCTTCCAGTGACAGTATAAACATGTTCAAGCATGCATAAGTTTATGTATAATCATATACATCTATTTATTTACACAAATTCTATGCACTTTTTAAAAGAAGGCTAATCTAGAACACCTAGCCATTGTTTAGCAGTCTCAGGAAATGATCACATAGTGGGCACCCAAATATTTCAGTGACTAAGTGAATGAACCATTCCTCTTTGTTAGGACGTTTTGATTTCTTGCTATTTTTTTTTTTTTGATTTCTTGCTATTTTAAATGAATCTGTGTGAAACATTTTTGTGATTCAACCCTTCTTTAGGTAGATATTCCCACAAGAGGAATTTCTAGGTTAAAGCTTTTAGGTATTGCCAGATTGCTTTCCAATAGGCTATTTACTCCCATCAGCACCATCATGGGTAGTTTCATTTTTCCTATATTTGCTAATTTGATTGATGTAAGTGTGATCTCATTGTTGCTTCTGTTTGCATTTCTTTGAATTAGTGGGGTTGGGCATTTTTTTGCAAATGTTTGCCAGCCATTTATATAACCTGTTTTTGAGAGTTACCTGGTAGAAGACTCCTTTGCACATACATCTATTGGGGTTTTTCTTACTGAATGTTAAGACCTCTTTAAATACTAAGACTGGGCTTCCCTGGTGGGCAGTGGTTAAGAATCTGCCTGCCAATGCAGGGGACACAGGTTCAAGCCCTGGTCTGGGAAGATCCCACATGCCGTGGAGCAACTAAGCCTGTGCGCCGCAACTACTGAGCCTGCGCTCTAGAGCCCGTGAACCACCACTACTGAGCCCACGTGCCACAACTACTGAAGCCCATGTGCCTAGAGCCCATGCTCCGCAACAAGAGAAGCCACCACAATGAGAAGCCCGTGCACCGCAACGAAGAGTAACCCCCACTTGCCGCAGCTAGAGAAAGCCCATGCACAGCAACCAAGACCCAAAGCAGCCCAAAATAAATTAATTAAAAAAAATTAACCATAAATACTATTAATCCTGTTCCATGCCATTAATAAATAGGTCCCCTCATCTAGTGTTTACCTTTTGAGTGTTGATTTAATTAGCTTATTTTTGGCCTAGAAGATGTACATTTTTATTTGTTCAGTTCTCTCCGCCGAGTCATCCATAATTCATTTCATTGCCTTTGAGACTAGAATAACCTACTTATTGCATCTTTTCAAGAACTGCGTAGAGGTGGAAGGAAAGTCCATCTTATGCTTATAGCCTGTCAACAGGGGAATTTTCTAAGCATTTATTTGTAGAGGTAAGTTTAGAATTCATACCATCTTTGGATCTCAGGTATGTGGACTTAAGAAAACATCTTAGACATCCTTCTGTTAAGGACTTTGCCTTATTGGTGCAACTTCTAAGTGGGAAGCAGATCATTTGGAGTTGTCAAATGCCATTATCTTTCTCCTCTCTTTCTCTACTACGCAGAGTGGAAAATTACTAAAGATTTGGTTTCTAGCCTCTCAATTAGTTCATCTCAAGTACTTCTTTCAAACTTATCCTGCTCTCTTGGCTACAACTAAAAATGAATCTGATCGTATCAGTCAGGGTTCTTGAGAAATAGAACCAACAGGGTACACACACACACACACACACACACACACACACACACGCGCGCGCGCACACAATCTCTCTCTCTCTGTCTCTCTCTCACGTTGAAGCAATACTGGCAGTGAAGCACAGAGAGAGAGATTTATTTTAAGGATTTGGCTCACACGATTGTGGGTGTTGGCAAGTCTGAAGTCCAAAGGGCAAGCTGGAAACTCTGGCAGGATTTCCACTTTACCGTCTTGAGGCAGAATTCCTTCTTTTCCGGGAAAACTTAGATTTTGCTTTTAAGAGATTCAACTGATTTGATGAAGCATTATCAAGGGTAACCTTCTTCACCTAAAGGCAACTGATTATAAATGTTAAGCACATCTACACAATATCTTCACAGCGACATCTAGACGAGTGTTTGACCGGACAACTGGGTACCATAACCTGGGCAAGTTGACACATGAAATTAAACTTCACACTGATCTTCCCACAGGATTGACTTTCTTTCTTCATATCACACACCTAGTCTTCTTTTCCTTTAAAGGTCCCTCTCAGTCCATGCTTTCATGACCCTGAAAGCTTGTCTGTGAGTATGCAGTCCACTAGCTTTTATTAAATACATTGTAAGAATCTGTTAGTACTCACTTGTGAGCACAATCACTGCCAGAATGTTTCTATGGTTGGTTCACTGGCTATGCAAATGTACTGCTCTGAAAGTAGAATTTCAGTGAATTCCATTCTAGGAATTAGGAATACATCATGTATAGCTTTGACAATACAGTTATTGGAGAGTTTCAGATCTAATAACACATGTGATAAGAGGAATTGTTGAGTGTGCAGTTATGTACCCCTCGTCTGGGGTTGGTGTGGAGGCTTGGGCTAAAAACATTAGCTCTGCCCCTTATTAGTCTTGGGAAAACAAGGCAGGGCCTGGGAAAGGGAGACTGGAGTCATTAGTTAGCCAGGGTGCCACTAAATCAGGAGAATATGGAGCTAGATGTGAAAACCTGCAACTGCTCGGGTACTGGGAGGGTGATGGGTGGGAGCTATGCCATCCTAGCAATGGGGATGGAGCCATGTGGGTAGCTGCTGCTAAGCTGGTAATGAAGCCTAGCTTATGTATTAATACAAGGATTGGAGTTGGGTGAGAAAAAAGGACTTTCCAACACCAGCACTGATGGAGACAGTCCTGCATCCAGGTTCTCATCGAGACAGAAGAAGTAAAGTTGGACCTGCTTCCCTCTCAGCCTATTGAATAGGACAGGTCCCCTCCTTCGTCTCCTGGAGACTCAGGAAGTAAGAGCAGTAACAATCACCCTTCCTATGAAATGCAGAATCTGAGGTCCAGAGAGGGTAAATCTCTCACACAAGGCCATTTACCATAACCACATTCACATGTGTTATGAGTTGTGTTCCCCCAAAATTCATATGTTGAAATCCTAACCCCCAGTACCTCAGAACGTGACCATATTTGGAAATAGGTCCTTGCAGGTATAATTAAAGATGACGACATACTGGACTAGGGTGGGCCACTAATCCAATATGACTGGTGTCCTTAAGAAAGGGGAAAACTTGGACACAGACATTGCACACAGGGAGAAGTCACGTGAAGATGATAGCAGAGAGCAGGGTGATGAAAAAACACCAGAGAAACACCAAAGATCACCAGCAATCACCAGAAGCTAGAATAGAGGCTAGAACAGATTCTTCCTCACAATCCTCAGAAGGAACCAACCCTACTGACATCTTATCTCAAGCTTCTAACCTGCAGAATTGTGAGAATAAATTTCCATTGTTAAGCCACCCACTTGGTGGTACTTTGTTACAGCAGCTCTAGGAAGTGAACAACATGGAAGCATATATTACTCCTTCTTTTGTTTTTAATGAAGGGAAAGGTCTAGGCAATTCATTCAATTTCTCATTTTAAGTGAGAATATTTTTTGCTTAGCAAATTGAAACAGAAGCTCTTATAATAGAACGAAGATAATGGCATGAAAACTCAGACACTAAGTGTGTACTTACGCTATAGAGAAACCAACAGCTTTCTCAATGAGATAATCTGAAGGGGTATCTTCTTTCTTACATGAAGGTGTTGGGAATGCCCACAGAAACTTTGAGAATCGCTGACTTCAAATCACAATCTCGGATTGTACAGGAGTTTCACAGACCTACTATGTAAGGGAAGCAAGAACCAACATTCACGTTTCTCTACAATCCATCATCAAACTAAACTATATATTTTTATCTTTATTTTCATGATCATTTGCTCAGTAAGAGCTATTTTGAAAGTCACATTGCAATTTCATCTGAATGAGCCGGAGAGGTTCATTTTAATTAAGTTTTTAAAAAATTTACTGGAATTTGTAAAGATTGAAAGAATAACCATCTTGCTGTATGTTTAGCAGCAACAACCGTTGCTCAGGAAGACCTCTGGCTACACAGACATTTTATTTATTATTATTATATATATTTGTTTTGCGGTACGCGGGCCTCTCACTGTTGCGGCCTCTCCCGTTGCGGAGCGCAGGCTCCGGACGCGCAGGCTCAGCGGCCATGGCTCACGGGCCCAGCCGCTCCGCGGCATGTGGGATCTTCCCGGACTGGGGCATGAACCCCTGTCCCCTACATCGGCAGGCGGACTCTCAACCACTGCGCCACCAGGGAAGCCCTACACAGACATTTAAAAAATTTGTCACTCCACAGAATAATATGAAAGACAGCTAACTAAGGGGAAGAGTTTCTTGGTGAAATCTAATACGAGAAAGTTTCAAGTATCAAAGTAAAGATTACAGTCCTGTTTGGGAGATTTTTTTGTTTTTGAAACAGCAAATGGTCAATCATAAATAGTCAATCACAAGTATAAAAATGCTTAAACCAAAGGCAATTTGAACCATTCAAGGCTACCTTGGAAATTTTAGCCTACTCTGTGGTCCTTTAATATCCAAGAAAGGAATTCTGTTGACTGGTTTGAACACTGTTTAGGTACCAGAAACAGGAAGTCACTTCAATTTGCTTATTTAATTTTTCATCTTAAAGTTAAGTAACATTCCTGACGATCTTATACGAAGAGAACAAGGAAAAATATTCGTAGAGAATTTCAAGCTAAAGCATACCTTCTAAAATTATTATCTAATTAAAGTACATGCTGCTTTAATGCATTTTTCATAAAAATAAATTCCGTTACAACTATTTTCTTCATGTAATAATTGCATTTCAAGGTCAAGATAATCTTAATTGTCAATAAAGATGATTGCTAACATTAAAATACTTAGATAATTTAAAAATTAACTGAATTTATTTATATTACATGCCTGAAAAGGAACGACCATCAAATAACATGTTAGGGGCTTCAAAAGCATCCAAATTCCCCAGAAAATTATGAAGCTGAAAAAATACAGGGAAATTATGGTAGCAGGCAGCATAATCAGAGGACTAACCAGGTTTCTTACCTCTCATCCTAGTACTGCACCCAAACAGGAGTCAGCCTAAGAAGCAACTAAAACAGTGATGTCTTAAGATTTCCCTGTGTTGAGAGTCCCCAAGACCGTCCCCGGGTTCAATAATTTGTTAGGAGGACTCATAGACCTCAGCATATGGTTGTATTCCTGGCTACAACTTATTAGAGCAAAAGGGTACAAAACAAAAGCAAAGGGAAAGGCTCTCAGCTTGGCTCAGGCCCAGCGTCACAAATAGCTCCTCTGTCACTTCTACCCTGGTTTTGATTTGTTTTGTTTTGACTTCACCCCCTTGTATTGACTCTGCTCCATCTCTCTCAAGGCTCAATTGCAGAAACATCACCCTCTGTTCCACCTTCCACTTCTCATTTTTCCTCCCTTCCCTCCTATAATAATAAGAGCCAAGTCTCGTAGCACTTAAGACACACCAGGCTGTTCTAAGGGTTTTGTATACTTACTCAATTAATCCTCATACCAACCCAATAAGGTAGGTATTATTACCTCCATATTAAACAAGAGAAAATGGAGGCAAAGGAGGTTACCAGCTTCTCAAGGTCTTAAAACTGGTAAATAGCACAGCTTCAATTCAAAGCCCTGCAGTCTGGCTCCAGACCCAAGCTCTCAACTCTGTAAGACTGCCTCTCAGACTATCACACTCTGAGCTGCACATAGGCATGTGCCCATGGCCCAACATTGAGCTGGTAACAGACCTTCCAGACACAGTGAAAAACAGGAACACTAACAGGTTTGAATAGCTGCTAGATCAACATATTAACTTTAAAATGTACGGCTTTTCAAAAGCATGGCGTAGGGGGACTGACGGCAGCCCTGCTGCTTCCTACAGGTAGGAGCATCTACCTTCTACTTTTGCTTACCCAGGTACTCACAGCTCAGGGTAAGTCTCCTTCTCTAAAAAGCTCCCCAGGCAATTCCCACCCACTCTGATCTTTCCACCTCTGGACCTCACAGAACCATTCTTATTTTGCCCCCCCCCCCATTTAGATCCTTAATCATATTCTGCTTTGCGTTAGCCACAATCATTTCATAAATGCCCGTCTTGCCACCTGACTTAGATGACAGGTTCTCAAGGGCAAGGTTCTTAGCACTTATTTGTGTTGTATCCTCAATGTTCCTGCACAGATAGGGGCTACCATGGTGGCCTGGAAAGGAAAGCAGCAGGAGCTGAGGGGCCGTGGGACACCAAGGTGAAAGGCTAGAACACCTGCCCTCAAAGTGCGCTGAGTCTAGCTGGGAGGATGAGCAAGAGAGCACACTCTAAAGTTGTAAGCTACCTAAACCTGCTCTGCCTAGAACTCAGGAAAGGGATTTAATGGAAGAGTATGAGGGAGCACTCATGATAAAAAGGAAGTCTCAAGGGCCAGATTCCAAAAAGACAAGAGCTAGGAGGCTCTGGGAGTGTGCTGAACCCCCTCCTGAGAACATTATTCCTCGAATGAATCAGTTACAACTCTTCTCAGTCTTTTCATTTTCTGCTCAAGAGTCAATTGACAGGGAGTTCCACTTTCACCATATATATGTATGGTATATACATATATACATATACACACACACACACACACACACACACACACACATATATATATATATATATATATATATATATATATATATATATATCTCCTATTGGTTCTGTTT
Source organism: Aethalodelphis obliquidens (assembly GCF_003676395.1). Lineage (NCBI taxonomy): Eukaryota > Metazoa > Chordata > Mammalia > Artiodactyla > Delphinidae > Aethalodelphis > Aethalodelphis obliquidens. The sequence continues at coordinate 4,877,815 of NW_020837993.1, forward strand.
CTTTGGAGAACACCGAGTAATACAGTGATTATAGTAAAACAAGAAGAAAGGACTAAAACTAATGACTGAAGTTTCCAGTGTCAGAGCTACATAAACTTAAGGTAACTAGAAAGAAGAAAATAAAAATGATTAGAGTAGTAATAAATGACATAGGAGACAAACAACAGAAAAAATTAACAAAAAGGCAAACTTGGATCCTTGAAAAGCTCAACACAGATGATAAACCCCTTGTTAGACTGCTCCAGAGAAAGAGTAAAAATATAAATTAAAGACATGTCATCGGTACAGGTCCTACAGATAGTAAAAGCATAATAATATTCAACTGAACAAAGGGGAGAGCAGAGGAGGGGGGAATGCGTGGCTAAGTTTGATTCATGTGCTGGTAGAGGGTGAAGATTTATGATGGTTTCTCTAGACAGTCTCCAATGAGGCAGGAAAGTTTCCCCAAAGCAAAATCAGGTGAAGGGTTGCTTAAATGGTGTAAAGAACAAAAACCAACGGCCGACATGTCAGCCAACAATGACAATATACTGAAATAAAGTGAGAATAGAGGTATGTACAAAGAGCGTATGCCTGAGAACTGTGCTCTTTTGCTCTTGAGCTGGAGGGTAGGGAACAAAGCTGGCCTTGTGCTGGAGTTGGTAGTCTCTGTTTTAAAGGTGAATGTGGAGGAGGAACTGACACAGGTACTTTGGGCCATAACCACAAAGCATATTATTTCACCGATCCTTTCATTTCCCAATGTATAGCACACTCGCTTATAAAGGGAGCAAGGACAGAAAACAAACTTCTAGGGTGAAAAAAAATCAACACGAGAGAGTTGTGCAGAATTATATTAATTGATAGAGATACATACAATTTGACCACGTTCTTCCGATATTAGGGGTATTTTGGAACCCTGGTTGACAAACTTTGAAAAAACGTTGGGCATTTTAAGTAAGGCAGACAAGCAAAAAGCAGACCTCCTCCAAAAGTAAACTCTTCACCACCACTGATTTTAACTGCTTCTGTAAAAGAAAATTACTAAAATAAGTAGCAAGAAGAATGACCTTTAGATTCTGAGAAGCTGGGAGCTAACAGGAACCTTAAAATTCACCAAATTCATTCATTAAGCAGACAGGGGTAAAATGTTAATAATGAAAGACTACTGTACCTTCTCCACTTGACTAAGTGGTCACTGAAAAGCCAGGATTATTAAATGTCTAATTAACTGGACAGATCAGAGGAAGATCTCATCCATAACAGTCAAAAGTTCTTCTGCTGGTTTTAGACAACTTCTAATATCCCTTCCTATTTAGGGCACTATATGGAAAGGGAAGCAATCCTATTACATAATTTCTCAGAAAAAGAGGCCATGTTTTCCTAAAGTGGGAAAAGGGTCTACCAAAGAGAAAAACAAAACAAGATGGAATCCCCCTGGATATAAAAGTTTACATAACAAAAATACAAATACTGTATGATACCACTTATATGTTACTGAAAATAGGCATATTCATAGAGACTGAAAGTGAAATAGTGTTTACCGTGGGTTGGGGAGGGAAAAGTGGGGAATTATCATTTAATAGGTACAGAGTTTCAATTTGAGATGAAGAAAAAGTTCTGGAGATAAATAGCAGTGATGATTGCACAACATTGTGAATGTACTTAATGCCACTGAATTGTACATTTAAAATAGTTAAAATGGTGCATTTTATGTTATGTATATTTTATCACAATAAAAAAAAACTTAAAAAAATATAAGTAGCAAGAATAGCAGTTTTTGATGAGATAGTAATGAGATGTCACAAATAAATTACCTAATTACACAGGAAACAAATAAATTAATGCTACAAAAAATTTTTTAGGTAAACCCTTAATTACTATTCCACAATCCATACTTTAAGAACTTAATATATAAAATATATAGTAAGTATAATTATTATACAAAAAATAATGACGTTGTAAAAAACAAATGGAGAAGGTGTTAGCCTGTTCAAAGTTATGATTATTTCCTGCGTACAAGCCTACAATCTGGAAACAGATCAGGCCTGAACTACGTCAGCTGAGTTTCACTTTGTAAAGGATATGGATTGAGAATGGGGATTACATCCTATTTCTGGGTCCTGGAGAGGCCAAGCAGTGGTCAAGGTCACTCTGCTAGCACAGACATGCTCCAAGGCCAGAACGTAGCAGGATAGGTCTCGGTATGTGTTAGCTGCCGTGGGGGTTGTGAAGGCCACCATCCCATCAATGTAGGAGCTTACAGATCAAGCTGGATTTGCTAATCCCTACTCAAAGAGCAGGCTTGAAGGTGAACGATTGCTAATTATTATCCCATTTTGTGTACGGAGCTGTTTAAATGTGTTTTTTTCCTCTGTGATCTCATCTGACCATCACACTTAACTGTCCTGCAAAGAAAATGGGGCAGATATAATCATCCTTGTTTTAGGACTGAGGAAGTCGTGAGGGTGAGGTCCAGGAAGTCCCAGTCTTGAAGCTGTTAATGGCAGAGTTGAGGTCAGAACCAAAGCCTTTTGGTTACCAGGGTCCCTTTTCTCCAATTCTACCCTAATGGCAGGACTGGGATTAAGGTGCAGGCACTTGCCTCAGGCACAAAATTTAAGAAGCACCAAATCAAGACAAATACTATTTTAATGTAATATTTTAAAAAGTGAAAATTTATGCTAAAATATCCCTGATGAACAAAATATCAGACATTTATTTATTTTTAAAATTAATTTTTATTGGAGTATAGTTGCTTTACAATGTTGTGTTAGTTTCTGCTGTACGGCACAGTGAATCAGCTATATGTATACATATATCCCTTCTTTTTTGGATTTCCTTCCCATTTAGGTCACCACAGAGCACTGAGTGGAGTTCCCTGCGCTATACAGTAGGTCTTTATTAGTTATCTATTTTATGCATAGTAGTGTATATATGTCAATCCCAATCTCCCAATTCATCCCACCACCCCCTCTCCCCACTTGGTATCCATACATTTGTTCCCCACATCTGTGTCAACATCAAACATTTAAATCAAGACCGGGTGTTTGCTTGTTCTCTGACCCTGCGTTATTGTGTAATGGGAATAGCTGTTTCCCATCAGCCTGAGGTTTCCAGGTCCCCTAGGCCAGCTCATCCCCCTCTCATGGGTTTATGAGGGTTGACGATGGTGTGCAAACAGATGGGGCAATGTGGGGCTTTCTACAGAGTCATGGTTTTTGATTGTAGAGGAGTATCAGAACCTGGCTGGCATCGGAGAGCCAGGGAACAGCCAAGTCCAGGTTGGATCTCACAACTGAGGATGCCAAGGTCCCTGTGCTTTGCTTGCTGCTGTACCACCTCTGTCCACTCTCTCTCTTCCCAGCGCCTATACCTACTAAAGAGAAAACATGTCAAGGAATCTCTACTGAACCCTGAAAATGATAAGAGCCCAGGTAAAGTCCCAAGGAGTTCTCAGGATGGTGATACTTCTGGTTGTCTGGTCAGGGGCTATTGCATAACATGCCCATGCTCCAGGGAGTCTATCAGAGTGCCAGGGGCAAGATCTATTTTTGACCACCGACATATATGGTGTGTCCTACATTTAAGGAGCTCTAATAAGTGGAAAATTCTATTCACATAAGAAGTACATTAAATTGTGATGAGTTACTTTGGCTAAATCATGCAGAAGCCCATTCAGTATCAAGGTCTCCTAATCTATTTAATGGAATTTGATTTACAGCTGGTGGGTATTTTAATAGAACAAATCTTCCATCAGCTGTTATTTGAGCATCTACAACTGTGCAGTGGTAAACAAAGTCTAAGTCAAGGTCTCTGCCCCAGTCAAGCCACGTGGAGGCTACTCAGGGAGATATGATCCATATATCCAAATAGACAAATATTAACTTACGATAAGAGCCCACTGACTACTGAATAACATAGCCCTTAACTCATAGAAATTCCAGGGAGGGAAAGTAGTCACTTTGGAAGACAGAAAACAGAATAGTTTGCATGAACTGGTTCTGTCCAACGAGCACAGCCCACTGTGCTCACTGGAGATGTGGGCTGCACACATTGGAGGGTTGTGCAAGGGTTAGGGGCAGTCAGATGCAAGACAGGATCACAGGAGCGTGACACCATCCATCTGGCTGAGTAGTTGCTTTATGAAGCTGGCAAAGCACCAATCTGACGCTTGAAAGTGGCTAGGGGGAGATGACTGAAAGAAATGGCTGAATCTCTCAGAAGAAAGCAGGGACAGCACCATGTCAGGAAGGTCCAGGTCTGAAGAGTTCCAAAAGGTGAGGGGTCAGTGTGTGATGCAGGAGGAAAGTCAAGGAGAGAAACACTTGAAATTGACAGCCATCTCTGTAGAGGAGGGAGTGTCGTGATGGCATGACTTCACAGGGGCTCTACCCATCGGTTTGTCTGATACTGAACTTGCCCTTGACCCTGCAGTCTTTGAGCCAACAGATAAAACATAACCACACTCCAATTCATCTTAGTGTGATCCTTATAATAAAATTTGGAGTATCTTTGGAAGGACACTGGGGAAACTAGTTACATTAATTGCTTTCAGAGAGGAGTGCTGGGTGGAATGGGAACAGAGGTGGGAGACTTTTCACTGTATACCCTTTGTACACTTTGAATTTTGAACCAGGTGTTAACTATTTAAAACCTTTTTAAAAATCAAAACATAAAATCCACGTGTGTTGAAAAAATGAATGAAATAGGAAAAAATGTTTCAGGAGTACAATCTTCACGGGATCCTCCATCAAAAAACAAGCAAACAAACAAATTTTTGAAATTTTTAAAGAAACAGCCTTATTGAGGTATAATTAACATACGATAAGCTACATATATTTAAAGTGTACAATTCGATACGTTTTGATGTGCATTTACATCTGCGAAACTATCAGCTTAAAAAAGATAACGAACATATTCATTACCTTTGGAGGTTTCCGCATGCCCTTTGATGTCCCTGTTTTACATCCCTCCCCAACCTTTCTCCCATCTCCAGGCAACCAAAGCACTGATCTCCTTTCTATTAGTTTGCATTTTCTAGAATTTTATATAAATGGAATCATACAGTACGTACTCTTTTTTTTGGCTTCTTTTACTCAAGCAGAAATATTATTGAGATCAACACTGTTGCCTGTATCAATAGCCTATTCGTTAAAAACTGTTGAGTAGTAGTATTCCTTTTTCTTCTTTTGGCTGCGCTACGCGGCTTGTGGCATCTTTGTTCCCTGACCACGGATTGAACCCGGGCCCTTGGTAGTGAGAGTGTGGATTCCTAACCACTGGACTGCCAGGGAATTCCCGAGTAATATTCCATTTTATAGACATGCCACCTGGGTAAATATGCTAAGTATGTTTAACTGTAAAGAAACTGCTAAACTTTTCCAAAGTGGTGGTACCGTTTGGCATTTTTCACCAGCAAGGTATGACAGTTTCAGTTGCTCTATATCTTCACCACCTGGCAGAGTGTTTTTATTTTTATTTTTATTCTTCCAGTTTAATTGAGATATAACTGACATATACTATTGTATAAGTTTAAGATATACAGCATAATGATTTGAATTTCATCCATCATAAATGATTCTCACAATAAGTTTAGTGAACATCCATCATCTCATATAGGTACAAAATTAAAGAAATAGAAAAAAAAATTTTTTTCTTGTGATGAGAACTCTTAGGATTTACTCTTTTAACAACCTTCATATATAACATTCAGCTGTGTTCATTATATTTACAATGTTGTACATTACACCCCGCTGGCACAATCTTTTATTTTAATTAATTAATTAATTAATATTTTAATTTTTCCTGCATTGGGTCTTCATTGCTGCACACGGGCTTTCTCTAGTTGCGGCAAGCGGGGGCTACTCTTCGCTGTGGTGCGCAGGTTTCTCATTGCGGTGGCTTCTCGTTGCAGAGCAGGGGCTGTAGGCATGTGGGCTTCAGTAGTTGTGGCTCGTGGGCTCTAGAGCACAGGCTCAGTAGTTATGGTGTACGGGCTTAGTTGCTCCCCAGCATGTGAGATGTTCCCGGACTAGGGCTCGAACTCGTGTCCCCTGCATTGGCAGGTGGATTCTTAACCACTGCGCCACCAGGGAAGTCCCCAGTCTTTTTTTTTTTCCCCCGGCACGCGGGCCTCTCACTGTTGTGGCCTCTCCCGTTGCGGAGCACAGACTCTGGACGCGCAGGCTCAGCGGCCATGGCTCACGGGCCCAGCCACTCCGCGGCATGTGGGATCTTCCCGGACCGGGACACGAACCCGTGTCCCCTGCATCGGCAGGGGGACTCTCAACCACTGCGCCACCAGGGAAGCCCCCCAGTCTTTTATTTATTTATATATTTTTAAACATCTCTATTGGAGTATAAGAGCCTTACAATGTTGTGTTAGTTTCTGCTATATAACAAAGTGAATCAACTATAAGTATACATATGTCCCCATATCCCCTCCCTCTTGTGCCTCCCTCCCACCCTCCCTATCCCATCCCTCAAGGTGGTCACAAAGCACCAAGCTGATCTCCCTGCGGCGCAGTCTTTTAAACTTTCAAGTTCCTATTATGAACATAGTGGCATCTCACTGTGGTTTCAATTTGGATTTCCTCAGTGACTAATGATACCGAGCATCTTTTTTTTTGGCCGAGCCGCATGGCTTGCCGGATCTTAGTTCCCCAACCAGGGATTAAACCCGGGTCCCCAGCAGTGAAAGTGCCTAGTCCTAACCACTGGACCGCCAGGGAATTCCCCTGAGCATTTTTTCATGTGCTTATTTACCATCTGTATATCTTCCTTGGTGAACTCTTTATATATTTTGCCCATTTAAAAACTTGCATTGCTTATTATTATTGAATGTTGAGAGTTCTTTATATATTCTGGCTATAATTCCTATCTCAAATAAGTGATTTGCAAATATTTTGTCCCAACCTGTGGCTTTTCATTTTCTTAACAGTTTCAAAGATGAGATGTTTCTAATTGTTATGAAGTCAAGTTATGGATTGTTTCTTTTATGGCTCATGCTCTCTTTCCCCAGGTACTCTGCCCTGGTAACTCCAGCCACCTTGCTCTCCCTGGACTCCCAGCCCATCTCCTCAGTTCAGGGAGATAGTGGGGCTCTGCCTGGGTTACCCCTCCCAGTACTAAGGCTTGGAGACATAGTTGTAATCCAGACAGTAAGCTGGGGCAAAAGCAGTGCTCATCTCATTTACTTCCTGCACTCAAAAATCACAGTCCTGGGCTTCCCTGGTAGTGCAGTGGTTGAGAGTCCGCCTGCCGGTGCAGGGGGACATGGGTTCGTGCCCCGGTCCGGGAAGATCCCACATGCCGCGGAGCGGCTTGGCCCGTGAGCCATGGCTTCTGAGCCTGCGCGTCCGGAACCTGTACTCCGCAGCGGGAGAGGCCACGGCGGTGAGAGGCCCGTGTACTGCAAAAAAAAAAAAAAAGAAAAAAAAAGAAAAAGTCTTCCAATCTCCGATTGAAAGGTGAATGTCACATTGCCAGCATCCTAAGAGCCAAATGGGGCAAGACAATTGGAGTTGCCGAATTTGCTGTGCATCTGGCCTCTGGATCCCCCCATCTCCAGTGTGGTACCTATGCTCTCCGTGTGCCTGACATCCTTCAGACCAGAGACTGTCCTTGCAGAATAAATCTCCAATCTTCTGCTGGGATCAGGGATGGGATGTGGAATCTAACTGCTTCTCAAACTGCTTTCACTCAGCTCTCCTTATTTTAGCCTTCCCCTCCACCCTCAGTCCCAGTGGTCCCCAGTTCTGGTTTCTGAGCCTTCTGAGTGTAAGTCAGGTTGGATCTCAGCTTTCTCAGGCCTGCTAAATTTTTTTTTTTCCTGAGTTGTACACTTTTTTAAAATTTTATTTTTAACATCTTTATTGGAGTATAATTGCTTTACAATGTTGTGTTAGTTTCTGCTGTATAACAAAATGAATCAGCTATACATATACATATATCCCCATATCTCTCCTCTCTTGCGTCTCCCTCCCACCCTCCCTATCCCACCCCTCTAGGGTGGTCACAAAGCACTGAGCTGATCTCCCTGTGCTATGCAGCTGCTTCCCACTAGCTATTTTACATTTGGTAGTGTATATACGTCAGTGCTACTCTCTCACTTCGTCCCAGCTTGCCCTTCCCCCTGCCTGTGTCCTCAGGTCCATTTTCTATGTCTGTGTCTTTATTCCTGTCCTGACCCTAGGTTCATCAGAACGATTTTTTTTTTTTTTTTTTAGATTCCATATACATGTGTTAGCATAAGATATTTGTTTTTCTCTTTCTGACTTACTTCACTCTGTATGACGGGCTCTAAGCCCATCCACATCACTATAAATAACTCAATTTCGTTTCTTTTTATGGCTGAGTAATATTCCATTGTATATATGTGCCACATCTTCTTTATCCATTCCTCTGTTGATGGACACTTAGGTTGCTTCCATGTCCTGGCTATTGTAAATAGTGCTGCAATGAACATTGTGGTATATGTCTCTTTTTGAATTATGGTTTTCTCAGGGTATATGCCCAGTAGTGGGGTTGCTGGGTCATATGGTAGTTCTATTTTTTTTTTTTTTTTGCAGTACGCGGGCCTCTCACTGTTGTGGCCTCTCCCGTTGCAGAGCACAGGCTCCAGACGCCCAGGCTCAGCGACCATGGCTCATGGGCCCAGCCGCTCCACGGCACGTGGGATCTTCCCGGACCGGGGCACGAACCTGTGCCCCCTGCATCGGCAGGCGGACTCTCAACCACTGCGCCACCAGGCAAGCCCCTGGTAGTTCTAGTTTTAGTTTTTTAAGGAACGTCCATACTGTTCTCCATAGTGGCTGTATCAATTTACCTTCCCACTAACAGTGCAAGAGGGTTCCATTTTCTCCACACCCTCTCCAGCATTTACTGTTTGTAGATTTTTTGATGATGGCCATTCTGACTGGTGTGAGATGACATCTCATTGTAGTTTTGATTTGCATTTCTCTAATGATTAGTGATGTTGAGTATCCTTTCATGTGTTTGTTGGCAATCTGTATATCTTCTTTGGAGAAATGTCTATTTAAGTCTTCTGCCCATTTTTGGATTGGGTTGTTTGTTTTTTTGATATTGAGCTGCATGAGCTGCTTGTATATTTTGGAGATTAATCCTTTGTCGGTTGCTTCATTTGCAAATATTTTCTCCCATTCTGAGGGTTGTCTTGTTTATGGTTTCCTTTGCTGTGCAAAAGCTTTTGTTTCATTAGGTCCCATTTGTTTATTTGTGTTTTTATTTCCATTTCTCTAGGAGGTGGTTCAAAAAGGATCTTGCTGTGATTTATGTCATAGAGTGTTCTGCCTATGTTTTCCACTAAGAGTTTTATATTGTCTAGGCCTGCTAAATTTTAAGTTACTATTCATCCATCTATTTTCCAGCTTCTGAAATTGTGTTGCTCTTTTCTCTTGCTTTCCTTTCCTAATGAGTTTATGAAAAGAAAGAAAGGAAGGAAGGAAGGAAGGAAGGGAGAAAGAAAGGGAAAAGAAGTCTGTTTAGTGAAGTTTTGGGATGGAGCAAAATTAGTTGCATGCATACCATCTGCCACCTTTAGCCTGGAACTGGCAGGCACATATACACATAGCTGCCTCCTTTGTGTCCTTCCTGCTTTAACTTAAATGTCACCTCCTCAGAGAGGCCTTCCCTGACCACTCAACCTGAAATTAGGCCTTCATCATCATAGCACTTATCACTACCTGGTATTTTCTTATGTATGGTCTTCTGCCCCATTAGAATATAAGCTCCACAAGAGCAGACACCTCAGTCCACGTAGCATCCCCAGCTTCTAAAATAGTACCTGGAACATGGAAGAAACTCAATAACTCTGTTTGGAAATATTTTGAGTATCCAATGAGTTTCAACCCTGTGTGTGATGTACCCTGGGAAAAAGAAAGAAAGACTGCCCTGTGTGAAGAAGGAGCAGGGTGTATCCAGAAATAAGAGAGAGGCTGCATGTAAGTCATGTGAGCATGAGCAGCAAGAGAAACGGCAAAGAGCAGGAGCAGAGCTGCTGGCATCTGAAAAGGCCTGCATTTGAAAACTGTGTCTCTGACTTGAGTCAAGGTCATCCTGGGTTTCGGCTGAGCCTCCGCGATGCGTTGGGCTGAACCTCTCAGGGAGACACCCTAGGCAAAGGTGGACACGTAGGACAGGAAACAGGGAGGAAAGCATATCCAGCTCGCTCTTCTTTAATTACTACAGGAGGAGAGGAGGACAGAAACGGGAAACAGACCTGGGGAGCTGCAGGGAAGCAGGGAGCACGGCAGGAAGCTCTGTTCTGCAGTGTGTGAGGCCACAGTGCATGGGAGATGGGAGCTGCTGCCCATTTTATGTACCAGAGATCCTTACCGTCAACCAGGGACATTTCGGGGGCCGTTCACATCCCTGTAGGTACTGAGTGTTGTGTGACCTTTATTTCAAAAAAAAAAAAGTTACAGGTGTTTAGTGTAGCAAATGACACAATAAAAAATTTTTAAAGTTACCTAATGAGTGTCAGCTTTTAGCTTAGGAGATTTAGTTTATGTTTTTTCTTTTCTTTCTTTCTTCATTAAAAAGGTAATACATTCCCATGGTTCAAAATTCAAAAGTCACAAAGCGGTATAGAGTGAAAAGTGCCCTTCTCACCCGATTCTCCAGCCTCCACTGAGGTCTCCTCAGAGGTGAGACGTGTAAACAGATTCTAGTATCCTTCCAGAAATATTTTCTGCCCATCCAGGTTTTCTTTTGGGCACGATTAAATAGGAACAGAAATACTCAGAGTGGGACCTCCCTGGCGGTCCAGTGGTTGAGACTGCGCCTTCCAATGCGGGGGTCGAGGGCGGGGCAGCCGGCGGGGGGTGGGTGGGTTCGATCCCTAGTCGGAGAGCTGGGATCCCTCGAGCCTTGTGGCCAAAAAGCCAAAACAGAAAACAGAAGCAGTATTGTAACAAATTCAATAAAGACTTTAAAAATGATCCACATCAAAAAGATCTTAAAAAAAAAAAAACTACTCAGAGCACACACATGCAGAGACCTTTCCTCTAAGTCAAGGCTAAGGGCTGTGCTCTTCATTTTCGCTGGTAAAGAGACAGCAGTAATAGGACCCAGCGGAGACTGGGGGAGGGAGGGATCTCCTCTCGGTTCATTGGCAGATCACTTAGCATGAAAAAGAACTGTGGTGGAGATAGAATGTGGTCCGCCAGGTGTCAGGTGCTTTTTATTTATTTTTATTTAGGATGGAGCTAGTCTAGGTTTAACAAGGATGGCTAAAGACATGGTGTAGATGTGACAAAAGAAATTATGACTGTCATGTGTGATAGGGAAAAAAGTTTCAATGTGGCAGAGAATGGCGTTCTCTGAAGAAGGCGCTGTGTGGGATGTAAGCTTGGGAGAAGAAAGCTGTTTTCTCTAAGACACCCAAAGTGTATCTCTTAAAGGGGAGTCACTCCACAGTTGAACTGTGGGGCCCGCAATCAGACAAGGAGTAAAACAAGAGAGCTAGATAGATGGTTCCCAGGTGGCATGCCAGGAGGTTGACGGCAATCGGGTGGGACCCAGGTCTGGGGATTAAGTTAGTATGGGTCTGATATTCCCCAATTGGAGGGAGGCCTGATTCTGAAGGTGAAGCACTTCAGCGAAGTCGGGGAGGGAGCAGCTGGCAAATCAGACAGCTCCCCACAACAGGAGATCCAACTGAACCTATCTGGCAAGGGGGAGGTCTTCACACAAAAAAAAAAAAAAAAAAAAAGGAAGAGGCAGAAAGGAACGGTTCTGGAGTCAGACAACTGGGTTCCATCCTGGTTCTAATACTTCTTAGCAGTGTGAACCTGGGCAAGTTAAACTCCTTGTGCCTCAGCTTCCTAATAGAGATAATACACAGAGATAATAATAGTCTCTCACAGGGGTGTTGCGTGATGACCTGAGTTAACCACCAATGAAGGCTTAGAACAATGCCTGGCGCATACCTAACTCAATGTTTTTCAGCCATACCTATTATTATTATTTCTTTTTAGCCATACCTATTTTTAATAAAGACCTGTTCAGGCCAGTTTTGCTGGCATAGAGGTACTTGGTGATGAATCTGGACAAGCAGAATCATAGATGGATTTCAGGTAGTGATAGGAAGGGAAAAGAGGGGGTGAACAATAGCATAGCAAGAACACATCAGGAAGAATGAGGAAAAAGGGTTCAGGGTGGGGCTGTTTCAGAGAAAACAGCCTGTTGCAGGTCTACAATGTTCAAAGCTACATTGTGTAAGGGAATTCTCTTGGAAGTTAAATGGAGAAAGTTTAATTTCAATTCAAGAAGCATTCTTTTTGTGTGTCCACTTGAAGCTCAAATTATATTGCTAAGGAGGATGATCAGTCTGCATAGAGGGAACCCAAGATCTATGAGTCAGGAGACTTGGGTTCTAGTTCTAGTTCTGCCCGAAGTAGCTGATGCCGTATTGAATCAAGTTAATTAACAACTGTGTCATTTTGAAAAGAAGGGGCCAGACCTAGTTCCTAGGCCTCATGAGTATTTAACATTCTCTTATTCTAATCCAAGAACAGGGTCTCAAGAGAATTTCAGAGTTGCTCACCTTTCCCCAAGACTCCTTCCCTCAAATAAATCCGTTAAGACTAAGAGCATCTAGCGTTCCTTTCTTTTTTACCAGGTCCCACAAGGAGCAAGATTTCTAAAATGCTGGCATTGGGAGAGAGCCACTTTTTCTTTTCCCATCCATTTCAGGAAGGTTGTTTTCAGTTATTCCTTGGTCTGCCAAGAGTTGTTTCTAGATTGAAGTAGGAAGAAGTAATGAAAACAACAGAAAAAAGGTGAGATTTGCTTAAAAGAAGCGAAGCTTGTTTTGCCTGATTCTCTGGGAGAAGGTGGTTGGCAGGTAGACTATGATTGTTCAGGTTCAAACTATCCCTTTAACAAACACTCCCTAAAGGGTGGAATCTGGCCCAACCAGGATTATGAGATACTGATTCATAATGCCGATGGACACCGGACATACTAATAGCCTGCCTCTCATAAACAGGCAACAAGAAGCTTACAAACCCTCAAATAAGTGGCATTTCAATTCGGATATTGGGCTAGGGGGATGCGCTGGTTTAAAAAAACTGGCCCAAACTCTGTGACCCTTAGGGAAGGACTGGTTGTTTAGAAGAAAAATCTTGAGTTCTATAGCTCCTCAGATATGGCTGCTTGCCCAAGGGCTATGAACCTGCATCTTGTTTGCACGTCATCCTGTCAATCATTTTCCTTTTTTTTAAAAAAAGAAGACAAAAATCTTAAGTCGAAAACACCGAATTCCAAGCTTTTTCCAGGGGCGAAGCCCTTATCTCTAGGGCACTGTACTAATAATACTGGCCTGGCCTACCCCTCTCCAGGAACCCCCTAGCCTTCCCCGAGGGGTCCGCACTGCGAGGCGCAAAGCAACAGCCCAGCTCTAAACCCAAAGGTTCCATCACCAGCCAATCGCCAGCTGGGATCCCTCAAGAAAACCAGAAACACCTACGGAAGGTGAATGGCATTAAGACCAGCCTATCCGCGGGGACTCAGCTGAAGGGGTGGGGTCAGAATTAGCCAATAGTATTGAAGTGGTTGTTGTTAGGCGGGAGGAAGACGCCTGCGAGCGTGCGTGGGGCCGCTCCCGGGAAAGGGTGGAAGGAAGCTCGCAGAACCAATGGCCGCGGCGGGCGGGCGGTAGTGCGCATGCGTACTGTGACCTGGGGCTGCGGGCGGGAGGCGGGGAGGATGGGGGAGGGGAGCGGGCAGGAACGCGGCGGAGGCTGCTGCCGTCGCAGCAGCTGCCGCCGCAGCAAAGAGGCCATGTTGTGTGGTGTGTGGGGCGGGGGGGGGGGGGGCGGGGGGGGGAGGAGGAGGAGGGAGTAAAGCCGAGAGAGGAGACGGGAGAGAGACACCACACACACACGGCACAAGATGGCCGGAGAAGCAGCAGCACCTCGAGCTGTCAGGCGTTCCGCCGCGGCCGCGGGGCCCGCCGGCTGGCGGGGACTTGCGCCCGGGCGGCCCGCAGGCCCGCGGGAGCGAAGCGGCCGCGGCTGGGGCGAGGCGGGCCGCGCGCCGGGGTCGGAGCCCGCGGCAGAGGCGCCCGGGGCGGCCGGGCCCACGACGCGGAAAGCGCCGCTGCGGCAGCGGCCGCGGAGGCTCCCCGGGGCCCGGGCGGCTCGACCCGGTACGGACGGGAGGCTCGGGCGGGCGGCCCGGCGCGGGACTCGGGTGCGGGCGACCAGGAGGTGCCGACCGCGGCGCTCGGACCTGGTGAGTGGCTCCCCGGCTCCTTTTATTGTCCTTTGTCCTTGGGAGGAAAAGCAAAATGTCCTTGAGCGCGCGAGCAGGAGGGGGCGGCGGGCCGGGCCTCGCCGGCCGGCTCTCCCCTAGCGGCCCCATAGGCGCCGCTCTCTGGCTCTCCGGGCGGGAAGCGCCGCGGGGCCCGGGGCTGGGGGCGCAGGGGCCCTGCTGAAGACCGGGCGGGGGGTGGCCTCGTTGCCGGGACCGGCCCCGCCGGGAAAGGGGCGGCGGCGGTGACCGCGGGCGGGAGCCTGAAGGGGACTGCGCGAGGAGAGCCCCTTTCTGTCCTGGTGAGTTATTTTGATATTTAGGGTAAAAAAAAAAAGAAAAATCCTTTTCAGGTTGTCCGACGGGGGAGCTTTTTAACCCCTTTCCGGTGAGGTGGGAACTCATCTTCGTTTTCGAATTTAAAAGAACAATGGAACCCTGACTATGTTTCAACAAAAATAAAACTTGTTTTTTTTTTTTTCCTTTTGGGTGTTGGCTTTTAACTCTTTCAAAGCCGATTTTGAAAACGGCTGCAGTGTTGCAGATGAGAAGGTACTTGCTGCTTGTTCAAACCTTTATTGATGTTAAGGTTGTCTTTTAAAAATGCAAGTTGGAGGAGTGCTTCTGGTATTTCAGAAATTACGAAGACAAGTTTACTATGTCGTCAAGGCTGTTTAATGGAAATAGATTTTAATTACGGTGCTAGACGATGACGTTTGATTAAGGTAGTTTATTTTACTGAGTAATTACGCCAAGATTATTTGACATTCTGATGTTTGAACAATGATTAAATCTACTGTTCGTTACTTTTAAAAAGATCATAAGGAGCCGTTATCTGTAACTTATCACACCTGAATGTTAGACCATACTTGGGTTAGTTCCTAGACTTTTAAAAGTTTAAGTTCATCATTTGATGATTTAAAAAAATAATGTGTATTATCACAAGCCACGGTCGACAGAACTTTTACAAAGGAATATTCTGACACCAAATCTCTTTGTGAAGTTACTTTCTCGTAGTGTAAATATTAAAGTAGGACTGCTCGGTAATGGGCGATGAAGAGGAGCCATATTTGTTGCATTTGTTGCATGCATAAAAATTCAGATATGCTCAAAACGGAACAGTATTTTAATAGTGTATTTTGGTTTTTAAAAAACTTGTAGAGTCCTCTGTATAGTCTAGGAATTTAAAAAAATTGTCTGAGAGGGAATTTGAGTTTAGTGATTTGAAGAACAAACCACAAATGAACAAAGCTTTGTGTATTTTAGAATATATTTGTCTTCATCCTGCGGTAGCTCTGGTGTTGTAGAGGTGCAGATCTACGTAAAAATAGTGTTGGGCAGATTTACGTAGTACTTATAAAATCAAAGATACTGGTGTAACGGACTGTGTTTCTGAGGATATTTTTGTCAGTGACATTGTTTTATTTTCCTAATAGCATTCATATAGTGCTACACGTTACATCAGTTGCGCATATCTTGATTTTAGAGACTCTCGGTGTTTAAGTAACAATTTGGTTTTTCAAATCAACATTTCTGAAATTTTTGAGCACTGCAAGTCGTTTGAAATTAATATTCTGAATCTAGTCTTTTTGAATAGCGAAATGCAGAATAATTGCTAGCAGTTTAACCTCATAAGGTCTTTTTACATGAGAAATGGGGGAAGGGAGAGACTGAAAATGTTCTAGACCCCAGTTTGAAATTGAATAAAGGACATAGATACTACATGTTTTAGATTTGCTTTAAAGACAAAGCTAATATCCCACTTGGTGGGATCAAATAACTTGTGGTTTAAAAATTTAAAGTAACCAGTGGCCATTTTAACTTCACTAATTTTTCCTGGAGGAGTTATTTTTAATTGCTCATAATTGTAAAAGGTATTTCTAGATGGTAAAGAAAATTTTAAGTTGATTTCAGTCTTTAAAAATGGTAAACTTTTCCTTTGTTTTCGTGTATTGCTTGCCATCAAAAGAAGAATAAAAATGAAAACAAGGTCATAATCTTAAATCTGTCCAAAGATGTGAATTTTTTGTTTTTAATCTCAATGCCTTAATCTCTAGTGTTTGTTCATACAACCAAAAGATGAGGAAAATAAAGACTGATAGATATTAAGATAAATAACTGCACCCTTAAAATTTACAGGTAGCGTGTCGATGAGCCATTTCTTGAATTTGTCCAATGATCGTTGTCTCTGGAATATTTTCTCATTGTTTCATCACAGTGAAACTTTGGCCAAGAAGTGTTTAAAAATCAAAACATTGATAATCATCTTCCTTTTTTTTTAAAGGTAACTTACAAGATTAAAATTATATTTGGTTGATGATGGTTCTGAACAAATACAGCTCTTATTTGAGGTAAGAGTGGGTAAATTTTTATTACTTTGACATAAAAGTAAACTTATTAGGTTTTTATTTTTTTTGATAATATATGTTTTTAGTGAATAGTGATTATGAGTAAGTATCTGAAATAATTTTACAAGATCTTTAAACCTTTTCATTGTATGAAAAGTGTATCTGCATAGCCATTGTAACTTAATGTGCCTTTTGAATAGTTTAAAATACTGAAGGTTCTTTAAGCCTTTGTTTAGTTTTGGGAACAAGAAAAAATATTATACTTTGAGGAAAACCATAAACCAAAGATATGCTTTTTCTTTCTTGCTATTTAATATACTATGCAAACAATTTAAATCTTTTAAATATTTAAAGAAATAAATTTTTTGGGAAATTTAAGCTAGTTGCTATTCATACTAATGGATTTTAGGAAAGAATGCTTTAAAAATCAGGTTTTGTGAGCATAGATTTTATTTTTTCTTCTATGTAATAAAAAGTTTTAAAACACATATTAGTATTTGGCTATTGGTGGTTCCATCAATAAATTGTTTAGAATATTGTTTTTTTTCCCCCAAAAGGTATGCCATTTTGAAGACTGAGACCGTGGAATTTTATCCTTGAGGATAAAGGAAATCTTTGCGATAGTCTGTATTTTATATAGCAAGTAAGTAAATGTTTTTATGCAACATCTGAAATCTAATAGCTACCAACAGAAGAATATCACTAAAGTTTGTCAGTGCGACATAAACTGTAGACCTTATCTCGAAAAAGGGATAAGAAAAAACCCATCAAATTCTTTACCTTACATCAAAGCAGTTCTGTGTTAATGTTAAAATAGTTGATACGTGTAATTTACATCAGTAGTGAGACATTCAGTATTTTTCAATTAAATGGTTTAGAATTATGGTTAAATCAGTAGTTGAGTCATCAGAATTACGTATCTTTACAATCTGAAATGTACATTTTTTAGCCATTTTTTTGGTGATGCAGATTACGTTTTAGAAATGGCCTAGAATTTTGTATTTGCAGATCTTATGATTTATCTTAAAAGAAGTATATTTCAAAAACTTAATAGATCCTCTCATATTCTAGTTATTATGTAAAGGATTTAAAATACTCATTTTACCTGTTTTTATGAGTCTTTTTTCCATACAGGTGCAAAAATAAGTTATAGGAAACTAGAATGTGACTAAAGAGACTTCTAATCTATAGCGTAGTCTTTTTAAAGCATAAAAGGAAGAAATAATTTCAATATGTGTATGGTATTTTGACATCTTAAAATTAGATACATGAATGAGAAAAATATGTACAGAATTTTCAGGAATTACTTCTTACTCTTAACACTGAAAGGGGAAGTTACTGTCAAGCAGTATATATTAGGAAGGGATTTATCAGAGGAAATATATAATGAGATACCTTGGGAAGTTTTAAAAATAGCCAAATAAACAATTAATTAATGTAAGGGCAGGTTTACCTTTGTCCTTGTAATTTTTGTGGAAAATTCATCGTTGGTGTTGGCTTATTCTGTTGATTCAAATAGGTGATAAAGGTAATATTTTTATTGCTTTTGCTTTAGCTTTTTTTGCTTTTCAGCCCTTTTGCAGTTTGATCAGATTTGTGTTTATTATAGTGTACAAAAGAAAACCAAATGTTAGACCTTTAACAATGTTTTAAAGATGTAACATATAAAAAAGTTAAGACGTCTTTCATCCCAAGGTCGTTTAACGTAAAAATGCCAAGGTTAGGGTTTCCTCTTTGTAAATGATAGGATATTAGGTTGGCATTCAGATGAGGCTGGGCACTGTTATAAAAATTGAGAATTGGGCCTCTTAAGACACAAATGTATGTGAAGTTTAACCTAAGTTTAAGTATAAATTGGCAGTAATTTATAATGGCCTACCAAAGGCGTAATTTGAACCCATAGAATAAAAAACGAATGGTTAAAGAAGATTAGAAATGTTAAATGAAAATTTGTATCTTTTTTAGTCAAGTATTAATAATTATAAAAATAACTTAAGTGTTGTAGTAACTCCTAAGTTAATGTAATGGAGTATAGTTTTCTTTTTATCACCAACAAGATAAAGGATTATAAGTCACATTTTAAAAAGACCTACATGTACTTCGACCTTCATGATAATATTTAGAGTCAGTGTTTTGAAATCTGCTGCTGAGCCAAGCCTGTAAAATTGGCAATATATTTGGTGGACAGAAATAATGGACACATGGGGGCAAATATAACTGAAGATACTGTTGTTTTAAATTACTGTATTTCATAAATACATTGTTTAGTTTACTACTATTTTCTGCTTAAGAACTGAAGTGATAAATACTTAAATATTTGTTTTTATTTTAGCATTTTGAATTCTTGAATCATAAAAGTCACCTGATCAAGTTGGTGATTGGCTTGCATTGCGTTTGTTATTATTGGTAATAACTGTTTAAAAAATTCCCTGGAGTTCCACAGAAATGAAAGAAGCCATGCCCCATAGTTAACAAAAGGTTTTCATGAACTACGACATAATAAGAGGTTGGATTATGTGGAATAGGTAATTTTGAATATAAATTTTCTTTCAAGTTTCGTTTACTGTTCAGTTTCTTGATTATTTAAAAATTTGGACTGCGGACAACCAATTATTTTACCTTTTCTCCTCTGATTTTCTTCTTTGTTGAGAGGCATAAGGGGAGAAATGTTAATTTGAGGACATCTCCATCTTCTGCATTAATGAGAGGTGTGTGGTAGAGTGGAAAATATAACTGTGATTCAGCAGTCAGGAGACCCAGCTTCTAATGTAAATTAGCCCTGTAATCTAGACGATTTATTCACTGTGGACCTTAGTCTCCTAATTTGTATAAAGTATTTGGAGTTTCCAATTTCTTAAGATACATTTTTGCTCCTGAATTGTGTGGTAAAAATAGAGTGTCTAGTTCTCTTAAACTGTAAAGTTTTGTAATTTTTGCATTGCAAATCATGGATGTTATTTCTTTGTTGAAGTTATTTGAATAACATGAAACCTGGGCGATAGTGTACCTGACTTTCCTAATTTTAGGTGTTCTAAAATATTAATAAATAGTATAAATGCTGGCATAATGGAAAGTTGATCTTAAAAAGCAGTTAAGGTGTGAAATTGTGTTTAAAAAACAAAGATTTAGAATGCTGCAGTGAAAGCATTGTTTTGATTTTTTTTTCCTAATTATTTTATTAAATAATTTAAAGATTAGTGTATTTAATGTAACATTTGCAGCTGACCATTGTGAGTATAAATGATGATTTATAGCTTACATGCTTGACTAAGCTATATAATTTCCCTTAAGAAATCTATATTTCAAAGATAAATATCCTCATCTTACCCACTGCCTTTCCCTTCCAGATTGAGCGGGCCAGTACAAACTTTTAATTTTCAAATTGACTTATTTCTGCATATAATTAACTTTTACAACTTAAATTCAGGGATATTCTGGACTTTATAAATAAAAACTATGCGATTTGATTGTTTACGTAACTTTCAAGTAACATGTTTCCTACAACGGTTTTATTTATACATTGTGTACAGCTAGATAATCCAGTGTTTTGGAAAACAATCTTTGTTTTTTGAAATTATACCACTTATTTGAAATTGAATATTTCCCAAAAAGCAATTATATCCTAATGTGTGTATTACATGGTAGTCAAAATCATTTTAATTTAGGTTATCAAGCTAAATATTTTGCTTAACTTTAATGCTTTATGAGTTGTGACAGAGTTTTCTTATGACTGTTAATGACTTTATCACTAGTACCTTATTTTTGTGGGTGGTTTCTTATATTTCACAGTGCTCTCGGATTTTATTCTTAATTAAAATGTAAAAATTGTTTTAAGGACTTTAAAAGGTGACAAAACCAAATCTAAGAAAAGCACAAATGGGCTAGTAATGATAATGTTAAGACTTGACTAAAGTCGTCTTTGCCTTTTATTATAAAATGAGCAGCAATCAAAGTTGTTATTTATATTATACCTATAATTTCATACTAAATGAGGATCCTCGATACTGCAAAATATTAAAGATAGGAGTATGAGCAAAATTATCAACTTTTGTAATCTGCTTAAGGTGAACTTGGCTTACCCCCCTTTAAAGGAAGGCAGAGTACTACTTTGTCAATTTTTGGTAAGGAGATCGAGTGGTAGATTACATTGGTGTCAGTAATTTTTGTGGTGGTGCAAAGTGTGATCCAAGTCCTCTGGTTTTGATGCAGTGAGCACCCCGAGCCACATACTTGTACTGGTAGGTAGCCTTTTTATAAGCGTGTTGTCAGACTAATGTGATGGGTTTCCCTCAGACATTTCTTTCGTGGGGATTCTTTAAGTCATTTCTGCCCTTCTCTTAGGGGTTAAATCAATTTATTTTACTTGACTGATTTAGGTTTTGTCATTGTTCGGTGTAACTGTCTCCTTTATAAGATCAGATTAAATTTGGAAGCTTAATAATGCTGTGTTTCTTGTAAATTGCTTCATTTTATCAACTTGTTGGGAGGATATTTTAGCACCTTGCTCTTGAAAGAAATCTTGAAGCAGATCTTACTATTTCTTGGCTTATGACTAGTCAAAACGACTAAAGGGATTTAAATTTGGTAAGATACTCAGGAACTTGCTTTATAATTTGAAAAATTGGAAACCTTGGTCATGGAAAAAGCATTTAGGTAGCTTAGTTTTAGCTTAAATCCTAAACTTTTGCTTTCTAAAAATCCTTAAATTGATACACTTTAATATTGAACTTTTGAACAAAGCTTTTTGGGTAGTTCTACCTATTATTGTGATTATTATAATCATACTTTGGCACAGGAGTGACTGGAAAAAGTATATACCTGTATTCAATTTATTTGAGATACAGGAAACATCTTCCATGTTTATGAGGTATTTCAGTCTAACCAGTGAAAAGTAATGGTTATCAGTAACCAGATAAAAAGTAATTTTTACCACGCACATATTTTAGAAAGGGTTAGTGTTGTGTAGGTCAATATAATTAGTAGAGAAAAAAATTTGAAATTATGCTTAAGGTTTCTATCCTAGAATAGAGTTGATTAAAGTACATGATATTATGAAATAATATAGTAATATTGAAGAGTGAGAAACATGGCCTTGCCAGGTTGGTAATGGAAGCTTTCCTTTAGAAGTCTGGAAAGCAGATTAGCTGAAGGACCAAGAGATAAAATAGTTTTGTACTGTTAAGGAAGGAGTGATGTTGACTCTGTTAAACAGCTGTTTTGCAACCATGACTGCCTGTTAGGGAGCCCAGATTTTTACGCAGGAAGTTCTTGGGGCCTGAGACATAACGTGTTTTTATAGTAACTTTATTCTACAGGTGAGCCCTGTGAACAGCCAAACTTAAGATCCTCTGGATCAGAACTTTTGATTTTCTGCTTGGACTGTATTTATAAATACATGTATGTCTCGGTCTTCTGGCTAGTGATCCTGTTAAGATGTTGAAGTTTCCAAATAAATCTGTTTTTTTCTTTTTCTGTACATACAATTATATTCTTTTTGATTTCTACAGAAATATGAATCCTGAGGCTGAATTATCTAAGGGGCCAGTACAACGAAAATAGATGTTGGTGGAAGAATTTATTTAGTAAGTTTTCCTCAATTTACATGTTTAATTTGTTTTTTAATTTTAAATATGACTTTAGAAATTTTGAGTAACTGAGTCAGAGTCTGTAAAAATATAGAGGGATTTAGTGAGGCTCAAAGCAGTACAAAAATAAATCAGCATGGTTAGATGTATATGAAGTTTATTATTAAAATCTTGCACGTTAATTTACTCCAACCTTTTATTATTTTCTACTTTTTTTTACTTAAGCTCAGGCAGAGTTAAAATGGAAAAAACCCTACATTTGAACATGCTTTTAATACTGCACCCTAGGACTTCCCTGGTGGTCCAGCGGTCAAGACTCCACGCTTCCACTGCAGGGAGCATGGGTTCGATCCCTGGTAGGGGAGCTAAGATCGCGCATGCGCTGTGTGGCCAAAAAAACCCACAAAACCCTGCACCCTAGATCTGGGTGTTGGTAAACTCCCCCCTATTTTTATAAGTAAAATTTTATTGGAACACAGGTATGCGCTTTCATTTACACATTATCTGTGTTTGCTTTCCAACTCTGGCTACAGAGTTGAGAGTA
The DNA here is from genome assembly GCF_003676395.1 of Aethalodelphis obliquidens. Lineage (NCBI taxonomy): Eukaryota > Metazoa > Chordata > Mammalia > Artiodactyla > Delphinidae > Aethalodelphis > Aethalodelphis obliquidens. Next base: position 4,900,551 of record NW_020837993.1, read on the forward strand.
GCTATAGCTAATGGCCACAAACCCTATAAAATGCTTAGTATTTTTTCCTGTTAGGCAACCTTGCCTACTCTTTCCCTGGATCCTTCCTTTTTGTCAACTTCACATGTGTAAAACTCAGAAGCCCTTAGGTTCTCTTGGTAATAGAGCATACTTTTAATGGATTTCATTGTTAGTAATTCAAATAAGTGAAGTAATTATGAGCTTTCCTTAAATTTGAAAGGCCAACAAAAAGTTTTTCTTCATACTGGGGTTTTGCCTTGATATTAGAAGGTTTGGTTACTACTACTACTGTGGAATTTCTAATTCCCCATCTGAGAAATAGTGGGAAAGAGTTAGTGGTAAGACTGTAGAAATGGATTTGGATGAATTCTCAAAAGCATTTATTATTGACAGAACTTTTTAGGTATGATAATTATTTAGTAGTTGTTTCATAAAAGTAATTTTTTGAATCACATTCGGGAATCTAGATTCTAGATGATAATCTTTGCTTCTAATTGCTACTTCAACTTCTATTGTATAAATGGCTACTAGAGCCTGTAAAATAGTGAATATTTTTTTTTTTTCGATGGGGGATGGTGAGAGCAGAGATGAAAACTTTACTAATGTAGTGTAATTTATTGACTTCATGCCTTATTAAATTTAAAATGATTGCCTGGCACATAGTGGATGCTCAATAAATACTTGTTGATTTATTGTATATACTTGCTATTAAACATTATCAACTAGTGTTTTGGGTCTAATCTAGTAAAAAGTGAAATTCATTATTTATAATGCTTTAAATACTAATTTTTAGATATGCTTGAATGCCAAAACTTTGACTCAGTAAAAGTTACAAGAAACCACAACTTTCAATCTTTCATGGATATGTAGTCAAGTTTTAAACTAAAATGGGATAATGGGGAAGATTTGATTTGATTGTAAAAACCTTAAGTAAGATGACTCTTTCTTAGCATAGTTGAACAACATAGTTTAGCGATGTTGTGAACAGCTGGCTGGGTTTTTTGTAGTTAGTTTTTATGCCCACTTTATTTAGGACCCAGACTTGTTAATAAGTTTTAATCCTGTTGAGGAGTCAAGCTTTTTTGGTAATAAGACAAAATATGTGAAGTCAGTATTAAATGTTTTCAAATTTAAAGACAATACGAAGATTGAAATTGTCATAAGTACCAAGAAGCTTAATTACACGATGAGAATGATCATCATGTAAGCATCAATTTCTGCTTCTTATTGTAATTTTGTACCCATTTGTCCCACTGGTTTTACAGTAACAAATTGTAGTATTTATTAGAGCCACTTGTTTAAAAAATTAAGAGTCATTAATCTTTTTCCTTGTACTCTTTCCCTGTCCCGCACATTTTTTGTTGCTATTAAAATGGGGGTTTGCTGGGAAGTAGAGGTAAGGAAATTGAACCCCTGTTAAACACATCCAGTAATGAATCACTTGCTTGCATTTCAAATAACAACTTATTTTACAATATCCCAGTGTTTTTTTGAACAAATTTACTGAATTAGAATTTAAGACCTCCTTGCTCAATTTTATGTTTTTAATTTCTGGATGTATAGTATTTGGGGATTTTAAGCAGTAGCAGGTACTTATCACCTTCTTACCATAGAAGTTTTTTCTTCTTGGAAATTATCTTAGAACAAGCAATTTGTTCTTAAAAAAAGGAGGTATAAAATAGTGAACATCATAGTGGAAAAATTCTCCTAACTTTTCATAATATTAGCTTGAAGCTTGTATGTTTGATGATGGAATTCTAGATCAAACCATCATCTCTGCAGTATGTTTCCAGTAATTCACAAATCTGGAAAGATGTGGAGTAGTAGGGCTTAGATACTAAACCCTACTCAGTTTTCTGTACTGATCTTATTTTAATGCAAAATGAAATGCTCTTTAAAGCAGAAAGTGTTTTGTCTTTTACAAGTTGACCCCATGATCCTAGAGCTTTCAGAGATATCATGGCCACTGGAATATAAATTATTTTGATTCATTAAGGTTAGTTTGTAGGTCCTCAGGTACTTTGGTTACTGTGGTATATTGGAGGTCTATTTATTGAGGTCCTTCTATATACCGGGTAATGTAAAAGCTATAAATGTACTAACTCATTTAATCCTCACTACTACTGCCACGTAAGGTAGGTACTACTGTTACAGATGAAGAACTGGATTTTGTTACCCAGAAAATTTCCAGGGTCAGAGAACTCATGCCTGCTTTCTTTTTCACTTTTTAACTTTGCTTATTTGCAAATTTAATTTTTGCAAGAAATTGGAATTCCATGAAAATAAATGGATTTTATTCCTAAATCCTTTACTGTTCTTTTAGGTGCTTTGATATTTGAGCACTTTTGCTTATTAACAGAATTCTTACTTCTGGGTTTTCATTGGCTTTATAGGAGTGCAGATTGATCATGGCTTTCTTGTAGCATTCTTTTTCTTCTCCTCCCCCCGCCTTTTTTTTTTTTTTTTACCATGTTAAAAATATGACAGTGTATGTGATAGTACGACCAATATGCTAGTATTTTTTAGTCTCTATTTTTGCCACACAAGCTGGTGCATTTTATTAATTAGTTTTGATATGGTTTTAATATCATTTGGCTTTCTTTTGAAATTTTTTTTAAAAATGTCGTTTTAAAAAGAAATTTCTTATAGTGTCTGCGATGAGTTTTTTACCTCTTGTGGCAGAAGAATATAAAGCACGGAGTTTATCACTTAATGTACTAGATTGAATAAAGTGCACCTATAGCCATTGAAATGACTAGCTTGATATGAATGCATTAATGTCACCGTTCATCATAATAGTATTTACATTCCCAACTCATTGAGAGATTGATCCTGCATTGTAACAGTAGAGATGGGGAGAAATTGGTTTATAATTAACTCTGCAAGAGGAATGATGGTGTTTTTATTTTTATACTTCTATATAGAAATATGTCCCTTAATTGTAAGGAGTGAACAAGTGGAAGATATTTTACTGATATGGGGAATAAATGAGTTATTTTTAGTTCTCCTTTTAGGCTGGAGAGAAATCGGCAAAAAATGTTTTGGGAGGAATAGCTTTCGTTTGATGCTTATTACTGATGTTGTGATGCTCATTTTCAGTATTTTTTTTTAATGAGTGGTGGTGTCTCTTGGTTAATCAAATGGTTTATTAAGTAGATTTTTGTATTGTATATAATACAAATCCTCATTGTAGTTTTGGAATCAAGGTACTAACTATCTAATGAGCAAAAAATGTCCTTATATTTAATAATCTCCTAGTCAGTCACTCAGACTTCATTGCTATAAATTTAGTTGGAGAGCTGCAAAATTTATAAAGAAGACCAGGGTTAAAACTTATTTTTCTAATTATGTTTTATCATGATGAATCAGGACCATTTATTTAATGGTAAAATATCCTGGCTTCCTTTAATCTCCTTACTTCAAATTATTTAAGCAATGAATTTTTTTAAAACAATGAGGAACATTTGATGTTTTTGCAATGAGAATATTTGTATTGAATTTGAAATCTGATAGCATTTTATGGCAAATATCAAATAAGGCAGGGAAATATTTTGCATTTCTGATCATTTTGTTTTCTAGTGGCTACCTATTTCCTGCATTCTCGTATATGTAGCTAAAGATGGTGACATCTATATTGGCCATTTGTGTTATCTATGCAAAATTAATTAAGATCTGTTGGACTGAAAAACTGCTATGATCCACTGCTTTGGGTTTTTTTTAATCCTTTAAGATTCTTTTCCATATTTAGTTTTATTTGAAGAAGCTTGGAAAGTTTTCTGCATTGAGATTTAGAATCCATAGTGTTGCTGTAATTTAGCCTTCCAGAATTTTTGAATTTGAATTTTTGTTTTCACTTCTCATGTAGACAGTATAACAACATTACATTTAACTATTAAAAATTTGACTCTTCACTGCCACATTTTTATGGTTACTGTGTATCTGTGACAGTAAAAGAACTTTGTTACTGGTGTGCAGTTTTGCCATGATTCTCTTATTGAGAAGTATGTGCAGCACATACAACTTTAATATAATACAGTTGTATAGTTTAAAGCTGTTATAAAATTATTAAAGCTTTGTGTATGGTAAGAGTATCTTCAAGGTGGGTGGATGTTCTCTGAAGGAATAAGATTATTGATATTCCAACAGCATTTTTTTTCTTTTAATGTTTTCATCAAGCACCCAGTCAGCTTGAAGAGTCTCAAATGGACCCTACCACTGAGAAATCAAGATGGCAGTCCACTATGGGGAATTGAGAAAAATGGATTAATACAAGAGTGCTGTGATAATATACAACCAAGACAGGGTTCTTTTAACATGGATTTCATGAAATGAATGAAGATATAGGTTTCTTACCCAGCACAAATGGACAGTGAATTTGACTTTCTAGAGACTTTGTATCATTAAGAACATTTTTGACATTTGGAGAAGAAAGATGGCACATTAACAGATGATAGTTTGTATGCCTGGAATCTTTTGCAGTTTGATCTGTATGAGTATGATCTTGTGGAATGTTAACTTTAATAAAATTTCTAACACTTTAAAATTTCTCAGTTTGGGCTTTTTTTTTTTAAGCTGAAGCTTCATTAAATACTCGGTGTCGCCTTAAATAACACTTTGACCTTTACAGTTGCCCAGCAGTAAAGTGTACTGAATAAAGCTGGTAAAATGGAAATGGTGTACTGGAAAATGTTTTACTTGGCTAATATTTGTCTTTTTACAAAGTTGTGGAAATTTGTGCTTTAAAAGATGGTTGTCCAGTTAAAATGCTATTTTATGCTTTCTTGAAACATCTTACAAAATAGGTTAACCAGTGGGTAATAATAGAATGTTTAATTTGCTGTGAGATTTTAATGAACTTTTAAAACAAAATGCCTTTTGCCTCAAAATTCAGCATGAGTGATACAATATTTTTCTGACTTTGTTTTGATGGAAAAGGTCCCTTTTACCTATACTTATTAAATATTATAAATAAAACATCTTGCAGAATATCTGAACACTTAAATTCAACTGAATCCTCCTATTGTCTTAATATTAGGTGAAGAGGTGTTGGATTTATAAGGGAAGGTAGGGAGGTCCTTAGGGTATTCACAAAAGGACTTGAAATTTTGGTGTCAATAATGTCTGCAATAGATTTTATGAAATAGGATTGATTACTGTATTTTTATTACTCTGTACATTTTAGGAATTTAGAATAAATGAACCACAGTATGTCATAGATAACTTATGTTTGAATCCTAGGTGAATACTGGTTTCATTCATTGATAACTAAAATCAGTTTCAGTTACTATTATGGGGTGTAGTAGGCTTTTGATAAACCAAATGAATTGTTGATTAAATTTTCCCGTTATACAGAGAAGAAGTAACAGTGCAGCTTTAATTTTCTTTTGGTGAGAAAGTGTTAATCATACCATGTTTGTGATTAATGTCAAATAGCAGGGTATACATGTAGATGATCAATATATATGCAGTATTTGTTCTCATTGGCTGATTTGAGTTGGTTCGTTTGTATAAATCAAAATTGAGATTTTGGATTTTGATTTTGGTAGAGAATTATCTTGTAGAAAGTATGGGATTGAAGCTGGGTGTTGATTATGGATTTTACATTTACCTAGGTGCGACATTGTTGCTTTTGTTGGGTATAGATCTAAAATGGATTTCTCAGTGAGGGAAGGACAATTGTTCTGGCAGATAATAATGTTGAGTAAGGAAAGTTGATTTGATTTTTTTTGGTTGTGTGAATGTTTTCTTGGGGTGCTTGTTGAGAAAGTGTTGAATAATTTGGTTTTGGCATTAGTAAATTTGTTTCCTTAGATCTCACGGTTTTGATATTTAGGAGAATTTGCCCTGTGACATTACTTTGATAACTTTCCATCAGATATGACAGATTGTTATTAGTTTACCATTGTTGAAATGGGTATATACTTAGAATTTGATTAGATATACAAGGGAATGGTTGAGATATATGTGTTGTGTTGGTTTTGGAGGTGGAGTTTCTTGGGTTTGTTTTTTCATGGTAGTTACATGCTCTTGAATTTAAGAACATTGTTTTGCCCCCAAATCAGTGTGGTATGAGAATTTTTTGGGTAAGGTTTTGGCAAGGTTATATAATGGGTTAAAGAATTTTGTGAAAGTACGAAGAAAATTTGAGATTCTTGAATAAAAACTAGTTACATTAATTTTTGCCCTAATGCAACTGAACACTAGGGAGGCGCTCTTGAGTTGTACCCCTTTCTTCCAGTTGGGATGGAAAATTCCCCCTTAAACTTAGTCCTTAGATAATTTTTAGGCTTCCTAAAGAAGGCAAGACTTGAATTTAATTTATTAAGTTGAGGTTTTGCTTTTATTTAGAAACCATTTTACCCATGGTGGGGGGTAGTTTTTAAAAAGATTAATACTTAAGCTGAGCTTTATATACTCTAAGAATTATCCCTCTTTCAAAATGGCTTGATAAAACACCACTTCCTGTCCAGAGAGGAAGTTATTTTAGCTCAAGGACTGAAATATTTAGCAGATCTTTAGACAAAAGGAACAAATTACATTTCTCTCTGGCTTAAAAAGGGTGCTTGAGCCAGAGGGGGTTAAGAAACCCTCCCCCCTCCCCCTGATGGGGTGGTCTGGAGGGGCAGGGAGAGGTGGGGGTAGGGGTCCTTAGGCTCCCTGGGATGGAGGATCTTTTTTTTTTTTTTTTTTTTTTTTTGGTGGAGATGAAGGGGTGGGTCTATGGTACATCACCTGAGTTGTGGGGTAAATGTAGAGAGTGTCAATCAAAGGCAGAGCTCTCAGAGCTGGGAAGGAGGCTCTAGATGGCGGCTGTGCCTTAGAGAGAGCGCGCTCTGCTCCCTGCCTTCGCCTCACTTTACGCAACTTTCCCTAACTTTCAGGCAGCCTCAGGGGGCCCCCGCAGCCCCCTGCCTGTCCTAGTGACTTACTGGGGTCGATTCGAACCTTTTTTAGGGAGAAAAGCAGCTTTTGGGAGCTTTCTTTTCGTGCCTTGTTGGAAAGAAGCAGCCGTACTGAGAGCCCAGGTCGTTGTTTTTTCCAGCTTAGAAGCCATGGCGCACCTCCATTTTTGTGCGCTCTGCTAATGAGGTTTTTTTTCTTCCGGACCCGTTTTAGGATTAATTGTTGCTGTATTTTTTTGACCAGTTAACATATTTGAGGATAATTTTATTTATTTTTTGTTTTTTAACGGAGAATTTTGTTTTTATTTTTAATTATTTGGATCTGATATTTTTCTACTACTAGATAGGACTCTTGCTTTGGACCTACTACATGGATCAGGTAAGTTCATGATCATTAGTGATAATTTAAAAGATTTATATGTTTATGTTTGCTTTATTTTCTGTAAATATGAGAAATTCCTGGATGACGCAATAAGATACAGAGATTGTTATTTGTATCCAGTGTGTTACTTTGAGAAACTTTCCTTATTGATAGTGATGATTCTCCCTGTTCGGTTTAGCCTGTTTTTATGTGTTTTTTTTTTTAAAGAAAAAATAGAAATATTTTGCTTTTTGGTGCTTAACCGCTGTTGTGTTATAACAATATCGTTACATCGTCAGGACTTTGTTCCTGATAATAAAATCCATCGATAGAAGCTGGGACCTTACCTTTCTTTCAACTTTTGACAGTAAATACCTGGGCACAGGACTTCAAAGCAAACACAGATTCCCCCTCCCCCTTAATATTTAAGAATTAAAAGATGATGAGAAATAAGGACAAAAGCCAAGAGGAGGACAGTTCGCTACACAGCAATGCATCGAGGTATGAGCTATCAACTTTCTTCCTTTTTTCTTTTTTTTTGGGGGAAACCTCAGCTTACATTGTTCACCTTGACAGACAAGGATAGCTATCTGTTTTATTTTAAGTATTTTACTAATTTGGATTCGTTTTTTAAAGCGTGACCTTGAGATTGCTAATATGCCACACCCTAATTTTTTGGTAGCAATTTATGAAAGTTAAGTTGTGACTTAAGGCCTCTTACAGCAGTCAAAAGGTAAGGTACCTTTATTCAAGGGGGCCTTTCCTGTAAACTACAGTTTTTTTGTCAATAAATTTCAGTTTTTAGGTTTTCGTGCTGTAGGAAAATGACCTTGTCGGTTTAGCCATTGCTGCATTGCACCATTTTACATACAAGGCAAATTTTTTCTTTGAAGAATCTAGGATACCCAAACTTGTAACTGAAGGCCATAGAGGAGCCTTGTGGTAGTAAATTATAGTAAATAGACATTTGAGAAAGTTATATGAATGAAAAAATGTACATTTTAAAATGAAATTGCAAAAAGGACCCTTTGACTGATGCCTCTCAGTTTATATTTTTATTTGACTCTGTATTTCTTTTGATACTCTTGACATTTTAGGAAATTTTGATAAGATTTATCAAAACCTTTACTCTCGATGATTACAGTTCCTGCATTTATGAGATCAGACCTGTGATCACAGAAATCTTGGAATACTATTAATATGCTTTTATTTTGTGTTTGCTACTGATTGTAATTGTATGTTTTATATTTAAAATACTTTATGGTTTGCATTTGTATGCTTATATTCAGACAGTGCTCTCTGGTTGGTAGATGTAGTATTTTATCCTTGCATTTTAGTTGTAGCTGCTTTAAATTTATTGATTTATTTCGACAGAGTCGCCTGGAATGCTTTATCTCCTGAAGCTTACAAATGTACTGTTTGTTCAAATCATGATTTGTTTCACATTTGTTGGAGTTCACCATATTAGTGACTAAGTAATAAAGCCTCTAAGATGTTTTGTTGTATGAAAAGCCTCTAAGATGTTTTGTATGATCTGTATATTAATTTTTTAAAGTATATATGAATGCATTTCTTGATGTGTGTTCTATGAATTGTCATGTTATAAATTTTAAATCATGCATTTAACAAGAATTTGATTGATTATATGATTTTTTTTCTCCCCAGCTTTGCTCTTTTATAATTTTATATAAACAATATACTTTATTATTAGGTTAGTGATTTGAAAGTTTTGAAAATGGTTTTTTAATAATGTTAAATTTTTATGTTTTATAAGACTTAAAATATTTTGACCCTTGCTTTTAAAAATACCTTTCCAAATTCTTTTGCAAATTGAGTTGTCACATAGTTTGGATTACTGTCTTTGGAATTGAATTGCCCATGTATATACCTAGGTTAGATTTAGGACAGAAAACTTCTCTACTGATTCTAAACTGACTTTTCTGAAAAGTGATGGTGATTTGAACAAATAGGAATCCCCAGGTATCTTTGACAAATTATTAAAGATTCAATACCTAAAATTGGTACTCCCTTGAGTGTATGATTTGCATATCTCACATGGGTTTTGGCTTTCTCAGGCAAGGTTTGTGGTTAACAACATTGATCAGACTCTGCTTTCTAATTTAAAAAAAATTAAGCGGTGTTGTTATTCTTTCTTTTAATGATACTCTGACCTGGAAAACTACATGGAAGTTGCCATGCATTTGTCTCCTGGTAATGAGGTTGCAGCTTAACTAGAGGCATGCACTGTACTTTTAAATGTCTTTTTTTGTCACGTATATTTTGATTCATATACCTGATGAGTGTCAAAAAAATATTTGAGAGACTCCTTGAAAAGAAGATGGAGTGTTAAATTACTTTTACCCCAAATTGCATACCTTAATACATGCACATAATTATGACATCACTTCCTTTTAAAATTGTAAAGCTATAGAATGTTAGTGGTGTTTTATTGTAGTAGATTAATGTTATTTTTAAGTGAGCTAAAATTAAGGTGACTGTTATGGTAGCCAGAACTTGGTTCCTTAATCCATCAGAATTTCTCCATAAGGACCTAGTTTCTGTGGCATAAAGTCTATAGCGTTTAGGGAATACTACAGATATCCACTTTTGCAGCCTGAGCCACAGGAGAGGAAGGGAGGAGTTTGCAGGTCAAGTAAACTTTTTGGTCTGAGATTTACTTTAGCACCTGAAAGAATTGAGTGTAAATTTAGGTATGGCTGGTATGCTCCAGTTTTTGGAAATAATGGCAATACTTAAGTCATTTTGTAAGTTTGTTGTTCTTTTGAAGTTAATGCTTAAGTATAATGTTATACTTTGTATATCATGATTTTTGAAGGTTAAAAAGTTCACTTTCAAAAACATTTTAAAGATACTTGATAGCTAAATTTTTAAATATCTGAAACAAAGTTTTCGTGATAGACATATATAGAAATGTATACCACACACTTATCTAAAATAATTTGCGGTTTGGGGTAACTTCAGTAATATCACAAAATGGAAAGAGAAGGAAATGTGAATGGAACTGCACACAAAGAGCTGTGTGTTCTAGGACGCTGCGTTTTCAATTTATCATAAGAACTGAAACAGTTTATTAAATTTATCTCCAAAACGTCTGCCTCTGAACCAGATTTTATTTTGATAACCTGAGGTGCGGGCAAAATCTTTTTAATCAGCCTTTTAGTTGTTACTCTAAAAGGCTGGGGATAGTTAGAAGTTGGCATAATGCAGTTGCTTGTGGAGTGGAACAGGGAGTTTTTTAAGTGGCAGCCATTTTATGATGCTGATAATTCTTAGGAATCGGGATTTTTTGAGAAGATTGAAAATAAAGCGAATTGAAACCTGAAATACCGAAGTATCTCCCCCCTCCTCCTTTTTTGTTCTTTGGTACTGAAATAAAGGGCAGCTTGGTAGTTAGCGCCGGCAGCAGCTCTCTGAGCCCCTGGCATCTTGGTGCAGGTCCAGCTCAGTCACAAAATGGCTGTTCCTTTGTGCCGCAGCGCTGACAGACATACTGCATTGCACTGTGTACTCGCCAAACAGCAGGAAGTTGCCGTGCCGAGTTCAAAGGCCGGCCGGCGCCGGCGCCGACTGCTGATTGGCTGTGCGCGCGCTTGGTAACAGCGGGTCAACAGCGGCGGCCTGTGGACAGGCTCCGCCCTGCGACGTCAGGCGCCTCGTCGCCGGGAGGAGCGAACGCAGTGACGTTAGGCTGCGTGCGCAGCCTACGTCGTTCCTCTTCGCTTAGGCAGCCGCACGCCAAGGGGCACGGGGGGGGGAGCGGGGGTGGGAACGGGGGAGGGGTGGGGGGGAGGGGAAGGGAAGGCTGTCTGGGACTTTCCGGTGGGCTCCCTCCTGCGCGATTTCGCCCCAGGCGGCGCCCTCCATCCAGCTCTGTGGCCGTCTCCACCCTGCAGCGTGTATTTTTTGCCCATCCCTAGGAATGGTTTTCCTCATTTAGAAGCGGCTTCTGCTTTTGGAGAAAGTAAAAGGCACTAATCGGAAACCTTCAAGTCGAAAACCTGCCAGTTTTTATCGTTTTCGCTTTCCTTTCTCATATCCTAGCGGGTCTTTTTTTTTTTTTCTTTTTTGTGTTCACTGTGAAGAGATTAGTGAGTTTGTTACCATTGACCAAAAGCGTTTCACTACCAAGAGGAGATATTTTTATTTTAATTGAAACTTGTTAACGGTGTTACAGCTGTTGTTTAATACATGGCTCATAAACAAAGGGAAGATTATTTGAACTTGTCCCCGTGCATTTTTACTTGGTACCAAACATTTTCTCAATTGGCATTTGATGGAGAAAAACTCAGGTCAGTATGTGCAAAGTGATTTATTTTTAAGATTAACAACGGGATAGTTAAGTAGAAAATAGCTAAAGATATTCACCTGACCAGTAACTACTAGGTTACTAATATTAGGTTAACTTAAACAACAGAATACAGCAATAGGCATCCATAACTGTGCAAACAGGTGTTAGAAAACAACTCTTCTTAAGTGTTAAAGCACTTGCTGAAGAATAGTGACTCCCAAAGCTTGGCCAGTAGTGGAATTACTTGGCAAAATCTTAGGAAACTTCTCAGATCCCCCATTCTGGAAATTTTAATTCAATCCTGGTAAACTTGTTAAAATGCTGTAATGATGCTCATGGTCTGCCTTGTTTGGAAACCCTTGCAAGGATTTCTGGTTAAAAAAAAATCATAGCTTACCAACGGTGACTGTAATTTGGTCACACGTAATGAATTTAAGTAAGAAGGAAAGACTATATTGGTGTTTTTGTAATCGTACCCTGGTGAAAAGTTTTTTCTAAACTTTTGGAGTGTTTTTAGCAATAACTGGAATGATCTGTCACATAGTTGGCAATAGTTCAGAAATTTTTTATTGAGTAAAAGTATGGTACTTTGAAAGAGATGTTTACCTGGGCATATCATGAGTTTCTGAATAAAGTTTATAGAAGATAAAATTCACTACATTATTAATTGGTTTTGTAGGTTCGCATAGTCTTGGTTCTTTACGAAGAATTCTTTGTGGAAACTTCAGGTGAAATTGGGTTTTGAGTTTGTTTTATAGACTCGTTCATCAAAGCTTCTGTAAGTGATTTTTAAAGTATATGCTCAAATATATATGATGAAAATTTTAACAGTCTTAGGGACAAATACTTAAGAATTTGATGATCATTAACATGTTAGCAACTTCTGAAGGTGGATATAAAACAAGAAGAAGAAAGGTTCTTTTTGTGTATTGAGACTGAATTCTGGTTAGTTGTATTAAAATTTTATTTGCTAAATACCCTAAATTAAAAGATAGAATTAAGTAACACTGCAGTGGTGTTCCAGGATATGAACTGCTCTGTTGTAGATGTAATAAATATTGTTACTATGTGAGTTAAAATGAATATTATGATATAGCAGTATATCTGTGAACAGTTTGCATGCCACTTGGAGCCAATTAACTTTAAAGAACCAGAGTATTAGGTCTGTTCATTGAGCTTTCTATGGGTTTTCCTCCTGTGTGCAGAATGTAATGAAATGGCAAGAAAAGTGCTGATTAATCTTTCCTCTTTATTTTGGATTCTTGTTTTGAAAACCTGCAGTTTCCAGTTGATATTTGGCTCTTTGGAGTAACATCTTTTGTAAAGGTTAAGCAGTTGCAGGAAGGTGGGCAAACAGTATTTCATAAGAAGCTTTAGTTATAAAAAGTTTTAGCAAGTTGTTGTTTGAGAGATGAATCTGGAAGTTTAGTTGAATTTTACCTGACAGTATGTGAAACTCACAGATTTTATAATTGATTGGTTTACTTACCCCTTCCCATATATAGCAAACCCTGACAACTGTGAGAGATACCTCCTACAACCACCTATTTTCAGACTCCTATCATTCATTACTTGTGACCAAATTACAGTCACCATAAAATGTGGCACAGTCAACTTGCTCCTGACATAAAAATTAAGTGACTGCTCTGTGTGACATTTGGTAAATTTATTCTGGGCATGAGCATCAGTTTTTTAAGGTCTTTTAGCTTTTTTGTTTGTTTGTTTTGAAAACCTTAGAACTCAGTTGACTTTCTTAAGGAGGGCGTTTTAGCGAAGAAAGTGTTCTTTTTAATCACCCAAGAGTTATTTTGCGTACATATAAAAACAACTATGTTGGGCTACTTAGCTGGTATTTGGTACTATAGCTGAATAATTCCCTCCTGCATTTCAACCTGATTGATTGGGCACTGAATTCAAATTCATACCTCACCAAAATTGCCTATTACTACTTCTTTGGAACTTCAGTGTTATTAGTATAAATCCAAACAACAGAAGTTGACACAATTCACCAAATGCCCAGGGTCTGTTTTATGTTTATTTTGTTTTCAGTAATTTAGCACAGTGTTGGAGCACATATTTTATATGTTATGGCGTTGCCCCTAATCAGTCTAAACTAATTGATAAGGGAAGTCTGGGGGCAGAGACCCTTTTATTAAAAGCTCCTCTACTGGGTGTATTGGAGGTGGGGGGACAAGGCTTTGCTTGGTGAAATAAATCATGGAGAATGTAGGTGTATGGAAGGCACTCATGCTGCATTTCAAAGCAGTTCCAATTTAGCATCTTACTGTTAACATGTTTGGTTAAGTCCCTTTTTTTCTTCCAGTTATATTGAGATAATTGACATACAGCACTGTATAAATTTAAGGTATACAGCATAATGATTTGACATACATACATCATGAAATGATTACCACAATAAGTTTAGTGAACATGCATCATCTGGTAGATACAAAATTAAAAAATTGTTTTCCTTGTGATGAGAACTTTCAGGATTTACTTTTTAAACAAATTTTCTGTATAACATACAGCAGTGTTAATTATATTTATTGTGTTTTACCTTACATCCCTAGTACTTATTTGTCTTATACTGGAGGTTTGTACCTTTTAGCTATCTTTATTCAATTCCCCCTCCCCACAGACCCCTCACTACCCCCCCATCCCCCAACCCTGCCTCTGGTCCACAAATCTGATCTCTTTTTCTGTAAGTTAGTTTGTTTTCGAAGTATAATTGACCTACAACATTATGTTAACATGTTTGGCTAAGGTCACCATTTTTGTTATTTTAGTGATAGCTTCTGGAGAGTCCCCACAGTTGAGGGGAAAATGTGATTACTCTGACATTGATGGGGAGAGTGTTGCAGAAGACCAGCAGCTGAGGCATCATTCTAAAGATAGTCTTGATTTTATACTTAGGATCCAGTTCTGATGAGTTATTTTGTAATTTGTGAAGTCTTTAACTGTTCCTTCCGTGCCGAGCAAGAGCTGTGTACAATGATGGGCACTAGTGCAGCATTTACTTTAGTACTGAAAACTTTTCTTCCCAGTTTAGGCTAATGAAGTACACTGTTGGAATTTTCTCATTTCTGAAGTGTGGATATGGGACTTCCCTGGTGGTCCAGTGGTTAAGACTCCGAGTTTCCACTGCAGGGGGCTCGGGTTCGATCCCTGGTCGAGAACTAAGATCCTGCATGCCGGGCGGCATGGCCAAAAAAAAAAAGTGTGGATAATGACAGTCTTCACTGGGTTATGAAGATTAAATCACACAATGCCTATAAAGTATTTGACAAAGAGAGACTGTTACACTGAAAGTACTCAGTAACTGCAAGCTGCTAGTAATATTTTATTACTAATGCTTCATCTTTCTTTTTCTGTTCTAAGTCCCTCTTTTTTTTATATATAAATTTATTTATTTATTTTTGGCTGCATTGGGTCTTTTGTTGCTGTGCACGGGCTTTCTCTAGTTGCGGCGAGCGGGGGCTACTCTTCGTTGTGGTGCTTGGGCCTCTCATTGCAGTGGTTTCTTTTGTTGTGGTACATGGGCTCCAGGCACGCGGGCTTCAGCAGTTGTGGCTCACGGGCTTAGTTGCTCCGTGGCATGTGGGATCTTCCCGGACCAGGGCTCGAACCCGTGTCCCCCGCATTGGCAGGCAGATTCCTAACCACTGAGCCACCAGGGAAGTCCCTCTAAGTCCCTCTTTAAGAGCCAGGCTGCCTGTGAGGTTCTGTGGCTGGTGGCCTAGCCTCCCACAGGAGTCTGGTCTATTTAGGCAAGTTAGGAGAGAGGTTTGTTAAAATGATTTTAGGAGGCAGGTCCTCTTATAGTTAGTTGAAACCTTGGGTGTATTTTGCAGTTAATCCTTTAATTGTTTTTATTTTTAAAATTTATTCCCCTGAGAAACCCAGCCTTTTGAAAGGAGCATATGACTCTTTCTGGAGTAGACCAGCTTGTGTGAGTCATAGCCCTCCTCTTGGCAGTCACTCTGAGTAGATGCCTTATTTCCTCCTTCTGGAGCTGGTAATTATTGCCCTGGTTTACCCTCTGCCTCATTTCCCTCTCAAGCTGTACAAGAGTGAATAATTAATACCAAGGTGCAGTGCTGTTTGGATATAAATGTAACTACAGTAATATTTACAACAAAATCTAATTGGCGGGACTTCCCTGGTGGCCCAGTGGCAAAGAATCTGCCTTACAATGTAGGGGATGCAGGTTTGATCCCTAGTCAGGGAACTAAGATCCCACATGCTGCGGGGCTACTGAGCCCACACACCTCGACTAGAGCCAGCGTGCCGCAAACTACAGAGCCCACACGCTCTGGAACCCGCGTGCCACAGGTAGAGGGAAGCTCGTGCACCACAACGAATATCCTGTGTGCTACAACCAAGACCCGCCGGAGCCGAAAATAAATTAAATAAATAAATAATAAATAAATCTTAAAAAAAATCTAATTGGCTGTAGCTTGCTTTTACTAATCAGTCTTCACCATAGCGGCATTTGATTTAAGATAATGCCTAATGTCCAGTTTATTGTGTTAGACCCATAGTCTCATGGTTTGTGTTTTGGGTTTCCTCTGCTTTCTTCATTTCCTTTACTTTTGGTTTGAGTTGTTGAATTCTATTTTTTGTTTCTACCTCAGACCTTGGAGAGCTTCTAAAAATACCAATGTCCAGCCCAACCCCTGTGATTAATTTTTAAAAGCTCTCCATGTGTTTCCAATTTGCATGTGTTGTTTCCATATGTTTGCATGTTTCCCCGTGTGTTTCAAATCTTCTGATGGAGCACTTGTTACATTTTTTTCTAATCCTTTGTCTCTCCATTCCTTGTCCTATTTTCTCAGTTCCCTTTTTAGGGCAGCTTGAATTTGGAGGTCTGGAAGCAATGGGGGATGGGGTGCTGATAAGGGGGAGTTGTATGCTTGATGGAAGAGGAAAAGTTTCCATTTCAATGTCATGCCAGATCCTGCTGTAGCATACCTTTGAAATGTTTATACTAATGGGATGTTTTCACCTCCAATTGCTTTAAGTTCTAGTGCTATCTCTTCGTTACTGTGATTGTCTACTTGAACCCGTTTAGAGACCTCCAAAAGTTTGGATTCCAGAATTAACTTTGAACAGTTACATTCCATTCAGAATTCCTTTTCCCCATAGCTGATAAAGGTAACTTAGGGCTAGAGCAGTGGCCCTGGCTTGTGCTGTGAATCAGTTATTTAGAGTGGTATTTGTCACCCACTGGTGGGTTATGAATTGTAACCAGCGTTAAAAACAGAACAAGAGAATAGAATATAAAAATAAACCTCAGGGTATTGCATTTGTATGAGTTCTTTCTTAGCCCAGTCGTGGCTGGTAATCTTTCATTTGGATTTTGTCATGAAGGAAAATAACATGTGGTGAATACCAGGGTAGATTTGCGTTTTATTGAGTGTTCACTGTGTCAGGCACTGTTTCAAGGAGTTTTGAATGTATATTTTATTTAGTGTGAGGGTTAGTGTAGCAGAAATGATAGTGACCTCCTTCCACTAGCATTCCCAGGTTAACTGTCACAGAGCTTTCTTCTTTTGAACTTCTGTGGGTGGTCCTGCGTCCTGCTGAGCTCTTCTTATACTCTTGTCATCCTGTTCCTTCAGTGGGGTTGTATACTTAACGAGGATTTATAGTTAACTTCTCCTATCCGTTTATTCTGGTTCTGCTTACAGTTGCGCAAACCAGTAGATGAAATGATCGTTGAGATTTTTCATTGAAAACTGCATTGATTGTTTTGGAGAGATTCAATAATCGCTAACAATAGTGCCTACTATGAGCCTGCAACTTGTTCTAAGTCCTTGATATGTGTTACTTTGAGTTGTCCTCACATCAGGTCTGTGAGGTAGGTAGGATTATCACCCGTCTTTTGTAGATGAGAAAACTGAGGCACAAGGGGGAATAAAGGGTAGATAGAACTGGATTCAGACATGGGCAGTTTGGCTCCAGGATTA
The DNA here is from genome assembly GCF_003676395.1 of Aethalodelphis obliquidens. NCBI lineage: Eukaryota > Metazoa > Chordata > Mammalia > Artiodactyla > Delphinidae > Aethalodelphis > Aethalodelphis obliquidens. The sequence goes on from NW_020837993.1 coordinate 4,918,092, forward strand.
GATAGGTAAGAGGAAACTATGTAGGTGATTGGGGAAAATAGTAAAACTGTAGACTAATTGTGTACTCTGTTTGTCTTAAAAAACTTTACATTTTTAAAGAAACCAAAAGCTGAAAATCACTGGTGTGATTTATGCCAGAGACAGATTGCTTTTCAAAGGCGGTGATTTTACATGGAAAGATTCAAGTTAACTTGTATCCAGTCATTTCCCCTGGGGGTAGTTTGAGAAACCGATGGGGGAGTAGTATGAGGAAAGGTGGTGGGTGGAGGGGTGCTGGAGACGAGAACCTGGCCCTCCTCTGGTTGGACAGACTCCAGCACCACACATGCACTTTGGATTTGGCCACAGTTTGTAGAGACTGAGCTTTGCTTCTAATTTTTGTTTTTTGTTGTGGTAAACTTAGTTCCAGCATAGGCTTTGCATCAGAATCACTTGTGAATTTAAAAAACCCGGGCCCATACCTGATTGGATTTAGGGGGTCTTGTAGTGGGAGGGGAGGGAGGGAAGAGGAGAGAGAGGAGGGGAGGGGAGGGGGGAGATTGTCAGAAGGGCTCCAGGTGTGTCCATTGCAAAGCCAGCGTTGCGAACACTTGTCCTATAGACATGCCCTCTGGGGAAATGGTTCCTGAGTGTGGTGGCTGTCAAAAACCTTAATTAGAGGGCGCCTTCAGTTCCAGTTGATAATGCTGGTTGATTTGACCTTAAAATGGAGGCAGTATATGGCTGGTAAGTTGTCATTTTGAGGGAAGGGGGTGATGGGTCAAATCCTTGCAGTGTTCGAGTTCCCTTGCTTGATTAAAAAGTTTGTTTCCTCTAAATTTAGCTTTATATAGGCATTTAAGTCCCCAGATTTACTTGCTAAGAATCAACCTGGGGTGCTTGTTAAACATATTCCCAGGCTTCTTCCCTGGAAGTGTTGAGTTCAGTCATTCTGGGGTGGTGTCCAGGAATCTGTATGTTGAACAACAGCCTCCCTTGATTCTTGCACTGAGGCAGGTTTGGGAAGTAAGGGCTAATGGAACGGGACTTTGGGTCTCTTTTCTGTTTCTTTTTAGCTGTAGAATCTCGGGCAGGAACCTCTGAGCTTGTTTCTCTGTCTTTAAAATAGGAGTAAGGGTATATAGTATGTCTCTCTTGGGGAAGTTAGAATTAAGTAAAATACTGTTTTTTATAACACTAGTTTTCAGCTTGGGGACACCACCTCCTCCCCCAGCAAGACTTTTGGCAGTGTCTGGAGGTATTTTGGGTTCAGGTCGGGGTGCTGCTGGCATCTAGTGGGTAGAGGCCAGCGATGTTGCTCAACATCCTACAATACACAGGACAGACCCCTTATTCCCCCGCAACAAAAAACCATCAATAATGGTGAGTGTGAGAAACTGGTCTAAAACACTAAAGCGCTTGCCACAGCGAGTGTTGGCTGTTATTAAGAAAGTTGGGAGGCCTCACTTTTCCTTTTCTGTGGCCTGATTCAGGGACTTCACTTTACTTCCTATGACAGTGTGGTCGTAAGTTCCACATTTACTACTGAGGTTAGCAGCCAGGACTTTTAAATCTCCTTTGAGCTTTGGAGTTGCTAACTTATAAAAGTCTAAAACTGTAGCCTGAAAGTTGTTAATAAGGAAAGATAAGACTCAAAGGGCTGAAAGGAACTCCTGGTCAAATAAGTTCATCTAACCTCAGGGTTCTAAATGTATGTAAATATCAGTTGGCATGGTAGATTATAGGGAGAGTTCTCTCTGTAACTGCCTTTCACCGCATGAAGGGTTAGTCTTCCATGTTGTTACCCGAGTAGAAAGCTTGCCTCGCCTTTTATGTTAATCCTTAGTGCTCTGCCAGACCCACATTGGGATAGGTATTTGCCAAATGAATATTTAATTTGTACCTTACCCAGGCTTCTTGTTATAATTCACTTTTCCGTAATGATATGTATGCCTGGGTTCCATTTGTTTAATGCTTCCTAAACTATGTAGGACTACTCAAATGTTTACTGGTTACTGGGGAGCAGAGTAGCATAATAGAGATAAAGGTGACTTCTGCCTGGTACCAGTTGAAAATTTTAGAAATATGGTTATTAAAAGTAGATTTTTCCTCCATTATCATTGGGTTTCTTAATCTTGGGGTGGGGTGGGCTGGTTTACTGATGGGACTGAATTAACCCTTTATCTTCTGAAACTACACAGCATTTTTGTGTGTATTTTGTCTCTTACATATATGTACCTTTTTCCGAAAAGAGGATCCTTAGTGTTTCCAGTGTTAAAGTGAGTTCCAAAAGAATTGCCGAATCCTAGGAAGGTCTACTCCGGAATACTGATCAGTTCTTCAATGTTAGAAACAGCTCTTTTTTGAGAAATTAAGAAAAATTCAGGGAAGTTCAAAGAATAAAATTAAAGTTTTCAACAAGTTAGATATAGTTAAAATCCTATTCACCCCTTTTCCCTAGTCACTTTCATGAACTTGGCATATAAAAACCTTGGCATTTTTAAAACGCACATGGTTCATGTAATATATTTTGTGTTTAAAAAAATATGATAGTTTTGAAATTGTCATATTGATATTTATAGATCTGATTCATCCCTAGTCTTAACTGTTGTAGTTAATTGCATAGTATGAATGTTTCACATTTTATTTTTGCATTTTCATACATGAACATTTAGGTTATTTCCTTTTTTTTATCTTATGAGCAGAGCTCTGAACATTTTTATACTTTCCATCTCCTGCACACATTTGATAATTTGTTTAGGTGATATACCCACTGATTAACTCACACGATTCATGCATATTTCTAGGGTAATATGCCAAATAGCTTTCCAAAGCTTCTACTGATTACTTTTTCAGTAATGGTGTATGAGTACTATTTTCCCTAATTTCTCATCATACTTTAATGTTAACCAGACTTTAATTTCTGCCAAGCAGATTAATGTAAAATCATATATTATAAATACACTTCCAAATTACCAGTGAGGTTTAATTACCTTTTTATATGTTTATGGACTATTGCAGTTTGGGTTTTGTAATTGTCCATTTCCTTTGCCCAGTTTTTTATTGGATTTTTCTTTGCTATGTAATTCTTCATATGTTGTATGTATAAATCCTTTGTTGTGTATACATTGTGTATACATTTCTTTTCTCAGTCTCTTACTTGTCGTTGAAACTGGTTTATAATGTAGCTTATTCTTAAGAATCATAGGACCTGAACTAGAGGTGGAGGAGATCTTAAAGATACTATTCAATTTATTTAAGGAGCTACATCCAGTATTTTTTTCATCAGTAAGAAACTCGTGACTTAATCTTTGCCTTTCTATCCTCTTATGACACATAGAAGTGACTTGTCCTGCACCACCCTTGGAATGATTCTGGCCTTAATCTCTTGTTGGGTGGTTTAATAATGTTTAACTGATTATGACAGGGACAGCAACACCACTTAGAGGTTAATAGTAGTGTGGATTTCATAATTCAGGCTGTGGGGCTGGGGGGTGACATACACACACTTGGGCTAGGCCTCTTATGTAAAATGAAGAGAAGGATTAGAGGGGAATGTTTGCAAATGGCACAGAAGTGCTCCACAAATGTTAGCTATTTTAATATTGATAGAACATAGTCTGGAGATAAACTTTATGGAATTCCAGTGTAGATGGCTTTGCGTTTTTACCAGATTTTGCTTTCACCACCACCAACAAAACAAAAAAAAATACAGCTCTGCCAAGCAGTTCAGCCATTTTGTAAGTTTAGGAAAATAAACAGTACCCAGTAAGTGCTGAAATGGCAGCTCTTGGGCCGAGAACCCGCAGGCTTGCTCTGTAGCGAAGTGTTGCTGTGCTGCCCTCTTGTGGTTATCTGGGAAGCGGTGATTAAAAATTAAAAATGGAACAATAGCTATTAATGCTGCTTACTTTCAGAGTCCAGTTGTAAGAGACACTTAATCACTCCATTTTTGCCAGCTTCAAAAAGGATTTTGAACAGATGTCAAATCTTTTTTATCAGTGAGTGAAAAGAAGTAAGCTTTTTTTTAAATAAGCATTTTTCTATTGGAATTGAAAAACTCCCAATTTTGACTTGCCCCTTTTATTTTTGCATTGTATTTCCCTTGTGATGATTGTTCAATCAGAAATTATAAAACTTGTTTGCAACTTAGGTTTTGAGTAATTTTTAGGTAAACTTATTTTTCATGAGGATTCTGTATTTATGGTGGTTAATCATTCCTGGAAATTCCATTTTTAATTGCCTTATAACTGTTAATGCCATTGGAAATCAGGTAATTTTATTACTTTAGGTGAAAGCTTAGCTAAAGGACTACTCACCCACTAACTTGATTTGTCCCTTTTTTCAGTCCTGTGGACATCCCACATCTCCTACTCTAAATCAACATTACAAAGTACAACTTAATATTGATAGTATTTATTATTATCATTCAGCATTAATAGTGAATCTGCATAATATTTCAGGAAATATCCTGTCTTTGGAATGAATAATTAGACCGTCAGTGCCTTAAATGTGAAGGTATTTATAGTTTTTTCCTAAATATTCTTTTTCTCTTTCAACATTTAGAAACTTGTCCTCCTAGAAGTATGCAAATTAATTCATTTATGTCTTTATTAAGGCTTATTTTTAAAAACTTTTTTTCCCCCGAATATTATTTTAGGTCTCTTAAATCTGAATTGTTTTAGAAATGATGGGAAAAAGAAAAACAACACTTGGTCTCACCCTCATTCATATCTTTAGCTCATTTTGTATAGGATTGGGGATACTTAACGTCCCTTGCCTTGAATTTGACTCGTTTGGTTGGATTTTTTATGAACCATTTGAAACATTAAAAAGATTAATACTTACATAACAAATGACTATGAACTCAACCACTCAGCCTCAGTCATAAAACCCACCAATATCATTTTTTTTTTTCCTTTGGTCTGCGTCAGCTCTTAGTTGAGGCGTGCAGGATCTTTATTCGTTGCGGCGCAGGCTCTTCCTTGTGCGCGGGCTTCTCTCTAGTGTGGCGTGCGGATTTTCTCTCTCTAGTTGTGGCGCGTGGGCTCTGTAGTTTGCGGCACGCGCTTAGTTGCCCTGTGGCATGTGGGATCTTAGTTCCCACGGACCAGGGATCAAACCCGCGTCCCCTGCATTGGAAGGTGGATTCTTTACCACTGGACGACCAGGGAAGTCCCCCACCAATATCATTTTCTGATTACATCTACCTCCCTCAACCCCCAGAGGTAAATACAATTGTAAACTTGATGTTTATCTTTTCTTGGGTTTGACTTTCAGAGTTACTAATTTTTTTATTTTTAATTGCACCAGTAAGTAGTTCATGGAATCCACTAGGTACTCAAATAACCCATCTCACAGAGTAAACCACTGTTAGCAATTTGGTGATTAAAACGTATTTATGCACATAGACATAGATGTGTTTATTACCTAAAAGGTGTTATATGTATTTTTATGTTTCCAGAGGTCACTTTCCTACACAAACACAAATACAGAGCTGCACATGAAGGCATATATACAAAGATATTATAGTTTTATTGGTTATAGTGAACAATTTGGAAATCTAAATACTCAGAAATACAGAGATATGGAAGTGTATCACGGATATTTGTTGCTGGTTGGTTAAGAGAACAGTTTAAAAATAGCCTAAATGTTCCGTTAATAAGGGGGCAGTTTAAATAAATGTAGTGTATTCATCCTATGAGGCAGTTCAAAGAGAATGAGATATTCGTATACACACATATGCCCTGATGTGGGAGTTGGCATTGCATGTTTACATCATATTTGCAATGATTTATGTCACAGGTTAAAAGAGGGCACAGGCCTGAGATGATCTAGGACGGAGACCCAAGCCATGGAGGCCAGAGCCTACACCTTTTAACTGTACTTCCTCTTTTATCCTCTTGCCTGGTGACCACCTTCTGAGTGGTCACAGGTGGAGAATAAGTGACTTAAGATGCCTTAGTCAGCTGGACTAGTCAGCTTTCCTGTGCAAAGGACCAAGGAGTCAGTTAAGTATAATGAGGCCTTGTAGGTACTCAGTCGCTGTTACAGGGATGCCTGACTGGTTTTGGATGTTGTGTAACAGGGATAAGGTTTATTTTCTGAGTCTTTAAGGCTTTGAACTCTTGTGGTAAAATAGAATATGAGCTTTTTAGAGCCACACTTGAGGTGGAATTCCTGCTCCCCTCCCCGACTCCCCCAGCACTTTCTAGTTTTGTCATTGACCAGGTTATTTAAAACTTCTCAATTTTTTCATCCTTCACGTGGGAATAATAGTGTCTAAAAGCGTTGTTGTGGGAAATAAGAAAAGTGAACATGTAACGTACTCAGCGTATTGCCTGGCACCTGTTTAGATGATAGGCAATTAATAAATGGTCTTCCCCTTCCAAGGTAGACGCCCTCCCCCTCCATTTATTCTCACTGCTTTCTCATCTTTACTAAAGTCCCCTCAACTGCATTGTGCTTGCTGTGGATCACACTGGACATTCCCAGTGTACTCTCCTGTTCATTATGTGGACATGTTTGTCAAGTGATAGTGCCTCATTTCTAGTTTGGAAGGGAGTGGTGGTGAATAACAAAAATACAAAGCCTCTCTCTCTCTCTTTTTTTTTTTTTTGAGCCTTTCCGGCTTCGTGCCGTGTGTCTTTTATCTCCTGGTTGCTAAACTCGGTGTCCTTTCTGCTGATGTTACTCTAGGTTGTGGGTTGCTGCTTGCCTCCTCCTCTGCTCTGCCTCTCCTAAATGAAAAGATAGTTTTTAAGCGGAAGAGTTGAGTGAGCTGTACACTTTTTTCCTGTAGAGTCCATCAACTTTAGTCTTTTTGCTTTAGAGTATCCTCACTCCTACCCGCATGCCCATGAATTACTTTTTAACTATTGGAGAACAGAGGGTGGTATATTGCCTTCAGTCTTCCCTGGCCGCGCGCGCGCGCGCGCGGCTTCTGCTTTCATCTACCTACTTACCATTGCTCTTTCCTGGGAGGGGTTTGGAATGAGGAAGGGGTGGGGGTGTGTGGAAGCCAATGGCAGTCTTCATTGGGTTAGGCTCTTTGTTTATTCTTTTCTGTTAAGTTTACCAGGTCTGGGACTCACTGCAGGAGATTTCAAGGCAGGAGTTCTGGTTTGGGGTTCATGTGTATGTTTTCATTTGCACCTATTTTTGAGAACCACTGATTGGATAATTGCAACCAGATTGCATTTTTATTCTTTGGGTGACTCTGCCTTGGTTTTGTTTTGTTCTGCATTGGTTGCTTTTCTGTTTGTTTGTTCGTTCGTTTCATTTTGGTTTGGTTTTGTCTCTTAAGGAGGGAGGGACTGATGATGAACAAATAAGACTTAGTGGATTTCAGGCAGAGGGACCTGGTTTCAAATCCTACCTGTGTCATCTTGGGAGAGTTATTTAACTACTTCTGAGCTTCAGTTTTTCCTCATCTGAATGAAGGACAAAATAATATCCCCCTTTTAATTTTTTTTTAAAAAAGCTAATCTATATAAATTAGGTGGCATATGGCATCATGTACCTACTCAGAAAGTGGTAGCTATTAGGGATGTTGAGAATGGGACTAATGACATTGTTTGCAAATAAGACTATAAAAGTGAATTAGAAGATTTTGATCTTGTATTACCAAATTACTATCTGCTGTCATATTAACACTAGGATTTCTATTTTAAAACAGATTTATGTGGCAGTTCTTAAATATTTAAATTTTTTTTTTTTTTTTTTTTTAAGTCATTCAGCATCTGAAGAAGCTTCGGGTTCAGACTCAGGCAGCCAGTCGGAGAGTGAGCAGGGCAGCGATCCAGGAAGTGGACATGGCAGCGAGTCAAACAGTAGTTCTGAATCTTCGGAGAGTCAGTCAGAATCTGAAAGTGAATCGGGAGGTTCCAAATCCCAGCCAGTTCTTCCAGAAGCCAAAGAGAAGCCAGCCTCTAAGAAGGAACGGATAGCTGATGTGAAGAAGGTATCGGCTTTGCTGTACAGTACAAACGTGCTGTCAGCTAGGACCAGCTGACAGACCTTTGTTTCCCATGGAAAACTCCTTAGTGTATCTTGATAATGAAAACTCATCTACAGCCACCTTTTCTAATAATATGCTGTCTGTGGGTCTAAATGGGGAGTGCTTTCTGCTCTACTCGTTAGACACAGGGCTATAAGGAAGATAATTACATAAACCATCAAATTATAGGGCAGAAAGACCAATTTTTGTTATTTTGGTTTTTAACATTTAAAAAAGGTGGTTAAAATATGTATTTTTTAATACAGCACTGAATTATACCAGAGAAAGTCATTCACAGATGATTGTGGAATGCAGTTGTAGTGTGATGGATAATCCCAATTCAAGAATAAGGGTAGTTTTTGTTCTATTGAAGAATGGAAGGAGAAATACTCCTCACAGAAAAGAAATTATCTGTACCTAGGCAATGTAGGTATTTGCTTAACGAGAATCTTCCAGCAGAGGACGCAAAAAGGCAAAAATTGAGTTGCATAGCATTTTTTCATTGATGTCCAAACTTTGGGATGCATCCCTTTTGGGGAAGAATTAATGACTTGGTCTAGTTAGTCGTGAGAAATGCAGCTGATGTTTTAAAATTCCCTTTTGAGAGAATTAAGTTAGAATCACTGAAAATATAAAAAAGATTGCTTTTAGAAATTTAGAAGTAAAATGTCTTAAAGAAACTAAAAGCTTTATGCTAAATCAGTTTTTCTTCTAAAATACAAACCTACATCTGCACACAAAGATTTTTGTAGCGATACAAACAATTTAAAGTTACCTGCAAGTTTTACAGAATAGCTTCAACAATCCTGAAATTAAAAAACAAAAACTGCTTTTATCTCTTGAAACAGAATTGGGATTAACTGTGTTATTTCATTTCTTCTATTCCCAGCGTAGTCATTGCTTAATGGTAAGTGACCCTTAAGAGCTGGTGGGAGGTTGGGGAATGCTGATAGTAGTGTTAGGGATAGGAAAATGAAAGCTGTCCTTGCTAATTAACTCATCACCAGAGAAGTGACCTTCTAACACTCAAGTGTTGTGCTTTGTTGTCTGCTCAGTGTGTGGTGACCTTTCACAAGAGACATTTCAGGTGGTGACCTATTTCAGAAAGACCCTGAATGTCGAAGTACCACTTAGAGATCTTCTCTGAGTGTCATTCAGCTCAGAAATTTACCTGCAGAAGGTCTTGCTTGGCCACCTTTTAACTTTCTTCTGTACAGGGGAGAGTTCTTTACTTGCAGAGAGTAAAAGAAGCCATAGAAAACACGACCTGCGTCAGGTGTTTAAAACTTCGCTGAAATCATGCTCACTGTCTGGAATTCACAGTTTAACTGTAAGACCATATACATATATATATATATATATGAAACTCCCTTTAAAGAGATAAAGGGGAATAAGACTGAGTTTTAAGATAGAAGTACAGCTTTAGGCAGAAATATTAAAGTTAAGGTGATAAGTTCCAGAAAGTTAATAAATACATAGATGAATGTACTAGCCAGTTAGAATGACTGGATTGTGACTTTAAAAATTATTATTCTAAAATGAGCTTCTAAAGAAAGCTCTTTGTTTTCTGTACACACTTCCCTTTCACATGGTAGCGTTTTATTGAATAGTTGAATTAGATATCATTAGCCGTCAAAAGGACAAACAGGAACACAAGATGATTTTAGGATGTATGTATTACAGTATATACTGTGATAAAGTCCCAACAGGTGAGCCAGAATGCCTATCTTTTTAAATGGGAAAACTAATTGATGTAGTGCCATTTAAAGCATTGAGCCACCCAGTTAATAAAAGCTCCATAAATACCTGTGCTGAGTCATTTCATAGCTCTAGGAGAGGTCCAAGAAAGGATGGGGGAGGGGTTGGCAGGCAGCGCTAGAGCAAAGCTCTTTGCTGCCTTCCTTTCTCTGCCCCATTTGTTCAGAGTGTTTGGCATGTGCTGCCTCTTTTGCCTAGATTTCTTTCTGCTTGGTTATTACTGACTCCTGGTTGGGCCTTTTGTCCTCCAACTCATATTATTCTAAGGTTGTTAAGGATTTTCTACTTTTATAAACTGAATTTATAAACTGAGGATGCTGGATTACATGATTATATGGCTTCTGGTTCTAAAATGCCTCTTCCTAGAACATCATGCTTGTTACCTTTGGAGGCCTTGTTTTTCTTCAGCTTACTTGGCTTTTTTTTTTTTTTTTTTTTTTTTTTAAAGGCACTGTTGATTATGTCCTTCCTTGGCTTAGTGACATTATGTGTTTTTGGATCGTCTTTCATCATTTTTGTCTTTTTGGGGGTCCACTTTCCACACATTTCACGATGAGCCTCAACCTGTGGCTTCTCCTCTTGCTTCACTCCAAATATTTTCATGACGTTAGCTGTCACCCGTGTTTCGATGACAAACCCACATTTCTAATCTTGGCTTTTTCAAGCATCTCTTCTATGTGTTTACCTCCTGTTGAGCATCTTCACTTCATTGTTCCACAATCCGTTTAAATTCATTTTGCCTGTAGGTGATCGATTTCATTAAAAGAACACACAACATACCTGTTAATAGCTATCTGTGGGAAGGAGAGTGAGGCTAGGGGTTAGACTAATTGTTAGAGGTGGAAGAAGGGGGGCCTTTTATAATTTTTTATATTTATTGATTTGAGTCTTTTAATAAAATAGTGTCAGTATATTGTGAAAAAAATGTTCTCTTCAACTGATTCCTCTTTAAACTTTGTTTGATCACTAGTGAGGATCCTTACTAAAAATCAGGTCTTAAAGGCAAAGGGTTAACTACTGTTAGAGAATAAAATGAAGTGTGCTAGAGCAAGGGTGCCACTGGGTCTCATTCTGAGAACTTCTAGCTAAACATAAGAAATACCGAATTTGCCTGTATCTGGCATGTTACACATCCTGAGGAATTAAAAAAATATGCAAATGCACTGATTCTTATTTAATGAGAGTTGGTGGTGGGGCCCTGCTGATTTTTTTGAGTTTCTCAGATGAGTCTTGTGCAGTCAAAGCTAAAACTGAAAGCATTAGGGACTTAAAATTCATCAGTAAATATTTTGTCTTTAGTGGAAGCAGTTGTTCTCTTATGTTGCCCTATTATTCAACTGTAAGTTTATATTTTAACAATGGGTAAGCAGTGTGACCTCTAGTTTAAAGCTATTTAGTAATGAAGAGGCATCGTTACAACTTTAATGAGTTCTCGGATAATACGCCTTATTCTTTTTAAAGATGGTCCTTCACTGTCTCATAAACAAAGCTAACAAAAAACCCCTTTTGATATATAACCAAATAACTAATTGAATTCTCTTAAATTGAAATACGTATTCCAGTAATGTAAATAGTAAATGGGGGTCAAGAAAAAACGATTCACGCGTGGTCTATTAATTTTACAGATGTGGGAAGAATATCCTGATGTTTATGGGGTTAGGCGGTCAAACCGAAGCAGACAAGAACCATCACGATTTAATATTAAGGAGGAGGTAAGAAAAAAAAAATGTTTCAAGGTGATACGTTCAGACTCCTTAATTACCTTATCCTTTTTGACTCTGATATGTATTACCATTAACGAGACTGAACTTCAGGCATGGGAGTTAAGTGACTCGAAAGTGAGCTTTCTCAATCTAATACGGAAGAAAAGCCACATGTGGCTTTTAAAAAAATAAAATTACCAGAAAGATCATGTTTTGTGATGCTCTAGTAGAGAGTTAGATCATTTAGAGAGTTAGATCATGTCATGTGAATGCTCTAGTAGAGAGTTAGAGTATTATATAGAACTGGCCTCAAATTCTCTCTCTTTTTTTTAATGTTTCTCATAGTGCAGTTGATTATAGCAAGAAGTTTACTTTTTAAAATACCTAGTTTCTAAATCTTCTAGATTTTGTTACCTGGGTAACTAAGCACATGTAACAATGGAAGTAGTTTCAGATTTACTGCTGAGAAAGGAAGGAGAGTTTGCTTAAATTAAGTATTTTATTTTACCTAAATGGTTTAAATTTGGTTTCCTAGTTCATTTTTAATGTGCAGTATAAAATGTTTAACACATATTTACTCTCTGATCAAATTGTCAGAGATTGAATAGATTGATGGTTTTTAAAATTAGTGTTATGTACTGGGTTCTGTTGTTTCTATAGAATCAGACCTTTTCTCAGTTTGTGTGATGTTTTTACGGAAATCCTCTTAAGTTTTACCTCTATGTTAGGTTTATAGACTGCATTCTGAAGACACGTTCTTTGGTCTCTCAGTGAAATGTCCCCTCTCTGCATTCTTAGGAGAACTTTGCTATTCTTAAATATATAATATCTTTCTGACGAAAGTTAAATATTAGTAGCCAAAGGTTAGTGAGTTTGGGGTAGTAAATACACTTAAAAAATTTAATTGACCGTAACACCTTCATTGCATTTATGGTGTTTTATTTTCAGTGACCTCTGAGCTGGTTTACCTTAGCTACCTTTCTTTTTTCCATGTTTGTTATAACCAGCCGCATCTTTTCTCTTTTGTGTATAAATTAACACATTCTCTGTAGGGCACAAGACTAACAGCAATGGGAGTACTTTGCCAATTTGCTTAACTTGGGAGAAAAAAGAGTTGTTCAAATGTCTGTGACTGTAAAGTTACTTGGCCTTGTACTTTTAGCAGAGGGCTGCTGGCTCATGACTGAACATGCTCTTTAATGAGTCTGAAATGAAACAGGTCCGTAGTCACCGCCTTTAATGGCACACTAAACGTGTGGCATTTTTGTGTGACAGTCTATATCTGCAGCATCCAGTTTGGTCTCCATTAGACATGTGTCTTTTAAAATGTGTATTAATTAAATTTAGGTAAAATGAAAAATCCATTCCTTGGTCACACCAGTCACATTTCAGGGGCTCAGTCACATGTGGCTGCTGGCTGCTCTGTGGGCCACTGCAGATACAGGACATGTCCATCATCACAGAAAATTTTATTGGACTGTGTTCTTTCAGAAGTCAAGCTGAAAAAAATATTTCCTGGCATTTGTGTTCTTTCAGAAGTCAAGCTGAAAGAAATATTTCCTGGTGTTAGAAGTAACTCGGCAGTAACAGACAAATTAATTTTCAAAGCAAAAGAAAAGGGAGCACCACCAATCAGATGCTTAGGTTTCTTTCTGTCTAAAAACTCATATTGAATATATTGAGTAGATTGTTGAACCAGGGGGTAGTGTTATCCCTAAGAACTGTGAATTAAAGTCTGTAATCATTTTTTCCCCCTCACACACTGAAGGCAAGTAGCGGGTCTGAGAGTGGGAGCCCAAAAAGAAGAGGCCAGAGGCAGCTGAAAAAACAGTAAGTCTTTCATGGGGGAAATTACCTGATTTGGTAGTTTGGAGCATGTGAGCATTTCTGGGACTGCCTTCATTGTGTCTGTAGCGCACCCCAGGCCCCAGAGTCCACTTCTGTCTCTTGCTATCTTGGATTCCTGTTCATCTGAATCTGCTGCAGCAGCAGTGGCCTTTGAAGCCCAGGATTCTTAGTTTTTCACATGTAGGTGTTAGGCTACTTTATGGGGCAAACCCCAGCTATTCCATCTGATTTGCCCAGTTAGCCCAATTATTTTTTTTCTTAAAAATGTGCACGAATATCAAACATATAGGCATTTGGTATTCTATTGTAGATAAACAAGGAACACATTTAGATTGGCTGTTTTTCCTATTCATTCGTTCTTTGTGTTGGCATGGCAAAGTTATATTGGTTGGACACCCATTTTAGTATGAAATTTCACATTGTTGTTTCCATGTAGTTTTACTATTGCAGTTCATAAGCCAGAAAATTTTAATTCATGGGCTTAATATGAAATCCCTTTATGATATAGATTATATATTTGTTATTTTAAAACTTAAAAAATTCTACTTATGGTAAAAAAAAAATTTGACTTTTTTTGGGGGGGGAGAAATAATTAAAAAAACCTTTTTTGGGGGGATGTGTGGATCCCTTTGACAAACTGAATTCTACAGCCTGTCTCCTCAGAAGAATACTCAAAACCCTGCACACAAATTCAGGGGGTTCTCATGGTAAACGATTGTCCTTGGCTCCCACTGAGAGCCCCAGTTATATATTCTCTGTTTTAAAGTATTAGTGATCGTTAATTTAAGTGTTTGGCCTAAAGCAAAGTAATGTGAGTTTTTAAAATCCATTTCCTCCTCTCCAAAATAGAGTAATACTTATTCTGCTGACCTAACAGGGTTATTAGAAGCTATGCTAAGAAAAGTCAAGTAGTATTTAATATTGCCCTGCCCACAGGGCATATGATTTTCATTTGTGTTTTAAATATTTCGTTAGAGTTGGAGAAATGATAACTGTAGGCAAGCCTGTACTTCTTGGCAGCTCAGAAGGCTCTTGTTCCCCAGTCCCAGGGCCTGCTTGGGAGACTCTGTTCTCAGCTTCCCAGGCTAATGGCCTTTTGCGGGCTTTTGGGAAGTCCATGCATGTGCTTTTTCCTCCACCGTCTGGCTACATTCTGCTGGTCTCTTGGCTGGAATCTAAATGAGCTGTACTTGAAAACGTGAACTCCTCGTTTTTTTTCTTTCCTTTTTTTGGCCGTGCTGCATTAATTCCCCAACCAGGGATCGAACCCGTGTCCCCTGCAGTGGAAGCGTGGGGTCTTACCTACTGGACTGCTGGGAAGTCCCTGAACTCCTCATTTTAATGGCTTTATCTGGGTGTGGAGAAGCCTTCCATTTTTTCAGTCCCTGTGTAACACATCGGACTTACTCTTTTGACTGGCTTCTGTATTTATTTTCCCTCTTCTATCAATCCTGAGAGCTCTCCAAAGTTGGCAACTCTCAGTGGCCTTCATGGACCATTCTTTCCCTTGAGTAGAACCTTTTCATTCCTTGTGGGGGGTTTGTGTCTTCTGTGATGCTGCTTTTCTACCCCTGGCCGCTTCCATAGGAACTTAGGAGAAGCTGAGGTTCTCCTCATGCTTGTTTATTTGGGCCCTGGGCTGGCCTCACTTCTTGTCATCCTCTGGGCAGCTGGAGAGTACTAGGGCTTATGGGGACCTCTTCCCTTCTAACATTAATTAGAGGAGGTCCTACAACTGCTAAGGCTCAGGTTGCAAGGCATAGCACTACAGGGGCCTCTGTGATCTGAGCAAGGGTAACAGAACCCAGTGTGTGTGCACATGAATTTCAGAATTGAGAGACTCACTAAAAGGGAGTGGAAATTTGGAAATATTAGCACAGAAAAGTGTTTTTCTGAAACCCTGCCCTGCAGATTGTATCACAGATTTTAAAATTTTTAAAAGGAGCCATTTTTAAACTTTTTTTTGGAATTAATTTCAAACTGTAGCAAAATTGTAAGAATAAGAGTAGTACAAAGAATGCCTGTGTACGTTACTGAGATTTACCGTTGGTTACCATTTTTGCACCATTTGCTTTATCGTTGGTGGGTGCTCTCCTTATATATTGCACACATGTTTCAGACTAAGATTCATACATCAAGGTCTTTCACCCCCGAGTTCTAAGTGTGTATTTCCTAAGAATAAGGATGTTTTCTTTCATAAGCACAATACAGTTTTAACGTAAATAGATTTAACATTGCTACAACCCCTTTGTCTAATTTATATTCCCATTTTGTCAGTCAACCCAATAATGTCTTTCATAATATTTTGCCACCCCCAGGACAGGATCCAATCTAGGGTTAAATATATGTTAGTTGTCAGGTTTCATTAATCCAGAGCATGTTCACAGACTTTCTTTGCTTTTATGACATTGACACTTCTGAAGGTACAGTCTTGGAAGGGAGTAACTCTCCTTGAGTCATGTGAATTAGCATTTTAAAAGCTTAGAACAGGAAAACATTTTTTGAATTAGTTGGCAGTGTTGAAAATTGAGGGATGGTATGTAAGAATCTAGATTTCTAGTTTTTGAGAAAAGCTGTCGGTGCTGCCCCATATAACACTGGTCTTTGTAACCTTTGGAGAGCCCGTGAGTTCTCCATTTGACCCCATTTACGGTCCTTACCTGGCCCCAGTGGGTATTTGAGATTGTAACCCCTGACTTAAAGTCATACAAACAAAATTTTGAGTTTTGCTTCACCCACTCATGCTGTTTTGATCATTGAACGCTTTTTTATGTAGTCGCTATTCATGTTATCCTAACTTGTGAAATGTTGTATGGGATTTCTCCTTACTCGTTACGGTCCCAGTAATGCTTAACCCCACTGTACAGTGGTTCCAAAACCCTCTCTCCCAACTGGAATCTAAAAAAGTATTTCAGCTGTAATCATTTGAAGTTATTCTCCTGGGATTTTAGTTATTTCTCCCTTTCCATTGCTTTGAATTGAAAGTCTGTCACAGTCCTGTGACAGTGGAAGAGAATCTTCGTTAGCCCCAGATTTCCCCTTTTCACTGGGAATTGGTACTGAAAGGCATTCTCTACGGGAAAATCTACTGAAAATCAGTGAAGTTAAAGCAACTCTTTCCCTCTTTCCTTACCTGCCTTCTAAAGTGGAGGAGAAAGGAGTTCCCTTCTTTGAGCTCTTAGAGACAGTTAATAGGAAGCCTCAATGGCTCTTGACCAGAGTTTAGGCCCCTTTTATTTAAAAATGGCTTTTGTTCCTTCCCTCCTTTACAGTTCAGATTTGATTTGTGTCCTACCAACCACCTTTTCTTAGTAAAGGAAGAAAACTATACCCAGTTAACTTGCATTCTGACTTTTTCCTATCTATTTATATTGCCTTGAGGCCTCAGTGGCCAAATCTTGGTAGTTTTCTCCCCAGTTCCCAAAATTTTGGCAAAAATTCCATTGATTCCCTTTTAGGGAATCCCATTGATGGCCTCGTAGAGCTGAATCTGGCAATTCAAGTCTCCTTTAATGTATGAAAAATATTTTAATCACGATCTTATATTTTAGACTTCTCTTCATTGTAGCCCAGCATATAATATACAGCTTAGTCAGGGAGTCTCCCTCATAAAATTTGCATTATATGAGAAGCTAGCAAACTAGAAGTGGACATCGGTTTCACCTGTTGGAGAGCCAGGGTTGGGCAGTAATCTTTTTGTAATTGATTGCCTTTTTCACCCCTTATACAAAATGACTTAGTATTGCTGGTTGTAACTTACTTCTTTTCCCCCTCTATTCTGGAAAATTAAAATGAAGTTTGAAGTAATCCAGCCAATTTCAAATACACATACATAAAACTCATTTAGATCTTTTAGGCCTCTGATTGTTCAGATCCTCCCAGAATGTGTAACCCTGGCTTTAATGTTTGCAGATTCTGTGGTCTTCAGTAGGTTATGGTTGAGAGTAGCAGGGTTGGGGATTTGACATGTACCAAACAGCTTGTTCTCCCTGGTCTTGAGTTTCCCCCTACCTGGGAAGAGGCCTTTGAACCAGACAATTTGCTAATTTTTTGTACATTCTTTTTTTTTTTTTTTTTTTTTTTTTTTTGCGTTACACGAGCCTCTCACTGTCGTGGCCTCTCCCGTTGCGGAGCACAGGCTCTGGGCGCGCAGGCTCAGCGGCCATGGCTCATGGGCCCAGCCGTTCTGTGGCATGTGGGATCTTCGCGGACCGGGGCATGAACCCGTGTCCCCTGCATCGGCAGGCGGACTCTCAACCACTGCGCCACCAGGGAAGCCCTTTGTACGTTCTTATATTGGGAGATTCTAAGTCCTCCTGGTTGTCTGTAAGTCTACAAATCTGCAGTTTAACTGGAAAACTAGACTCAACATCCATTCTCTCAGTGTTTACTGCCAGTTTAGTCTCCTAAAGTTATGGAAGTGGACCTTATTAGCTACCTGATATAGATTCTCAATTTCTGGCAGAGTTATGTAAATTACAAATAATACTTGACTGTGGATCTTTCTCATCTGATCTGCTCTCCCTTAGGTCTTACGTGCATGTTCTTTCAAGCTTGTTTCCTGTGAAACCACTTCTTTCCAGTTTGACTGTGTGAGTTCCTTCTAAAGGGTAAACTGTTCTGGACTTGGCCCAAGGGAGACTGTAGCCGTAGGTGCCAATCTCCCAATTGCTGGAGACATCTTCCTTTTTTCCTTCCTGGTCGTCACCATCTATTCCTTGGATTCCTTAGCAGACATTTATTGTACGAGGCTCTAGGCAAGGAGAATAAAGCAGGTTCCCAGAGTATAGTTTGCTTTAAAGAGAGAGTGAAGGATATTAGGTGACAATAGTAGGCCTTAATATCTTACCAGTCTGCTTCTGAAAGCACCCTACCTGTCTGACAGTCTGATAGGACTCATTCTTTAATTATTTCTTTATTTAACAAAGATGTATCTCCATTTGCCTGCCTTTGTGCTAAGCTTCGGTACAAAGATACCCTGCCCACATGTAGTGACCTACTATTAGGTAAATGGATATGAAATGGTAGTGCCAGTAGAACTTGAATAATGTACGTAGAAGTGCTCCACTGCCTTTTCATGGAAGGCTTGAAAAACATTTTTTCCTGTGATGTTTCCACTAATTCAAGTGCAGGGTGGCTCCTGGACCTTTTAGGAAGGTTCTTCCACTATTACTTGGACTTATTCTCCCATGAAGAATATTGATTTGACTTTGCAACTTGGCAAGAGTTGTCTTTAGCATAACCTCATTTTCTATACACAGACCCAGAGACACAATGGTAATTGTTTTGTTTAGAGAGAACCCCAGGTTCTTGCCTATTAAGTTTTTTTTTTTTCCTCTAGATATTTCATGCCCAGTAGCTATTATATATGCTCCTTCCTTCTTCCCTGCAGGTGAGAAATGAGCTGAGTTTATGTGATGTCTTGTTTGGTATTCAAGTAAACTTCAAAAACTGTTTGGGGATAGTAGGGCACCTATAGGGTATGGCTCTCCCAAGTCTTCTACGATCTTGAGGAGCAAAAGAATACCTACTGTATTTAATAATTATTAAAAACTACTTCATTAGTTGAACAGGTTATTTAGTAGGTAGTAGATTTATCATTGAAAAATAATTTTGGGGATTGTTTTCTCAGTGTATTCTAAAGATGTTAAAATAACTAGTATAGTAGTTCTCAAGTCTCTCAGCATCATCTGAATTTGTTAACATTCAAATTTTTAGGCCTCACATTACACCTGCTGAATCAGAAACTGGCTGTGGCCCAAAAATCTCTTTTAATAAGCCCTTGAGGTGGTTCTGATCCATGCTAAAATTTGAGAACCTCTGATCTAGTATATATTATGTCTTCAATCTGGTCAATGATAGTAGTAAATAAAAATAGAATATTAGAGATTTAGCAGGATTTTTTTTTTTTTTCAGAACAAACAGTTTAAAAAATACAGCCTTAGCTTCCATTTTCATTTATTTTTGATACCAGATATAAAATAGGAATAGATACTACACAGCCTAGGAAGGAACACAACCAAAATTTAAATGGAGCTAGAACGAATCTTTTAGCATAATATCTAAAATATACATGTTCTGCCTTTTTGGCTAATCAGATTGTCAGATTTGTCAGATTCTTCAAGCTAAACAAATCTTGAAGAATTCTTTTAGAAAAAAAAATTTTGCTTTGCTTTTGATCACAGAGAAAAATGGAAACGGGAGCCCTCAGAAGATGAACAGGAACAAGGCACCAGTGCAGAGAGCGAACCAGAGCAAAAAAAAGTGAAAGCCAGAAGACCTGTCCCCAGAAGGTGCAGTGCTTGCTTGAACATCTCTGCTTCTGGTCGAGCTTAGTTTGTGTTAGATTGAGAAGGACGATGTAGTGCTAGCCTGAAGGCCTTAATTGATGGGGTACAGTGTGTTGTGATTCCGGATTTTGAATGTCTGGTTAACCTCTTGCCAGCCTGCATCATTAACAAGTAATTCGATTACTGAGCTACTTACATTGATTTTGTGTGTTTGCATGGTATGTAGCTCAGAGTGGATCTTACTGTTCATACTCCAGGCAGACTAGTTATGAGGAGCGAATGTATCTTCCACTCTTAAAAAAAGCTCCCTGTGTATTTGACTAGTGTACAAGTTCTTTTTGGGAGAACTAATTGTTAAGTTTAATTGGCTGGTTCAAAGCATACTTTACTGTTTATTACCCTGTTCTCGTAATCTTTAT
Source organism: Aethalodelphis obliquidens (assembly GCF_003676395.1). Classification (NCBI taxonomy): domain Eukaryota; kingdom Metazoa; phylum Chordata; class Mammalia; order Artiodactyla; family Delphinidae; genus Aethalodelphis; species Aethalodelphis obliquidens. The sequence continues at coordinate 4,938,088 of NW_020837993.1, forward strand.
AACGTTAAGCAGAGAATCTGTGCAGGGAAGGAAGTAGGTGGCGATGAGAGGAAACTGGTAATTTTTGATCAGACATATGGCAATGAAAGGTAGTGGTGATGGGGAACGGAAGGCAGGAGGCAGAGAGGCCCCAGGAAAATTTACCTCCTTGTAGTATTGCTTAGGATGCTTTTGGCAGATATTGACTTTGGGCCAGATCCCACTCACCACCTATTTTTGTATGGCCTGCGAACTCAATATAGCTTTTATAGGTGAACATTTGTAGTTTGGTGATGGGGAACACTAAATTTGAACCCTAGCGAAGTGAAATGTTATCCCTTCAAAAAGAATTCTGTTCTTCTCGTTAGTAAATGTTGTATTACACAAAAAAGTACTCAATGATTATTATTTTATTTTGACTTTCGTCAATAAAATATTTGTTAAAATTTATTTTCTCTTGTTATATAAGTACCTATTTAGTGGCCTCAACTTTGCCTCTTGTCTGAGAAAGTAAAAGATACTTATCCTCTAGCCATTTACAGCAAACATGTGTCTATCCCTGGCTTAGGACATTGTACTTGACCCCTCACCTCCCACCCCAGCAGGGAAATTCATCAGTGAGTTTTGTCTCCTTTCTTCTCAGTTTCAGTTCTCAGGGCTGGAATCCACTCCAGTTCTGTCTTCTAGATTTTACCCATCATTTATTGAGTCTCTGATCATCTGTCTGTGTAGTGTTGGTTATGGCAGGTATGAGAGAAACAGGTGATAATGATTGTGAGTTTCCGTCTCCCTCTTTCTCCTTTCACCTTTTTACCACTGATGGAGAACTTGGGGATTTCCTTTTGAGAGCTCCTAGTCTGTGGCTCTCAGTCCTGGCTGCAGGGAAGTCAATAGAGGGGCCACCTCCTCAGTTCGTTCCATTGGTCTGTAGCAGGGCACAGTCTCTCAGGTAGCCTTCCTGGTATATTTAATGTACATAGGAGAAAAATATATGTGCAGTTATTTCTTGTCCTTTACTTCCTTTATACAGATTATAGCATTCCATGCATCATCTTCTGCATTTTTCTTTCATTATCTTGGAAATCTTTCCTTATCAATGCACAGAAAACTCCCTTTTTTATGGTTGCGTAGTATTCTGTTTATTGAGCTAGTTCCCAGTTGATGAATGTTTAGTTTTTCTAATCTTTTGTTATTGCAAATACCACAGTGAATACCTTACTGTGTCTGTATCAGTCTATATCTGTAAAGTCAATTCCCAGAAATAAAATTGTTATATTTGTAATTTTTTAAAAAATAAATTAATTTATTTTATTTATTTATTTTTGGCTGCGTTGGGTCTTCGTTGCTGTACACAGGCTTTCTCTAGCTGCGGCCAGCGGGGGCCACTCTTCCTTGCCATGTGCATGCCTCATTGTGGTGGCTTCTCCTGTTGCGGAGCACGGGCTCGGCGCAGGGCTTCAGTAGTTGTGGCTTGCGGGCTCTAGAGCGCAGGCTCAGTAGTTGTGCACGGGCTTAGTTGCTCCACGGCATGTGGGATCTTCCTGGACCAGGGCTCGAGCCTGTGTCCTCTGCATTGGCAGGCGGTTTCCCAACCACTGCGCCACCAGGGAAGCCCTGTCATTTTGATAGATATTTCCAAATTGCCCACCAGAGAGCTGTCATCAGCAGCGTGCTGCATGTGTATTTTTATGTCAGGTGATCTTGAGGAATAGTTGAGAACCGTTGCCTCAGAACCCACAGTACAGTTTTCCCTTCGTCCCTGCGGGGAATTGGTTCCAGGACCCTTGTAGATACCGGAATCTGCAGATGCTCAAGTCGCTTCCTTATATAAAGTGCTATAGTATTTTCGTATAATCTATGCATCTCCTTCTGTATACTTTTAATCATCTGTTGATTACTTATAATACCTAATACAATGTAAATGCTACGTAAATAGCTGCTAATGCTCAGCAAATTCAAATTTTACATTTTGGAACTTTGTGGAATTTTTTTTGCAAGTACATTTTTGATCCATGGTTGGTTGAATATGCAGATGTGGACCTGCAGATACAGAGGGCTGACTGTTCCTATAAATGACTGAAGGGTGTTAGCAGTAGAATCACTTTCGTGTTTCTAGTGAAGCAGATCTCTAGTGAATTAGAATCTCAGGGAATGGGACCTGGGAATATTCATGTCTAACATTCCCCGGGTTAATTCCTATGTATGAACCCTGCTCTGGGAAATAACAGTTATATAGATTTGAAGTAGACAACAGATGATAAAGTAAGGACTTCGCCATTTTTTCTTTTCTCATTTTAGAGCAATGCCCAAACCTCGTGTTAAAAAGCAACCTAAGACGCAGCGTGGAAAGAGGAAAAAGCAAGATTCTTCTGATGATGAGGATGAAGATGATGAAGCTCCCAAAAGGCAGACTCGCCGCAGAGCGGCTAAAAATGTTAGGTAGGTGATGCCCCAGAAGGTTTTCATTAGTGTGAAGGGAAGGTGATAGTGTAGTTGGCTAGAGCTTGGTTCTGATAAGTCCAGGATTAGGCATTTGATAGGTAAAAATAATGACCTGTGTCTTGAGGTTGTATTCGGAAATCTGGTCAGGGTTCTTGCAAAAAGAATGGTTCTGGCCAAATATGGAAAGAATAGTGATAACTCATTTCAAGCCTTCATTCCTATGAAGAGAACTGCTTTATTTCAAGTTCATGTTTCGTTGAGGTGGTAGTGATGTTATCTTCATTTCATAACATCCTTTTTTAGGAAGGACATTAGGATTGTATTTTCACTTTTGAATTGCTGTTTGAATCAGCCAAATTCTTTTGTTTCAGCTTATGTATTATTTGGATATAATAATCTTATCAAGCTTACGATACGATATGAAGCATTAATAGAAAATGAAATAAAGGAATAGATATATGCAAACATAAATATTTTACTTTATATGAATCAAAGGGTATTTAATTTCCTTTTAGAGGATATGCAGGTTTCTTTTGGTCTACTTAAAGATGGTGAAACTGAGTCCTGGAGTTATTAATAACCTGTTCAATGTATCCAGTTAATACTTTGAAAGCTAGGACTAGGTTTTGAGTATGTTAATATGTAGCTCAGCACTTTTTCCTCCTACAGCTGTACTGCATCCAGAATTGTGTTTTTCTCTTCTGTAACCCCCAAACCATTTGTTGTTAATATATGGTGGAAGGTTACATTTTAATATTTTATTACCAGGAAGTATGCTCAGTAACTTGAGAATACTTAAATTTCATATTCTTGTTATTGGGAGACAAAATGCAGGGTCGGTACATTCAATCTTAGATGTATTGCTCCGCTTTTATGTAATGGAATACTAGTAATTTTTTTCATTTATCGTGCATTTTCTTTCTTTGTAGTTGTTTCCTTGTTTATACATAGTAATGACCTCATTAAAAAATGAAAACAGGGCTTCCCTGGTGGCGCAGTGGTTGAGAGTCCACCTGCCGATGCAGGGGACACGGGTTCGTGCCCCGGTCCGGGAAGATCCCACATGCCACGGAGCGGCTGGGCCCGTGAGCCATGGCCGCTGAGCCTGCGCGTCCGGAGCCTGTGCTCCGCAACGGGAGAGGCCATAACAGTGAGAGGCCCACATACAGCAAAAAAAAAAAAAAAAAGAAAACATAAGAAAACATAGGAGTGTCTTTGTAGTAGTTTTCTATGTCTTGCTTACAGAAATCACTGTAGTCAGTTTCTATTTTGAAATATGTTAGCCTTCCTGCAGCTATCTGTGAACATGCATTAATACTTTAAGCAGGAAAAAAAAATGAACTTCAAGCCCATTTTATCGTGGCTGATCTGCACAACAGCATGTTGCAGCCAAAAGGGTATGGTTCCTCGTCCTAATGATACTATGTATGGTGGTGTTTGAATCTGAAAAGATAGTTTCTCATTTATTCGACATTATTCCTCATGCAGTTATAAAGAAGACGATGACTTTGAGACTGACTCAGATGACCTCATTGAAATGACTGGAGAAGGAGCTGATGAACAGCAGGATAATAGTGAAACTATTGAAAAGGTCTTAGATTCAAGGCTGGGAAAGAAAGGAGGTATGTGAAGACAACACTTCATTTTTGCCATAGGTGGCAACAGATGTTATGGCAGGGAGTCCAGATGTTTAAACAGGAATAGAGTTAAGGATCATCATTGCCTCAGGCACAAGGAACAGCTTACTTTTTGCCAGATTTCTTAATGCCACCTGTGGCCAGGGACCCTTCCCCTTGGCCTTTGCTTTTAGCTCCTTGAGTTACTTCTTCTGCTCTTTCTGTTTCTGCTTGCATGCTTCACCTTCCTCGTCCATCTGCTTAGCCTGATCCTTGGGTTGCTTCAGGGGCTTCTTGACACCTTTGCGGCCAGACATGACACCTGCTGCCCCTTCCCTGCCGTTGGAAGCTAACAAATTACTTTTTATATCTGCTCAGTAAGGCCCAAATTTTATGTATTGAGCTCTGAAGTGATGAATTTCAGTCCATGCCCTTATTTGTTGTGAAATGTGGAAGTTTTTCTGACCCACAGAAAAACTGACCTGAGACTGTAGGGCTGTGTCCCATATGTCTTTGAGATTTTAAAATTGAGCTGGTTAAAGATGTTTTAATATCTTAAAAACCAGTGATGCAGCAGAGATTCTTGATTATTAACATTAAGTAAATCTACCTTTAGTTACTTGTTTTTGAATCTCCTTGTGATAAGTGTCAAACGCGTTAAATACATATTTGGACAGTAGTGAAGAATTTTTTATATCCAAATTGAGATATCTCACAACTCAGTTTTTTAAAGTAACCTTTCCATATAGGAAATATCAAAATAATACATAATTCATTTTTCTTTGTCTTTTTTTTTATCCAGGCTTACTTGAGGTTAAGAGAGTCAACAGGGAGTTTTGGGTGGTTGAGTAATTGGGGAGATTTTAAATTCTCTTACCTTGTTCTTAATATTCCTGGAGAGAGAGACAGATTTGTTTCCTGAGTTAGTAGGGACCAAAACAAAAGGATATTGCTGTTCCATTTTTATTATGTTTGGATACAGAGATTTCTTTGATTTCACCAGCAAATTTTGTAATGTTTTAAGTAGTGAAAATTGGGTTTGCATCATGAAAATATTTGAAATTGTTGAACATGTTCATTCTGTATTGTTTGTGAATTTCTGCTTATTTCGAGTCAAAGGATTTTGGTGCTTCATCCATAAAGAGACTTTTTAGACATTTGTGTATTTGGGAAGCTTTTCAATGTCTGGTTCAATATGCTTTTTAAAATTTAACTGAATCCTTTTTCAGCCACTGGAGCTTCTACTACTGTATATGCAGTTGAAGCTAACGGAGACCCTAGTGGCGACTTTGACCCTGAAAAGGATGAAGGCGAAGTCCAGTACCTCATCAAGTGGAAGGGCTGGTCGTATATCCATAGCACGTGGGAGAGTGAAGAGTCCTTACAGCAGCAGAAAGTGAAGGGCCTAAAAAAACTAGAGAACTTCAAGAAGAAAGAGGATGAAATCAAGCAATGGTACATTATCCATCCTGGATAAAAGAAATACATCTGCAGCCTGGAGGAAGGGAAGGTTTTTAACTAGTCCATGGAGAACACAGCTATCTAGAATATCAAATTTTGCCTTTAGCATCTGAATGAACGTGGAGGCATCCACGATTACGTTTTATAAAACTGTGAGCTGAAGATAGTATATATTTTTGTGTGTAGCCACCAAATCTGTAGAGTTTAATAATAACTAGCTTATGGAGCATTTTTCAGACATGATCTCATTAATCCTCACAGTAATCCTATGAGATTTGTACTGTTGAACAAAATGTTTTTTTGTGGGAAGAGTGAGGTACAGAGCAACTCTGTGAGAGGGCCCAGGATTGGAATTCTGGTAGCCTGAGTCCAAGGCTAACGTACTTAAGCACCTTGTTATTCTGTGGTTGTCCTGGGGTAGCTTGGATGTCAGGAGTTAATAATCTAGAACTCTCTGGGTTATGATATACTTAAAACTAATCTTGGTTTTACACAGTTTACAGAAAGGATGTGACAGAGATGTTCTGAAACTGTGATAGCCTGTGGTTTGTAGTTTACTTACAGCTTTGAGCATGTTAGGTTGCATCTGAGACATACGTGGGGTCACAGCATACACACAACTAAACTGACAAAAAGAAGCATAAGTTCCCCCCGAAGACATATGTGTCAGTGTCATGTGATGAGGTTATTTTGTGTTAGGAATAGGGACAAATGGGTTCCAATTCCTGTTTTATTACTATGCAAAATATGCTGCTTCAGTAAATCAGAAATTTTTTTCTTTGAGTTGAAAACAAAAATATGTATCCCTAAGATATGGGTAGTTTGTAAAGCGATTAGAATTTTAAAAATGCTTGAAAGCTATAGCAGTATTCAATTTCAGGTTGCTGGTGTTGTCGTTTTATAAGTATGAATAACTGGTTTTCTAAAAAAAGCCACATTTAATCACGCCTAAAGCCCATACATATTTGAAAAAAAGCAGGTTTTCTTGTAAATCTGGAAGAGTTTTATTGTCCTTATCTATTAAGATATATGAATTTATCACATGAATTCATCACCCAAAATAGTTATTGTTAGGTTTCTTTATTAATGGGCCACATCAGAGAGAACAACTGGTGTGTCCTATAAGTCTAAGGTTTTTAGTGTTTTCTCTAAGTCTTACGTGTTTTTCTTAAAATCTCTGGCCTAATTATTAGTAAAAGATTATTAAGGGACATATGAAAGTAAAGACTAAGTTTCCTTTCCTACCTTGACTTTGCATTGACAGATGTATATGGATCCCCCAAATCTAATAAGTATTTATTTTTTCTGTCTGTCTTCTGTCCAGGTTAGGGAAAGTTTCTCCTGAAGATGTGGAATATTTCAACTGCCAACAAGAGCTGGCCTCAGAGCTGAACAAACAGTATCAGATAGTAGAAAGAGTAATAGGTAAGTACATGGAAACTCATCTAAGCAGTGTTTGAGCTCCAGGAATAATAGAACTTTTTCTTTTGGGAGTAATGTATATATATTGAAAAAATGTGGGACTTCGCTGGTGGCACAGTGGTTAAGACTCTGCGCTCCCAGTGCAGGGGGCCCAGGTTCGATCCCTGATCAGGGAACTAGATCCCACATGTATGCCACAACTAAGGAGCCTGCCTGCCGCAACTAAGATCCAGTGCAACCAAATAAATAAATAAATATTTTTTAAAAATGCATTTTTGTAGGTATACTTTTGGAGAATAGACAGATGCCTAGATTTATTTTGAAGGAAAAGCTAACAGGCTTTACCAGTAGATTTGGAGATGCGGGGAAAGAAAGAGGTGGCAAGGATGGTGCCAAGATTCTTGACCTGAGCAAATAGGAGACTAGAGGTACCATTTACTGAAATAGAAAGAATGGAAATCAAGAACTTATTTTGATATTTGTCAGTTTGATATACTTCTCAGTCATCTAAGTGGATAGTATTGTGAAGGCTGTAGCATATATGAGTCTGGAGTTTAAAACTCAGTCCGGACTGGAGATTTAAATTTGAGGATATAATCCGTATGTAGATGGTATTTAAAGCCTAAGGTTTAATGAGATAATCAAGAATGTGTACGTGGTGCGAGTAGAAGTCAGAGGGCATTCTAGCTTTCGGAAGTCAGGAAGAGAAACCAGCAGAGGAGAGTGAGAAAGGACAGCCAGTGAGACAGGGGGAGAGCCAGGAGAGGGAGGTGTGCTGGGAGCCAGGTGATTCACGCGGCTCGGGCAGGAGGAGGCGCTGCCAGTCAAAGAGGACTGGGACTTGATCCTTCAGCTTGGCAGCAGGCCTGGCCCTGGGGAGATGGACCCATGAAGTGGTGGGGCTACAGGCCTGATGGGGTGGCTTCAGGGGAGAGTGAGGGGACAGTATGAAGAAAGCTCCCCCGGGGAGCCTTGTTGTAAAGGGGGAACAGAGAGATGGGGTAAGTGCTGGATAGGCTGCTTTTTCTTTTCTTTTTTTAAGATGTGAGATAGTAGAGTATATTTATACTCTTATTCATAGGACCTAAAATGTCACCGTTTTCTTGGTTATGGTGATAACTTACCCAGCTTTCCATTTATTTAGCTGTGAAGACGAGCAAATCTACACTGGGTCAAACAGATTTTCCAGGTAAGCAAGACAACTTGTTTATAAATACCGTTTAGCATTTAAGAGCAGTTCATGTTTTGCAGAATATTTACAGCTTTGCCACATGGTGTTTCCTTGGTTATACATAAAACAGAATGTCACTCCTCTCCTTTAATTGACAGTTGCTGATCTGTAAATTTTTATATGTGAAATAGCTCACAGTCGGAAGCCGGCACCTTCCAACGAACCTGAATATCTATGCAAATGGATGGGACTGCCCTATTCAGAGTGCAGCTGGGAAGATGAAGCCTTGATTGGAAAGAAATTCCAGAGCTGCATCGACAGCTTCCATAGTCGGAACAACTCAAAAACCATCCCAACAAGAGAATGCAAGGTGTGGTGACTGCTGGCTTTTGAATTTTCAGGGGAAAGGTGTATTGCTACAAAGGGTTGGCCACATAGATAGATGTTGGGAAGAGAGAATACCACAAAAGTAAGTGATAATTCCTATTTTGAAGAGAAAGAAAATGACTTAACCATGACATCAAAGGAAAATAATTAAAACAAAAGGAGAGGATGAGTTGTATAATGGCTTTGCTGACTTCTTTAATCTTCTTATTTACACAATTAGATATATCTAATATGGAGATATTGTAGAGAATACTGGAAAGAATTAAAGCACTTTAAAGAGAAGTGACGGGAAAGAGGAGTGTCTGAATTCTAGGTTATAAACTAAATATATAGGCTCTTTTATTTGCTAGATTGGTTGTACAGTTCCTTTTCTTTCTTTGGAATTCATTCCCTGTGTAAATTGGTATGCTTGGGTCCTCAGTAGTAAATGTTTATGTAAGACATGGCCTCTCTCTCCAAGAGGTTGACATTCAAATTCATGGCACCAAACCTCTAGCTGTGAAAAGCAGTGTGTAACTGAAGGTCAATGAGTGTGATAAAGACTATTCCAGAAGTAGGAGTCACTGAGCCACAGGGATCATTGAAGCGGTTTTAAAATGAGGAAATTGTGGTGCTTGAAGTGCCCTGTCCTTGAAGACTTGATTGGAGCTGGTTAGACAGACAGAAGGGGGCCCAGGTTATTGGCCTCCCGTGAAAGATATTAAGAGAAAGATGTTCTTATAGTCAGTAGGAGGACCACCGGACCTCAGGGTAGGAAGAGAGGGAGGTGATATTGGCGAGTCAAAGTGTGTATGTCTTGAATACCTTGGAGAGTATTTGGATTTTATTCTGTGGGTCTTCATAAGCCTACCCTCCTGAGCAGAGCAGCAGGCAGGAAACAGTATTTCCTTTAGAAAGTTTCATCTAACGGCCATGTGTTGGAGACCAGAGTAAACAGTTGTTAAAGCCAGAAGGTCCCACCAGGAAGGTGTCGTAGAAGCCCACGGAGGGAGAATTAGTGTGAGGATGGGGGAAGTGGCAGCAGCTGGGGGGTCGGATGGGAGAAGCACTGTGGGGCAGATGTGGCAGAAGTGGACAGCCAGAGGCATCTGATTCCATTTACTGCCAGCTGCTCACAAAGGAGAGCTGCAACTAACAATAATTACCTTATCAAATACGTTATTAGGACGACACTTCTCATAATGGGGCACTATTCCAGAGAGTGCTAATCTTCAGAGAAATGCTCCCTGAAAAAAACACTATTGTGGCCAAATAACTTTGGGAAATATTCCTGAATGAGTTTCTCCTGTAAGTTCACAGCATACACAAGAATGTTGAAAAGTCATGAGCCGTGAAATTCATATAAGTTTTTAATCCATTGTTTCCCAATGCTATTTAATGATGTTCGCAAACTTACTTCAGGAAAGGAGCAATGACTAAAAATTATTTCGGGATGCAATCTGGCTTTGGGAATGCAGACCACAATGCAAGAGCTCGTGGTGGGTTGGGTGTGGTTGGTGATTCAGACGTGAAATTTAAATTCTTATGCTTTGGTGTAGAGCACAGAAATCATGGCTAGCATTTTAACATAGGAACAGGAGGAAGGTTTTCTTCAAACCTGGGCTTTGTTAAATTTTGCATTTCAGGCCCTGAAGCAGAGACCACGATTTGTGGCTTTAAAGAAACAGCCGGCATATTTAGGAGGAGAGAATCTGGAGCTCCGAGATTATCAGCTAGAAGGTCTCAACTGGCTTGCTCATTCTTGGTGCAAGTAGGTAGAAAAATATGTTTGATGTTTTCTCTACTGTTTCTGGCTTTTTAAAACTGTTAGGTGTAAAGAATTTCTTCCTTTTCTTGTACATTATAGAAATAAAAAAATCATGTGATTGAAAGGAGCCACTTCTGGGAGTTTTTATGTATGTATAATTACCAGTTTAGTCTGAAGTAAAAAGTACTTTGTTATTTAGTTATTTGGGGGTTAATTTCTCATAGCCAGAGACCTATGTCTTACTATGTTATTTATGAGTATAAATAGCAAGGTAATTTGCCCATATCTTTAGTGGGGAAGGAGTTATTCTCAGAAGAAAGAAGAAAATGTCTTTTTTCCATTCAGTTGTCTTTCTGAGCCAGGGAAACCTTTAATTTTACATAGTGGTGCTGAAGAGTGATGTGACCCCCACCCCCCCATTGCTGTACAGGCCATCCCTTGTAGAGGAAGTTCTCTGACAGTTGGACTTGTGAAATTATCCGTTACTTTTTTGTAACAAGATCACCATAGTCTTGGAAAAAAGAAAAAGAGAGATGAGACAACGAGGTTTAAAGGTACTTTGAGGCTGTACTCATAAATTTTATTCACCAAATTCAATCGCAAATTCAAGTAGTCCCTAATTACTATGTATTAGGGACCTAGGTAGGCCTGGAGAATTTTTTTTTAAGATTTTATTTATTATTTATTTATTTTTGGCTGTGTTGGGGCTTAGTTGCAGCACGTGGGATCTCTGTTGAGGCATGTGGGATCTTTCGTTGCGGCGTGCGGGCTCTTCGTTGTGGTGCGCGGGCTTCTCTCTAGTTGTGGCATGTGGGTTTTCCCTTCTCTAGTTGTGGCATGTGGGCTCTGTGGTTGTGGTGCACGGGTTCCAGACCACGCGGGCTCTGTAGTTTGCAGCACGTGGGCTCTAGTTGAGGTGCGTGAGCTCAGTAGTTGTGGTGCGCGGGTTGCCCCGAGGCATGTGGGATCTTAGTTCCCTGACCAGGGATGGAACCCACGTCCCCTGCATTGTAAGGCAGATTCTTTACCACTGGACCACCAGGGAAGTCCCAGGCCTTGAGAATTTAATAGTGAACCAAGACAAGACAGGATTCCCCTGTCTTCATGGAACATACGGTGTGAGAAGTACCTTTAATGTATGTCTCCAGATTCCTTCCCCCACATGTAAACTCTTAATTTCTTAGTGTTTTATGGCAAAGCAAGAATTCTTATTTCAGAATTAGACTACAGCCTGAAGACAACAACATGCCAGCTTCTTTTCTCAATGCCGAAAAGATGGTTTTTAAGTTACAGAGGTGCATTTACAATGACTTTCCCAATTGAACCATGTACTACTCTTTGTCTTGTAAAAATTTATGTAATATTTAACGTTCAATATGAGAATCAGAGATCTTGAGGAGATTCAATTTCTGTGACTGAGAATGGAGGTCTGATGTTCTAAATTCCTTGAAAGTTATTTTTGTTTCAGAGAATAGTGAGACCTGATCTTCCTAAAGGACGGTTATAAGCTAGGTGGAGCCTTAAGGAGTTGTTAACTAACCCTCTTGTTCTGTAGTTGAGGGCTCTTAGGAGCCCTTGTCCAAAGTCACACCATGTAGAGTCCTGAGCCAGCATTTTCTACTTTAAACTAATTCAGAATCAGCTGAAAAGGGCCCAGGCAGCTACTAGGCCCTGGTCATGGGAACCTTGAGTTAGGTAACATGCTGTTTTGGTCTAGTTCTAGAAAAGCAGGCAAATCAATCCAAACTTCCTTTCATGTGTATAAATGGACAGTGGCAGTTTGCTAGGGAGAGGAAATGTTGGAGAAAATTAACCCTGTTGCCTCCCCAGTGGTGTGAAAAGGTGAGAGAAATATGAGGAAAATTACTCAAAGGAATCTCTTCTTGGTGAATTAAATGTCTTGTTTTTCTAATCGATTAAGTTGTCTTTAACTTGAATATTGGTTTTAGTTCTCTCCGGTCCACTGATTAAGCATGTATTATATATGTGTAAACCTCCCATGGCCTGATTTTCAAGAACCTTGTAATATTTTCAGACTTATGGCATACATGCAGTCCTGGTTTCCTGTCAAATGGGCTCTTTTCTATTTCTGGAACATACTTTCCTAACTCTATTTCTTTCAGTTTAAATTAACTTAATTTACTTAAAGGTTTTTTCTTAATATCTTTACAATACTTTTCTATTAGGATCCTGTTGAAATCCTGCCTCCTGCCTGTCTCCTAGAGCCTTGTTTCTCAAAGTGTGGTCCAAGCCATATACCCATAGCAGAATATCCAGAAGTACTTGTTAAACAATACAGATTCTTGAGCCCTTCCCCAGATACTCTGATTCAGTAGGTCTGGGGTGGGATTCAGAGATCTGATCTGCAGCCTACCCCTGCTGTAGAGTAGTGTATTTAAAACAAGCTCCAGCATTTAGGTCTAGGGAGTAGTGTATGTAGCATTAAACAGCCCAGTGGCCTGCAGTGGAATGGGTGGGCACTTTGAACAAAGGCACATGACTGTCAGCCTGTAGGGTTCATCAGCAGTGGGGATAGTCCATCTGCCCTTGCTTTCTGTACTGATGGAACCCAAGGTCATGTGCTTGCATACACCAATATAACAAAACCTGCCTTCTCTGTTACAGGGGATAGATGTAAAAGACCAAAATGCAAGATAAAGAACATATAGTCTGAATAGGCTCTTGTAGTAATCCAAACCTTGATAATACTTAGATTACTTGTTACTCGACTGTCTTATGTAGGAGAGTTAATTGCAGAGGAGAGGAAAGACATTAGAAGCTCACAACCCATGTCTTGCTTGGTGACATTGTGAGGCATTGATGCCTTTGCTGTTTGTGCACGTACTGTTTTTTTGTGAACTAATGATCTTTTTGTTTTTATCTTTTTCTTTCTGCAGAAGTAACAGTGTAATCCTTGCTGATGAAATGGGCCTAGGGAAGACCATCCAGACCATATCATTCCTCTCCTACCTGTTCCACCAACACCAGCTGTATGGCCCCTTTCTTATAGTCGTCCCTTTATCCACCCTCACCTCATGGCAGAGGGAGTTTGAAATCTGGGCACCAGAGATTAACGTAGTGGTTTACATAGGTGACCTGATGAGCAGAAATACGGTGTGTAAACAAAAAGAATTGGGATAGAATCTGTGTTATAAATGTATTTTTGGAAATTGACCTAAAGCCATTATAGCCTTTAGTAAAATTGTGATTCTGACATGGTGCTATGCCCCTGATATTGGGAAATTGATGTATCCCCAAAATACAATTCAGTTAGTCTTAAAAACATATGCTTACTTTGTAAAGAACAGCAACAGCAGTACATGAATGGGAATCTCTTTTAGTTGGATTGCAGTATTAAGTTTTTCTTTCCCCTGTACTTTCAAGACCACTTTATTTATAAAGGATTATAAGATAGAGTTAATGCCTTGTGGAATGTTAATATTATTTTTGCTATTTGAGCAGAGAGATATTACTGAAAATAATTGAGTTCTTAGAGTTTGTTTCCTAACCTTTTAAAATAGTGAGGTGGCATAACTTACAAGAAAGAAATAAAAGGACAGTGAGCCATTTCAGAGCTGCAGAAAAGAGAATTATCTGTCTGATATCAAAGTTAACTTGAGCATCAGGAACTTAGAACACATGGGCTTAAGTTTGTCTTTGTCTGGCAAATCTTTTTCTTGATAACAACTTTTTTTAAGGTACTTACTATGTGCCAGGCCCTGTGCTGGGTGCTTTATGTATATTACCTATAATCCTTATGATAATCTTCAAAGTAGATGATATTCTTTCCAATCTCCTGTTAAAGAAATTGACTCAGAGAGTTTAACACTTGTCCCCAGGCCAGCTGGAATGTGGCAGAGCTGGGATTGGGACAAAGACACGTCTGGTCCCAGACCTTTGCTTTTTTACCACTGTGTGTATGTTGGAATAAACTGTCTGTTTCTAGGGGATTGCTTATAATAAGAGCAAGCCATCAGGAGTCCTCAACGTTTGAGAGAGATGTTACAACCATATATTACCATGCTAATGCAAATTCATTTTTATTAAATATTTTCATTAAAATTTTCTAACCTAAACTCTGGCAGACTTCACTGCTCTAATTTTGAGTTTCTAAGTCTATAGTAGTTCTTAAGTTTGTTAATCCATTCGTTAACCATTAAAAAAGTTCTAGATTGTGCAGAATTGCTTCAAGCACTACTGCATTGAAAGGTGAAGACAAAGAAAGTGAACTCTAAAAAACTGTGAAATCAGGGACATTTTCTTTTCTTTCCAGTACTCCTTTTCTTTGTTCTTCTTCCCACTTTGTGGTGAGTCCCTGCAGCTCTCCTTGACTTGTCCTCCAGTTCTTAACTTGATAACCAAGCTGTAGGAGCTCTGTCATGGGCCATTGTGCTTGCTGGGTGTCCAGTTAAATACATTATATTATACTTCAGTACGAATGTTAGTTTTTGTGTTCCTTTGCGTTGACGTGGTTTTCATTCATATTAAATTGTATTTTCATCCTGTAAGCCTCCCTTTCCTTTTTCTTGGGGGCCACATCGTTCTGCTGTATGATTAATGAAATTTCTGACCAAGCCAGAGGTTGGAATTTGTTTTATTTACTAATAAAAATATGCCCTACCCAAAGAATGATCAAATTGTATTTCCTTAAGAAAGTTCTCATTCTGGGAGATTCCCTAGATAAGTTCAAGTTACCAGGGTTTTAATTGCTGATGAAATGCATTTTTGTGGTCAAATATATCGGGGGTGGAGGGGGGCAGAGGGAGGTGACAATTTATTTGAATTCTGGCAATAAAGTTTTTGCTGCTCCACGATAGATCTTTTAATTCTAACTCATATTGCTCTATACTTTGGTTGCTTAGGTCAGTTTAGAATGTATAAGGTATTCATTAAATTCTAATCAGATTTAATTTTTATTTGGTATATTTATTGCATCTGTCATAAGACTTGCTGGTGATATAGAAAGGTAAAGGTAGAAATTATATCTTAATGATTGTTTTCTCTTACAGATACGAGAATATGAATGGATTCACTGTCAGACCAAAAGGCTGAAGTTCAATGCACTTATAACAACATATGAGATCCTCTTAAAAGATAAGGTGTGTAATTGGTAACCAAAAGGCTAAATTTTGGAGTGTGACTTGTCCAAATGATGGGGTCTTTGCCTCCCCCTTGCCATGTTACTTTTCTTTTCGTATTTAAAAAAAGCAAACAAATGAACAAACAAAAAAATCCATGAAGAATATTAAGGTTATTAGAAAATAAACAGAACCTTACAGTTGAAGGGGACCTTGGGTCACCTAAGCCAATTGAATTAAATAGGTGAAAGGGATTGAGGCCAGTAACTTACTGGAGATTCTAGTGAGTCATTGGAAGCTGGTCTTGAGTGCCCTCTCAGGTACTTCCCATCTTATTATTAAGCATTTCTCCAGAACAGATGTTGTGTAAGGGTCTCTGAGGAGGAGGACAGAAAAATGAATCTCTTAAAATTATCTCCTTCCCACAGTTACTAAGAAATGTATGTGCCAGGTGATCCCAGTGGTGATAATAAGCATAAACAAGTGCAATTTGGTGGCTCTTGGTGTTTCTGTGCTTCAAGGTTGGGGTGGAGAATAGGCAGAGAAGAATCTTGATTAAGGAGAGACTGCAAAATCATGTATTTTTTGTTTTTGTGTTGTTTTTGCCCAGCATACCAGTTTTTGTGTTTTCACTTTGAGGCATGCAGCAAAACCTGGCCTAAAAGACCCCCCCTATAGCTTTTAGAGGATGATCTGCTCTTTTGAGTAGACACCAATCTGTTAACTAACGGAATAAACAGAAGAGTCCTGATATACTTTAAGTCAGTGAAGAATAAATGTTTCTATGTATACCTTCGTGATGGTATTTGTACAGAGATAATTAACACTTGAAAGTACTTTTGGGTTCCCTTCTGACCTGGTGGCTCGTTCTGTTTTGTTTTTACTTTAGACTGTGCTGGGCAGTATTAACTGGGCCTTTCTGGGAGTGGACGAAGCCCATCGGTTGAAGAATGATGACTCTTTATTGTATAAAACTCTGATTGATTTCAAGTCCAACCATAGGCTCCTGATTACGGGGACCCCTCTTCAGAATTCCCTCAAAGAGCTCTGGTCCTTGCTGCACTTTATTATGCCGGAGAAGTAAGCTCCTTCCTATGTGTTTCAAAAGATGCTAGAATGTCTGAAATGCCAATGCTCTTTAACTTTTTTAGTAAACCTTAGGGAAAACAGATGGCATGGTTTGGGGAAAGCAAAGCATTGAAGCAGCAACAAAAGTAGTAAAATGTTTCATAACAAATGATAGAAAGCTCAGAAATCAGTCTGTTAAGAAAGAAAGCATACTGTCTACCAAACATTTGAATCATTTAATGCTTTGGGGGAAATAATTGATAAATAGGAAACATCACACCTTCTCCCTGTTGTTATAAGGTGATCAATATAATTGAAAAAAGTATACGAGGTACACAATCTGACAAGTATTAAAAAATATCTTAAATCTAACCTTTTGATAACACTAGCACTGGGTTTAGGTCTCATTAAAATCTAACTTAGTAAAGAATTGTGGAATGTCTTTACTGAAAAGATTTTTGTGGGGAAGATGGTATGCACGTTTCATAAAACTTAAAATTATCCATTGGTGTTCAATGATACTTAAAATGAAATCTAAATTCTTTACCCTGATTTGGAATACCGTACTTAGTCTGACCCATCTCATACCACTTTCTCCATTACTAATTGTGCTCCAGCCATTCTGGCCATCTTTCTGTTCCTTTAACATGCCAAGCATTGCTATTCTTTTTGTCTGGAATGTTTTTTCTCCTCCTTATCTTCATATGGCCAGTCACTTATTAACATCTTTGCCTCAGCTTATATGATCACCTCCTTTTAGAGGTCTCCTCAGACCACTGAACCTCAAGTTCCTTATCAGACATGCTTATCATCCATACCCCGTTTTATTTTCTATATGGCACCTTTCTCTTTTTCATTTATTTCCTCATTCATACCATGTCATTAATTAAATTATGCATTCAGAAGTAGCAGAGATCTTATTTACTTTATTCATCCGTGGTCCACATTGCCTAGAATGGTACCTGGCATGCAGTAAACAGTTAAATTGAGAGTTGTCAAATTGACAGGTAAATGCTCCACAGTTTTGTTTTTTTTTTTAATTTAGAAAAGACTTGAGTGCCTACTGTATGCCATAAACTGAACAAATAGAGAAATGGTCCCTTTCCCCATGTGTTACCTTTTTTTTTAAATAGCCTATTGGGATATAATTTACATACCATAAAATGTACCATTGTAAATATACAAATTAATATTTTTTTAGTAAATTTATAGAATTGTGCAACCATTACCATTATCTACTTTTAGAATATTTTCCTCACTGAAAAAAGTTCCCTCTTGTCTGTTTGTAGTTAATCTCTGCCTCAACTTCTAGCCGTAGGCAATCACGAATCAGCTTTAATCTCTAGAGAATTTACCTTTTCTAGAAATTTCATCTAAATTGAATCCTAATAAGTAGTGTTTTGATTTTGGCTGCTTTTATTTAGCATAATAATTTTGAGATTCTCCCATGTTACAGAGTTTATTAGGAGTTATTTTCTTATTATGGAGTGATATTCCATTGTATGCACATCCAGTCACCAGTTGATGGATGTTTGGATTGCTTCAGTTTTGGATTATTTTGTCTTTGTGTGGACGTATGACTAGATCTATAGGAGTGAAATTGCCAGGTTGTTCAGAAAGTGTACATTTAACTTAAGAAACTACCGGCTGTTTTCCAAAGAGACTGTACCATTTTATATCCTCAGCAGAAATGTTTGACTTTTCTAGTTTGTCTGTATCATCACCAATACTTGGTGTATTGTCAGTCTTTTGGATTCTAGCTCTTCTGGTGGATGTGTAGTGGTATCTCATTGTGTTCTGACTTGCATTTGTATAATGACTAATAATATTGCACATCTTTTCCTGTGTTCATTAGCCATTTGTATATCTTTGGTGAAATATCTGTTCAAATCTTTTACCCATTTTTCAATTGGATTTTTTGCCTTCTGAGTTGAAGAGGTTTTTATTTTTATTTTTTAAGTAGTCTATATTGAAGTGCTTTATATTAGACTCAGATCTTCTCTAAGTAAAGGCTGTAATACTTCATTTCTCCAATGCAGGTGGATGCCTTTTATCTTTTGCCTTATTGTACTGGCTAGAACCTCCATGTTGAGTAGAATTGGTGGGAGTAGGATGTTACAGAATTTTTGTTAGGTACCCTTTATAAGGTTGAGGAAGTTTTCTTGTAATTCCTAGTGAGTGATGAATTGAGTGTTGGATTTTGTCATGTGCTGTTCTTTACCTGTTGAGGTGACCATGTGGTTTTTGCTGTTTATTCTACCAGTATGGTATGTAACATTAGTTCCTTTTTAGATTAAGCCAACCTTTTATTCCTGGGATAAATCCGAGTTGGTCAGAATGTTTAAGATTTATGTTACTTGTTTTTAAAATATTTGATTAGGATTCTCAGTGTTGCCTTGTGAGCTTTAGCTTCTGTTTGTGGGAAAATTTTTAATGACTATTTCTGTTTCTAGTTATAGGTCTATTCAGGTTTTCTATTGCATCTTGACTTAGTTTTGTTAATTTGTGTCTTTCTGACAATTTGTTTATTTCATCTAAGTTGTCTAATTTGTTGGCATAAAGCTGTAGTATTTCTTCATAATCCTTTTAATTTTTGAAGGATCAATACTGATCTAAATAATTTTTTGATTATGGCAATTTTGTGTCTCGTCTCTTGGTCTTTTTAGGTAAAGCTTTTAACAATTTTGGGGATGTTTTCAAAGAAACTGGCTTTGGACGTTATTTTGTTTTTTTCTCTATTTTAGAATTTCATTTATTTCTACTCTCATTTTTATTATTGCCTTCCTTTGTGTTTCATTTAATTTTCTTGTTTTCTGTTTTCTTAAGATGAAAGCTTAGATTATTGATTTAAGTCTCTTTCTTCCTTTTCTCAATATAGGTACTTAAAAGTGTAGGTTCCCCCCATGTCCTACTTGAGCTGCATCCCATAAATGTTGATATCTTGTGTTTTTGTTTTCATTCAGTTTCACCTATTTTTGAATATCTCTTTTGACTTTTTCTCTCATGCATGGCGGTTTTTTTTTTTTTGAGAAGTATGTTATTTAATTTCCAAATATTTAATTATTTCCCAAATGATCTGTAGTTTACTTTTATCTTAGA
This sequence comes from Aethalodelphis obliquidens, assembly GCF_003676395.1. Classification (NCBI taxonomy): domain Eukaryota; kingdom Metazoa; phylum Chordata; class Mammalia; order Artiodactyla; family Delphinidae; genus Aethalodelphis; species Aethalodelphis obliquidens. The sequence continues at coordinate 4,957,558 of NW_020837993.1, forward strand.
GAACATGCTTTAAATGAATTGTTACTTGTTACATGCTCTAGTATGTTTTCTGTCTTGGAGAATATATTCCATGTGTACTTGAAAAGAATAATGTTTATTCTGCTTTTGTTGGCTAGAATTCTATAAGTGTCCATTAAGTCAACTTGGTTAATAGTCTTCCTTCTGTATCTTTGCTGACTTCATGTCTAGTTGTTCTATCAGTAATTGAGAGTGAAGTATTTTAATATTTAACTACAGTTGTTGAATGACCTACTTCTTTCAGTTCTGTCAGTTTGGGGGTTCTGTTGTTAGGTATGTGCACATTTGTATTTGTTACATATTCCTGATTTATTGACCTTTTTATCATTATAAAATGTCCCTCTTTATCTTTAGTAATATTTCCTGTTCCTTAGGTCTATTTTGATTTTCTTATAGCTCCTCAGCTCTCTTCTGGTATCTGTTTGCATGGAATACTATTTTCCATTGTTTTACTTTGAACCTGTTTATTTGGATCTAAAATGTGTCTCTTATAGACAGCTAACAGTTGGATCTTCCTTTTTTCTCTAGTTAGACAATCTCTGCCTTTTGGTTGGAGTATTTAGTTCATTCACATTTAATGTAATTATTGATATGGTTGGATTTATGTCTGCTATTTTGCTTTTTCCCTCTGTATGTCATATTTCTTTTTTGTTTGTTTCTTTCTTACCGCCTTCTTTTGTTTCAACAAGTAGTTTTTAGTTTTCCATTTAGATTCTTCTGTTAATTGATTTTTTTAAGTTTTATTTTGTAGTGGTTGCTCTAAGGTTTTTAGTGTATACATCTTATCACAATTTTCTTAAAATTAATACTGATTTAATTTTGGTAAAATATAGGAACTTTTCTGCATCATAGTTCCATTTTCACCTCCTTCCTTGTGTTGTAAACCTAGGGCATCCGAGCTTCAGTAGTTGTGGCTTGCAGGCTCTAGAGCGCAGGCTCAGTAGTTGTTGCACATGGGCTTAGTTGCTCTGAGGCATGTGGGATCTTCCTGGACCAGGGATCGAACCCATGTCCCCTGCCTTGGAAGCTGGATTCTTAACCACTGTACCACCAGGGAAGTCCCTTCACCTTTTTTTTTTTTTGCGGTACGCGGGCCTCTCACTGTTGTGGCCTCTCCCGTTGCGGAGCACAGGCTCCGGACGCGCAGGCTCAGCGGCCATGGCTCACGGGCCCAGCCGCTCCGCGGCACGTGGGATCTTCCCGGACCAGGGCACGAACCCGCGTCCCCTGCATCGGCAGGCAGACTCTCAACCACTGCGCCACCAGGGAAGCCCCCTTCACCTTTATTTTTGAAGAGTAGTTTAAGACTCTTCAGGAGATGGACAGAGAAACTTGACTACTCTGATTATGCATGCGCTCACTATAGCTGTTAGTAGAACAGGCCTAGACTGTTTCCTTTTTTGCAGGTATCCTCACTATAGTATGCTTCTGAGAGAGGAGGCCCCTCTGCACCCCTGCTCCCTATGCCTTCCGTTAGAACAGGGTTTCTCAACCTTAGCACTATTGACATTTTGGGCTGGATAATTCTTTTTTACAGTGGGGGCTCTCCTTTGCATTATATGATGTTTGACAGCATCCTTGTCCACTACCCACTACATGCCAGAAATGACTCAGTTGGGACAACCAAAAATGTCTTGCAGCATTGCCAAGTGTACCCCAGAGGGGCAAAATTACCACCAGTTGAGAAGCACTACGTGAGCGGGTTCCTCAGTTCTTCCCACATTGCTCATTCTGTCCTCCTCCACCCTCCCCACCTCGTCTCACTGCTAATCTTTTGCCTGTCCTGTTTCCTGCTCACCTGGATCCTCTGTTCCTTCCATAGAGCTCTGTTAAGTCAACAGTAGTCACCTTTCTGAGGAGGGAGGCAGTTGCCCCCTTCTCTTTTTGAACATTGTATCCATTCTGTAATGAATACCCTGTCCATCATGTATTAGCAGAAGCCCATGTTTTTATAAAGTGTGCTTTTCAAAGGTTATATGTGCTGTAAAACAAATAGATAATGTATAAAAGTTTAGAGACAGTGGGGGTATCGATTATTAGTTATTAATCTTTGTTTTCTGAAATGGATAAGAATTTTCATGTATATTACTTTATAGTTTTTATATTGTTTTCTCATATCTAATTTTTGATACACTCTATACGTTTAGCCTCAGATTGTAATAAGAATATGCTATCGTAGAGAGATGATGAAAATGTGTCTCATATCACACGGTTAATAAGTGGGTGGACTGAGTTCAGTTTCTGGTCTTCTGTGACCGAGGCCAATGTCCTTTAAACTTCAAATTCTAAGAGAAATAGTGCATCCTTCATAGCACCACTGAGATGAACTAAAAGCATTCTACATAGTAGGGATCTTGAGGCACTGTGGGAACATATGTGCTTGATATTTAGAAAAAGAAATGTGATGCCTAGTTTCCTCCAATGAATGATTAGCTAAGATTTGCCCTTCTGTACTTGGCTACTGAAGTGGATGGTAGGGATTTTGGCTCCTAAATGGCCATAATTCATTTTTTGTTGCTGTTAAGCACCTGTGGCATTCCACCCAGCATGGGCTACATTTTGGAAAGAGAGGAACTTTGAATTACTTTTTCCATTAGAGATGATCCTTCAGATAGTGTCTGCCAAAGTTTTCCATATGGCCAGTTGGATTACTTATTGAAGGATGGATTGGGGTTAGAGATGCACTGTGTGTGTGTGTAAGAGAGGCTTTTCTCTTTGCAAACTTTGTTTTTAAAACATTATTATTTTCAAACATTTTTAAAAAAACATTATTTTTCACAAAGATGCGTGTATAAGAAGGAAACCCATTAGTTAAGGAGTGGAGATTTTCCTTTATTTCTGCCTGAGCTTACTGTGTGGATGACAAATCCTGTGAAGTATCTTCCCCACCCTTAGTGGTAGTTTCTGAGGTTCATTATGGCTCTATACAACCATTTGTTCTTTTTAAGGAAATGATCCACTGAAGAATTGTTATTGTACAGAAGAGAATTAGGTTTGCTCAGGTAACTTCTGGACTCTCCCCTCCTCAACTGTGATAGGCCGTTGTTCTCAACATCCAAAAGTTAGTCGTCTTTTTAACCAACTAAAATGCTGTTTCCTTTGTGCAGAGTCAGTCTGAGCACCTTTCCTGCATGGCGGCTCTGGCCAGGAGCCTACCCTTACTGTATGTTGTTAGTACCCTTATTATAGGTATATATCAGTGAGCCACTTTGTTTTGTATGTAGTATTTTGCAAAGCATGGAGCTTGGTATTAAAGATAGAGCTATGACTACATCAAAGAGTTCAGCTTATAAAGATAATCATGTGCACATATGTACTTCATGCCCACCCTACAAAATAACTCAGTTTGATAATTTTCAGAGATCTTACCTCTTAGTGTTGAAATCTTTTTTTACTTTTGCTTCTGCTGTCTAGGCCAGTCTGTGAATTTTTTTGCACTTTTCCTTTCACATATTTATCTCATGACTTCTAGTATAACATTCTCACTGCTTTGATTTAATTTTTTTCTTTGCTATTCCTCAGTAGAGTGAGCTTCTATTTTTCTAAAATCCCAAGGTCTGGAAAATTTAAATGATCAAAATTGTTTCTACTTTGGTGAGAGACATGTTAAATACAGAAGTTGATTAACAGGGAAATAACTAAAATAATGACTCTCTAGGCTGTGGTGTGGTATCATTATAAGTTCACCACGATGACCATATACCTTTTATATATGTGGTGTTATAAATTGACGGTTGTCTATTGCAGGGAACAGCAAACTTTTTCTTAAAGAACCTGGTAGTAAACATTTTCAACTTGTAGGCATTATGGTCTCTGTCACAGCTACTCATCTGCTGTATAGACAGAAAGCAGCCACAGGTAGTTCATAAATAATTCAATGTGTATATGAAGAAATAGTATCTCATATTAACTCCTTTAATGTAGTAAGAGTACACTAGGTGGGTGAAAATATTTGCTCCCTAAAACAGTAGGGGAAGTAAGTCTTGTAAAAAAAAAAAAAAGTTCATTATTTAAGTTTTTAGACTAGTAAAGTTTTAATTAATTATAATATGTGTTACATAAATTAAAACATTCTCTTGAAATTATCTCCCAGTTCTTCAGAAAATGGCCTGATATATAGTGATGGTCCCTCATTTCCAGTTGCCTCATGCATTTTGTGTATGAGATGGTATTAACATAGCTTAGTTTACATTGTTCCTTTTAATCCTCTTATCAGTTTTAACTCTTCATTTTATTTTATGTTCCTAGAGTGTCTTCATAGCAGTGTGACAAAATACAGTTTACTTTAGTTTTGTTGAGCTAGAAGCATTAATTATGTTTATAGATCTCTACCCCAAAAGATCATTTTGTCTGCTTCTCCGAACACGGTTGTTTCAGGCATTACCAGCTGTCACTAGGGCTGATACTGATGCCCCTAGTGCCTGATGAAATGCTTGGCCATTCATGAGTTCAGAAATGACAATGGCAGCAGACTCTTTTGACATCCTTTAGCCCGGTGACAGTGTTGGCATTTGCTGTCTTTGACTTTCTGTCTTATCAGAGAGCGTATTACATAGCTCTTGGTAATGTCGAGTCACTGAGTTTATCATTCTGGGACTTCACTGGCCTCAGCAGAGCTGGGCCTCCTGGTGTCAGAAAGCAGACCATGGGGCAGCACCTCACCCACTGGGCTCCAGTCTGCACACAAAACTAAACAACTTCTTCCAAGTGCTTTGCTGGCTTTCTAGTAGCAAGTCAGAGCATATTTTCCTAAGCCTCATGAAATAAATTTCTTTCAATTTTTATTTTTGAAAGAAATTTGATCATAATGTCCCGTACTGGATTTCTGCCACAAATCCTTTAGTGACCCAAAGATGGTTAAATTAAGATTTAAACAGGAGAAACTTTTATCTGTAGAGTTCAGGCAAAATTATTACGGGTGATAACATTTTAAAATTCATTAATAAATTTTGTGTCTCCAAGTTCTATTAGTATTAAGTTGTATCACTTATATTGCTCTTCTTGTCTGGGGGCTGTCACTTGTTTACTGTCATTATAATCCATTAACTTTTTAATCTATGAGCAGTGAGGATTACTGATGGAAGCTGTATAACTTGTACCTCTGACCAGTGATAGCTGTAATATCACCACTAATTATTCTTTGACCTCTGAATTTTGTTTTCCCAGTAAATTGCAGCTTATTAAAAGATACCTTATGATTAATTTTTCTGCCTAACATTTTATCACAGTAACTTATTATGTTACTTACATACTACTTGCATGATATACTGAAATATTTTGTGAACTCTAGATCCAGTCTCAGAATTGGAAACCTGCTGTTATCTAGTGTAGACTGATGGAATTGATTGAGTTGGTTTTCCCTTGCCTTTTTGTTTTCCCCTCTCTTGTATTCAAGAGCTAGTGACTGATAAAATTTATTTTTCCTTATAGGGAAGACTCTTTTTTTTTTTAACAGATTTTTTTTCCTATTTGGTTCCTTAAAAAAGAAATTTTAGTTGGAAAAATGTTTTTTTTCTTCTTTGTAATTAAGTAACACTATACTATGTCATCTCTAGGTTTGAGTTCTGGGAAGATTTTGAGGAAGACCATGGGAAAGGGAGAGAGAATGGCTATCAGAGTCTTCATAAGGTGCTAGAGCCTTTCCTTCTCCGGAGAGTGAAAAAAGATGTGGAGAAATCCCTTCCTGCCAAAGTGGAACAGATTCTCAGGGTGGAGATGTCAGCCCTTCAGAAACAGTATTACAAGTAAGTTATTGGCTGGGTTAAGCCTGAGTGGGATTAGGATCAGTACCAGGGGTACTTCCCTTGTGGTGCAATGGTTAAGAATCCACCTGCCAATGCAGAGGACACGGGTTCGATCCCTGGTCCGGGAAGATCCCACATGCTGTGAAGCAACTAACCCTGCGAGCCACAACTACTGAAGCCTGTGCACCCTAGAGCCCGTGCTCCACAACAAGAGAAGCCACCGCAATGAGAAACCCATGCACCACAGTGAGGAGTAGCCCCCGCTCGCCACAACTAGAGAAAGACCAAATGCAGCAGTGAAGACCCAGCGCAGCCAAAAATAAATAAATAAAATAAATAAATTTTTTGTTTTAAAAAAAGATCAGTACCAGGGGGCTCCCCTGGTGGCGCAGTGGTTAAAAATCTGCCTGCCAGTGCAGGGAACATGGGTTCGAGCCTTGGTCTGGGAAGATCCCACATGCCACGGAGCAACTAAGCCCGTGTGCCACAACTACTAAGCCTGTGCTCTAGAGCCTGCACGGCACAACTACTCAGCCCACGTGCCACAACTACTGAAGCCCGCATGCCTAGAGCCTGTGCTCTGCAGCAAGAGAAGCCACTGCAATGAGAAGCCCGTTTACTGCAACGAGTATCCCCCGCTCGCTCGCCGCAACTAGAGAAAGCCTGCGCGCAGCAACAAAGACCCAACGCAGCCAAAAATAAATAATAAGAAATAAATAAATAAATTTAAAAAAAAAAGATCAGTACCAGGAAGCCATGAGATATATAACCGACAAATAAACTGCCTTTTCCAGTGAAGCCTCAAGACAGATTTAAGTAGCAATTTATTTATGGTCAGAAAGAGGAAGATTTACTGTTCTTTCTTTTTTAGGTGAGAATTTGCACAGTACTTTTCATTATCTTAGTGGTCTGAAATATATGTTCTTAGGCTTATCCCCCTGCTAACAAACAGGCATGCTTTACTCATTCTCTTCTCTGCCATTCATTCAGTCATTTGCTTCAAGTTCTGCAACATGCGAGGCATTTTGCTAGATACTGGAAATATGAACGTGAATGGAATGTGTTCCTGTCAGAAGCCTGTTGTTTAGTAGAGAAGACAGACTAGAGACAAATAATACAAAGTGTTGTTGATAACTGAGGCATATGCAGGGGAGTGTGGAAGTTCAGAAGGAAAAGCACTCACCTCTGTACCAAAGGGTGAAGACTCTTCTTCTAGCACTCCAAGTGGCATGGGCAGGTTATGGACTTGGTTTAGGTTATAATATGTTAAAGGTAAAATGGTGGGTTTGAGACAGAGGGTGGTATATAAGGTACTTGTCATGGGCTTTCAGTTTTGATGATTTAAAGTTGGATCTGGAATGATTGGAAATAATTGTATTGTCATGAAAATTACAGTCTTTTAAAGTTAGAGGTCTGGTAATCTTTCTAATGATATTCCTTGCTTTTTTTTTTTTTTAACATTGTTACTGGAGTATAATTGCTTTATAATGTTGTGTTAGTTGCTGCTGTATAACAAAGTGAATCAGCTGTATGTATACATACATCCCCGTATCCCCTCCCTCTTGCGTCTCCCTCCCACCCTCCCTATCCCACCCCTCTAGGTGGTCACAAAGCACTGAGCTGATCTCCCTGTGCTATGCGGCTGCTTCCCCCTAGCTATCTGTTTTACCTTTGGTAGTGTATATATGTCCATGCCACTCTCACTTCGTCCCAGCTTACCCTTCCCCCTTCCCGTGTCCTCAAGTCCATTCTCTATGTCTGCGTCTTTAGTCCTGTCCTGCCCCTAGGTTCTTCAGAACCCCCCCAACCCTTTCTTTTTAGATTCCATATATATGTGTTAGCATACGGTATTTGTTTTTCTCTTTCTGACTACTTCGCTCTGTATGACAGTGTCTAGGTCCATCCATCTCACTACAAATAACTCAATTTCATTTCTTTTTATGGCCGAGTAATATTCGATTGTATATATGTGCCACATCTTCTATTCCTCTGTCGATGGACACTTAGGTTGCTTCCATGTCCTGGCTACTATAAATAGTGCTGCAATGAGTGTTGTGGTACATGACTCTTTTTGAATTATGGTTTTCTCAGGGTACATGCCCAGTAGTGGGATTGCTGGGTCATATGGTAGTTCTATTTTTAGTTTTTTAAGGAAGCTCCATACTGTTCTCCATAGTGGCTGTACCAATTTACTCCCTGCTTGTTCTTAATTAATACAACTGAATAAAAACAAGAATTTAATTTTCAAAAATTACTATCCAACTTTTTTGCTTAACACTGCCTTGATTTTTTTAAATTTTTTTAAATTTTTTTACATCTTTATTGGAGTATAATTGCTTTACAATGCTGTGTTAGTTTCTGCATTATAACAAACTGAATCAGTTATACATACACATATGATCCCATATCTCTTCCTCCTTGCGTCTCCCTCCCTCCCACCCTCCCTATCTCACCCCTCCACGCAGTCACAAAGCACCGAGCTGATCTCCCTGTGCTATGCGGCTGCTTCCCACTAGCTACCTACCTTACGTTTGGTAGTGTATATATGTCCATGCCTCTCTGTCTCTTTGTCACAGCTCACCCTTCCCTCTCCCCATATCCTCAAGTCCGTTCTCTAGTAGGTCTGTGTCTTTATTCCTGTCTTACCCCTAGGTTCTTCATGACATTTTTTTTTCTTAAATTCCATATATATGTGTTAGCATACGGTATTTGTCTTTCTCTTTCTGACTTCACTCTGTATGACAGACTCTAGGTCTGTCCACCTCATTACAAATAGCTCAATTTCGTTTCTTTTTATGGCTGAGTAATAGTCCATTGTATATATGTGCCACATCTTCTTTATCCATTCATCCGATAATGGACACTTAGGTTGTTTCCATCTCCGGGCTATTGTAAATAGAGCTGCAATGAACTTTTTGGTACATGACTCTTTTTGAATTTTGGTTTTCTCAGGGTATATGCCCAGTAGTGGGATTGCTGGGTCATATGGTAGTTCTATTAGTAGTTTTTTAAGGAACCTCCATACTGTTCTCCATAGTGGCTGTACCAATTCACATTCCCACCAGCAGTGCAAGAGTGTTCCCTTTTCTCCACACCCTGTCCAGCATTTATTGTTTCTAGATTTTTTGTTGATGGCCATTCTGACTGGTGTGAGATGATATCTCATTGTAGTTTTGATTTGCATTTCTCTAATGATTAATGATGTTGAGCATTCTTTCATGTGTTTGTTGGCAGTCTGTATATGTTCTTTGGAGAAATGTCTGTTTAGGTCTTCTGCCCATGTTTGGATTGGGTTTTTTGTTTTTTTGTTATTGAGCTGCATGAGCTGCTTGTAAACTTTGGAGATTAATCCTTTGTCAGTTGCTTCATTTGCAAATATTTGCTCCCATTCTGAGGGTTGTCTTTTGGTCTTGTTTATGGTTTCCTTTGCTGTGCAAAAGCTTTTAAGTTTCATTAGGTCCCATTTGTTTATTTCTGTTTTTATTTCCATTTCTCTAGGAGGTGGGTCAAAAAGGATCTTGCTGTGATTTATGTCATAGAGTGTTCTGCCTATGTTTTCCTCTAAGAGATTGATAGTTTCTGGCCTTACATTTAGGTCTTTAATCCATTTTGAGCTTATTTTTGTGTATGGTGCTAGGGAGTGATCTAATGTCATACTTTTACATGTACCTGTCCAGTTTTCCCAGCACCACTTATTGAAGAGGCTGTCCTTTCTCCACTGTACATTCCTGCCTGCTTTATCAAAGATAAGGTGACCATATGTGCGTGGGTTTATCTCTGGGATTTCTATCCTGTTCCATTGATCTATCTTTCTGTTTTTGTGCCAGTACCATACTGTCTTGATTACTATAGCTTTGTAGTATAGTCTGAAGTCAGGGAGCCTGATTCCTCCAGCTCTGTTTTTCGTTCTCAAGATTGCTCTGGCTATTCGGGATCTTTTGTGTTTCCATACAAATTGTGAAATTTTTTGTTCTAATTCTGTGAAAAATGCCAGTGGTAGTTTGATAGGGATTGCATTGAATCTGTAGATTGCTTTGGGTAGTAGAGTCATTTTCACAATGTTGATTCTTCCAATCCAAGAACATGGTATATCTCTCCATCTATTTGTATCATCTTTAATTTGTTTCATCAGTGTCTTATAATTCTCTGCTGCATGCAGGTCTTTTGTCTCCTTAGGTAGGTTTATTCCTAGATATTTTATTCTTTTTGTTGCAATGGTAAGTGGGAGTGTTCTCTTGATTTCACTTTCAGATTTTTCATCATTAGTGTATAGGAATGCCAGAGATTTCTGTGCATTAATTTTGTATGCTGCTACTTTACCAAATTCATTGATTAGCTCTAGTAGTTTTCTGGTAGCATCTTTAGGATTCTCTATGTATAGTAAGTATCATGTCATCTGCAAACAGTGACAGCTTTACTTCTTCTTTTCCGATTTGGATTCCTTTTATTTCCTTTTCTTCTCTGATTGGTGTGGCTAAAACTTCCAAAGCTATGTTGAATAAGAGTGGTGAGAGTGGGCAACCTTGTCTTGTTCCTGATCTTAGCGGAAATGCTTTCAGTTTTTCACCGTTGAGGATGATGTTGCCTGTGGGTTTGTCATATATGGCCTTTATTATGTTGAGGAAAGTTCCCTCTGTGCCTACTTTCTGCAGGGTTTTTATCATAAATGGGTGTTGAATTTTGTCGAAAGCTTTCTCTGTATCTGTTGAGATGATCATATGGTTTTTCTCCTTCAATTTGTTAATATGGTGTATCACGTTGATTGATTTGCGTATATTGAAGAATCCTTGCGTCCCTGGGATAAATCCCACTTGATCATGGTGTATGATCCTTTTAATGTGCTGTTGGATTCTGTTTGCTAGTATTTTGTTGAGGATTTTTGCATCTATGTTCATCAGTGATATTGGCCTATAGGATAGGTGTTAGCTCTTCTCTAAATGTTTGATAGAATTTGCCTGTGAAGCCATCTGGTCCTGGGCTTTTGTTTGTTGGAAGATTTTTAATCACAGTTTCAATTTCAGTGCTTTTGATTGGTTTGTTCTTATTTTCTATTTCTTCCTGATTCAGTCTTGGCAGGTTGTGCATTTCTAAGAATTTGTCCATTCCTTCCACGTTGTCCATTTTATTGGCATAGAGTTGCTTGTAGTAATCTCTCATGATATTTTGTATTTTTGCAGTGTCAGTTGTTACTCCTCCTTTTTCATTTCTAATTCTATTGATTTGAGTCTTCTCCCTTTTTTTCTTGATGAGTCTGGCTAATGGTTTATCAATTTTGTTTATCTTCTCAAGGAACCAGCTTTTAGTTTTATTGATCTTCGCTATCATTTCCTTCATTTCTTTTTCATTTATTTCTGATCTGATTTTTATGATTTCTTTCCTTCTGCTAACTTTGGGGGTTTTTTGTTCTTCTTTCTCTAATTGCTTTAGGTGCAAGGTTAGGTTGTTTATTCGAAATGTTTCCTGTTTCTTAAGGTGGGTTTGTGTTGCTATAATCTTCCCTCTTAGAACTGCTTTCGCTGCATCCCATAGGTTTTTGGTCGTCGTGTCTCCATTGTCATTTGTTTCTAGGTATTTTTTGATTTCCTCTTTGATTTCTTCAGTGATCACTTCGTTATTAAGTAGTGTATTGTTTAGCCTCCATGTGTTTGTAATTTTTACAGATCTTTTCCTGTAATTGATATCTAGTCTCATAGCATTGTGGTCGGAAAAGATACTTGATACAATTTCAATATTCTTAAATTTACCGAGGCTTGATTTGTGACCCAAGATATGCTCTAACCTGGAGAATGTTCCATGAGCACTTGAGAAAAATGTGTATTCTGTTGTTTTTGGATGGAATGTCCTATAAATATCAACTAAGTCCATCTTGTTTAATGTATCATTTAAAGCTTGTGTTTCCTTATTTATTTTCATTTTGGATGAGCTGTCCATTGGTGAAAGTGGGGTGTTAAAGTCCCCTACTATGAATGTGTTACTGTCGATTTCCCCTTTTATGGCTGTTAGTATTTGTCTTATGTATTGAGGTGCTCCTATGTTGGGTGCATAAATATTTACAGTTGTTATATTTTCTTCTTTGATCGATCCCTTGATCATTATGTAGTGTCCTTCTTTGCTCTTGTAATATTCTTTATTTTAAAGTCTATTTTGTCTGATACGAGAATTGCTACTCCAGCTTTCTTTTGGTTTCCATTTGCATGGAATATCTTTTTCCATCCCCTTACTTTCAGTCTGTATGTGTTTCTAGGTCTGAAGTGGGTCTCTTGTAGACAGCATATATATGGGTCTTCTTTTTGAATCTATTCAGCCAATCTGTGTCTTTTGGTGGGAGCATTTAGTCCATTTACATTTAAGGTAATTATCGATATTTATGTTCCTATTCCCATTTTCTTAATTGTTTTGGGTTTGTTATTGTAGGTCGTTTCCTTCTCTTGTGTTTCTTGCCCAGAGAAGTTCCTTTAGCATTTGTTGTAAAGCTGCTTTGGTGGTGCTGAACTGTCTCAGCCTTTGCTTGTCTGTAAAGGTTTTAATTTCTCCATCAAATCTGAATGAGATCCTTGCTGGGTAGAGTAATCTTGGTTGCAGGTTTTTCTCCTTCATCACTTTAAATATGTCCTGCCAGTCCCTTCTGGCTTGCAGAGTTCCTGCTGAAAGATCAGCTGTTAACCTTATGGGGATTCCCTTGTGTGTTATTTGTTGTTTTTCCCTTGCTGCTTTTAATATGTTTTCTTTTATTTAATTTTTGACAGTTTAATATGTGTCTTGGCATATTTCTCCTTGGATTTATCCTGTATGGCACTCTCTGTGCTTCCTGGACTTGATTAACTATTTCTGCCTTGATTTTTAAAAATCTTTTTATTGTGCGAAATCTCAAATACATACAAAAATAGAATGGTGTGTATCCATAATCCAGCTTTTATATTTACTGACTCCTGGCCAGTCTTAGTTCATCTGTATCTTCTTTTGCATCCCCATTTCCACCCCCAGGTCATACGAAACATATTCCAGGTCCAAATCATAAGTGTTTCTGTATATCTCTAAAAAATAAGGACTCTTAAGAGTTAAGTAAAAAAAACCCCAAAACCCCCCAAGCTCATGGAGCAGATTGGTGGTTGCCAGAGCCAGGTGTTGAGGATGGTGAGAGAAATGGGTGAAGGGAGTCAAAAGGTTACAGACTTCAGCTATGAAATGTATGTCACGGGGATGAAATGTACAGCATGGTGACAATAATTAATAATTCTGAAGTGCATTTTTTTTTGAAATATGCAAGAGAGTAGATCATAAAAGTCCTCATCACAAGGGAAAAAAAGTTGTAGCTATTTATGGTGATGGATGGTAACTAGACATTGTGGTGATCATTCTGCAATGAATACAAATATCTCATCATGTTTTATGCATCTGAAACGAATATGACGTTCTATACCTCAATTAAAAAAAGTTAAGCATAATTTCAATGCTATTTTTATTATGCCTAAACCCCCCCCCCCGTAATTCCTTACTATTTTTATAATGTACAGTGAGTGTTTACGTTTTCCTGGTTGTCCTAGACACACACACACACACACACACACACACACACACACACACACATTTTGCTTGTTTGCATTGGGATCTAAGTAAGCTCCATACATGATGATTGGTTGACGTATCTCTTAAGTTTATTTTAAGTCATTTTCCCCTCTGTCCTTCTAAATTTTTGAGTGAAGAAACTGGGTTTGTGTTCCATAAATTTTTTTCACAGCCTGGATTTTGCTCATTCCAGCTCCATGGCATCATTTAATATTTTCCTGAGAACACATTGTTTCCTTTACATTCACAGATAAGTGTAGAAGGTTGGTTAGACCCAGAATCCGTGTATTTCACAGAATGCAGTCTATCATAGGAGGTTGTCTTCTTGTGATATTAGCAAATGTTGATGAGCATTGCCTAGATCATTAATTCATTAGGGATTACAAAGTGGTAATATTCAACTTTTGTTACTCCTTTGTTTATTAGGTGGAATACTTCTGTAAAAAGAAACTTCCCCACATCAATGAGGAACAGTTCATATAGGAAAGACAGAATAAATGCATGGTTCTTTCTGATTTTCGAATTTAAAATTTTTCATCTATTTACTGTTTTTTTAAATTGAAATACAGTTGTCCCTTGGTAACTACAGGGGTTTGGTTCCAGGGAGCCCCCTGGCCCTCCGCTCGGATACCAAAATCTATGGATCCTTAAGTTCCTTACATAAAATGGCAAAGTATAGTTGGCTCTCTGTATTTGCAGGTGTGGAACCTGTGGATGCGGATGGCTGACTGTACATTTGACATATAATGTTGTACAGTTTAAGGTGTGTAGCATGTTAATCTGATGCATTCATATATTTTAATCTGATGGCCATTGTGATAATTAGCCCCTCTATCACATTACATGATGATCCCTTCTTTTTAGTGGTTGGGATTGTTAAATCTAGTCTCTTAGCAAGGTTGATGATTATATAATACATTGTTGTTGTCTGTATTCACTGTACTGTGCATTAGATCTCTAGGGATTATTTACTACCCATTCCAGGTTTGTACCCTTAAACATTTGTCCTATCCCCCACTCCCCGCCCCCTGGTAACCACTATTTTACTTTCAGTTTGGCTGTTTTAGATTCCACATATACATGATATCATACGTTACTTGTCTATCTCTGTCTGACTTATCTTACACAACATAGTGTGTTCAAGGTTCATCCATGTTGAATTTTTGACGTTTTCAAAAGAAAAAATGGATTATCTATCTTCCTTCAAAGGTTTGACCAATGAGACTTATTGGTACGATTTCAATATTTTTGTATGATTATTGATTCATCAATAAACATATTTATTTCTGTTTTATTCTGTTGCAGTTATTATCTATACTCATGGTCTAATGGTCCCAGTTTTAGCCAGTGGGAGCTTGTTCAAGTTCTTTTGACAAAATCCAAGTTGTAGTTGATAGCTTTGCTTTCTGGAATGATAAAATGCTCAGATTCGTCTGGTTCATTTCCTGCCCCAGAACTAGAGTCAGCCAAAAAGCTTCACATCCTGTTTCATTGGAAAATGATATTTGGAGGTCACAGATGGCACTGGGGGTGCTCTTTGCAACTGCAGTGGACATTATTCACTGGTCTTTAAAGTGGACAGAGTTAGGAAATTTGTTTGTTTTTAAAGATAAAAATACATCATGAGTTTTGTCCAGTTAAATAGTACTACAGAAATTTTATTTGACCTTAATGAACTTATACCCATGCCAAAAATTCGACTTCTCAAGTGCACCAGCCTAATTCACACTACACACACAGTCTTAAAATAATGGTGCCAGGATTACCACTAGCAAGATGAAGAACAAAAACAGGTTAAGGTTTTTTAAAATAGTATTTTTTTGTTTGTTTTTAAAGGTATATCCCACTAGAAATGGTAAGAGGCTTAAAGCACTTGAGATGGTTTTTCTTCTCTTTGGTTAGGTACTGACTAGATACAATAGTTTATTTACTTCATTTTAGCGGTTTTTTTTTTTTTTTTTTTAGAGATTGGTTTGTTTAATTTTGTTCATGATTATTTATAATATTTATAGAGTTCTGAAGGCAAAACTGCCATGCCTGGTATGTTCAGAGATATCTGGCTTCTATCCTTTTCTCCCCCATTCTAGTCCCTCTTTTCCTTAGGTAATAATTACTTTTATATTTAAAAATCTTAATGTTTATCTTTCCTTTATTTGTTAATTTTTAAAATATAAGCAGATGTTAACTTTTCTTATTGCCTCCTTCTGCAAGTGGTAGCATGCTGTATGCATTTTTCTATACCTTACTTTTTTCACTTAGTGATGGGAATCGGCTGTGCTGGAGAGCACTCCATAGTAGTTTATAGAGACAGTCCTTTCTTTTTACAACTAAATAGTGGATCTGTAGCATAGTTTATTCAACTAGTCTCCTAGTGATGGACATTTGGATAGTTTCAAATACTTTTATAAATAGTGCTACGGTGAGAATCCTTGAGAATTCCTCTTTGAGATGGATTCCTAAAAGTGTGATTGCTAAAAGTGTGAAGAAATTTCACTACTCAGAAAAAAAGCAGTTCTAATATTTTCAAACTGGGATATAAAACATACTCGTTATGAACACTGTATTATGTAAAATACCCTTTTACAACAGTTTAAATGGATATGTAGCTTCTATCTTCTTTTTTTTTTTAAACATTTATTTACGTATTTATTTGGCTGTGCCGGCTCTTAGTTGCGGCATGTGGGATCTTTTAGATGTGGCACGCAGGCTCTTAGTTGAGGCATGCAAGATCTAGTTCCCTCACCAGGGGTGGAACCCAGCCCGCCTGCATTGGGAGCGTGGAGTCTTAACTGCTGGACCACCAGGGAAGTCCCTGTAGCTTCTATCTTTGGTATATCTAATTTATTTAACTGATTTTCTAATTTGAGACAGCTTAATTTCCACTTTTATACTACAATAAAGACTGCTTCAGTGACAGTCATTGTTTATATAAAATACATATATGTAATATATGTTCTATGAATATATATATTTTGTTGCTATTATTTTCTTTTAATATTCCTGTGTTCATCCAGGTTGAAATAGCCAATAGAATGATTAATGGTCTGAATCTGACTGGAGATGTGTGAGGGTTCCTGGTTAGGTGGCAGGAGATATAAAATAAAGCATCCCTCCCTGCCTTTTTAACGCCCCCACCCCCCGCCGCCTCCCACCCTCAGTAACACTATTTCCTTTTATAATCTGCTGGTATCCCCAACTCTCTTTCTTTGAATCTAATAATATCATTATTATCTTAATTTGCAGATGGATTCTGACTAGAAATTACAAGGCTCTTGCCAAAGGAACAAGAGGCAGCACATCTGGTTTCCTTAATATTGTGATGGAACTGAAAAAGTGCTGCAACCACTGTTATCTCATTAAACCTCCTGAAGAAAACGAAAGGGAAAATGGACAGGAGATTCTTCTGGTGTGTGCTTACCTTGTTTGTAATTGCTTTCTTAAAGACACTTTAGTTTCTATAGATGCTTTTTATCAAAATGCTCCTTTTCCTCCTTGGTAATTTCAAGGAGCATCAAAAGAAGCTTTAAAAACAGGTGAGAAAGGTCAAATAGCTAGGAAAAATCTGGAAAGTATATTGTCACAGATACTAGGTAAAGAGCATTTTAGGAATTGCTTGTCAGCTAGATTGCAGAAGTCTTCCAAAAGCTTAAAGATGATTTTAAAAATATGAACTCTTATTAGAGAGGAAGGGCAGATTGAAGTATGCTTTTGAACATGATGATTAGAATGTCTTTTCAATCTTCAGTCCTTGATCAGGAGCAGTGGGAAGCTGATTCTATTAGATAAACTGTTGACAAGACTTCGAGAAAGAGGGAACAGAGTCCTTATCTTCTCTCAGATGGTGAGAATGTTGGATATCCTGGCTGAGTACCTGACTATTAAGCACTATCCTTTCCAGGTGAGGATGCTTGGTACTTGGGGTCTCTCCCTTCCTCCTTTCCTCCCTCCCTCCCTCTAGGTTGTATGCTTTGCTTGCTAAATTATCCTAAAGGAGAAAACAAGAGTTTTCTTGTTTCAAACAAATTGAGATTAAGGTTCCAGGCGGGTCTTAATTTTTACTTCCATGCCTTTAGGCTACCCTGTAATGAACAAGATCATGGGAGATTATTCTTTTTTGGTGGGCGAGGGATGGGGATTAGAGAAAGGAAAATTGGGCAAGAGAAGTGTTGTTAGATGGTATCTTACATCTCTGAGCCTGTGGTAAAAGTAGCGAGGAAGGAAGTGTGAACCTGATGACAGAAGCCCAAATCCTAAGAAAGAAAGAAAAAGAGAGGTGACAGTGTTTTATATTCCACCCCAAAGGAAGCTGACCCTGGCCGTGAGGCTGGGGAACTTAGGAGAACAGTATACTTGAAACCTTGCTCGTCCCTGAATATACTTTGCAGAATTATAATTTTGGGTTTTTGTCTTCATTCATTAATCTCTTGTAAGATGAGAAAAATAAGGGGGAAAAAGTTTCTTCATAATATTTTTCTACGTGTTAGACAATGGGAAACTTATCTCTGATTTATTTATAGACGTGTGCAATTTACCTTGACTTTTGGCCTAATAATTTTATAATGCCTTGATTTTTTAAAAAAATTAATTAATTTTATTTTTGGCTGTGTTGGGTCTTTGTTGCTGCACGCGAGCTTTCTCTAGTTGCGGTGAGCGGGGGCTACTCTTCGTTGCGGTGCGTAGGTCTCTCATTGCAGTGGCTTCTCTTATTGCGGAGCACAGGCTCTAGGTGCACAGGCTTCAGTAGTTGTGGCACATGGGCTCAGTAGTTGTGGCTGTGGGCTCTAGAATGCAGGCTCAGTAGTTGTGGCACACGGGCTTAGTTGCTCTGCAGCATGTGGGATCTTCCTGGACCAGGGCTCGAACCCGTGTCCCCTGTGTTGGCAGGTGGATTCTTAACTGTGCCACCAGGGAAGCCCTGCCTTGCATTAAATAAACTTTTTCTTTAATTTTGGATGGACTCATGCAGTTATGCTGATACTGAAGATACTTGAAGGCAGTGATTCTCTCTAAGAAGGCCAAGCTTTAAAACTCAGTAACAGGTTTTCTTTCAGCATACCCTGAAAGGCGTTGTTATATCCACAATACTTCGTGTGGTCTTTCAGCAGTTGTCTTAGAATATAGTTAAATACCGTGGTTGTTACCAAAAATAACACGGTACAGAGAGTCCGTGATCTCTCAGTACATCTGACCCCTGGGAGCTTTCAGGTCTAGCTCATCATCTGGGTATCAAGTAAAATAAGAATATGTTACTTTTCTCTCTAGGGAATGAGTAGTCTGGTGTCTACTCAGGTTATCATGCCTAATGTCTTCTCTTAGAATATTGAAAAGAGGGCATTTGGGTTTTCTCATTTCAAACACTGGTTGTGAACCTGCCATTTAGACTTACCTTTGGGTCAAGGCTCTCAGTAGAGTTGGTAGTCAGAAAGAAGAAAGGGGGTTCCCATGTGTGATTCTACCTGTGATCAGGTGGCTCTGGGTTTGGTGGACAGAGCGCTGAGCTGTAGGTCCTTCCACAGACTCCACCCCTCCCCTGTCACTGATCACTGGTCAGCTGACATCTGCCTGGTCAGTTTTGCCTTCGGTAAAATGAGGTAGTTTATCTCAAGTGGTGATTAAGGGGAAGTAATGTGAGAATGATTTTAAAGAGTCAGAAATGCTTTATATATAGCATACAAGTAGGAATTCTTCAGTATTTACATATTATATGGTTTCTCTATGGTGACGTTGTTTTGGACCTAGAATTGACATATAGTCTAATGTAAGAATTGTATGTGCTAGTAAATGCCAGAGACTCTCTTGAAGATACATTTTGGCTGTTTGAACACTTTGCTCTGATTTTAGAGTGTAATTTTCAGAAAAGCTGGGATATATGACTCACTTAATTTTAACATTTTCAATATTATGGGAAAATGTTTTCCAAACAAAATTATGTAAATAATTTTTTGGTTTATGGAGCACTTAATAACAGGGCAACTTTTAACCATGTAGCTTAGGAGCACCATTTTCCTGCAGGAGCTAATTATGAGGTGACCAGTGGTACTATTTCCTAATCTCTTTGGTACACACAGATGTAGAAGCAAAGCCTCTAAGCACAGCTTGGGTTGCCACCTTTCTCCTTATGTCCTGGTGGCCATTCTGATCCTTGGATAAACCTAGATGGCCCTTAGAATCAGAAGCTTCTGACCTTGAGTTTGTAACCGGAGAGCTTGGGGCAAAGTTGGGTGTGCTGCTGGAGCACAGCCCCTGGACAGCACTTTGCCAGTGTGTTCCGGTTATTTTTACTCAGTGGGTGTTGGAGTGATGAAGGTTACAAGTCTGGTGTTCTATTTTGAGTGTAGCTGATTTTCCTACCTTATGATTTTCTTATGGTTTATTTTTACAGCGTCTGGATGGTTCCATCAAGGGAGAAATCCGAAAACAGGCACTGGACCACTTCAATGCAGATGGGTCTGAGGTATAGCATGCATGGCTTTGTTATTTGGGCAGCTTGGGCTCTGTATCAAGGGGAAAGCCTTTCTAGCTTAATGTATTCTGTTTCAGAAACATTTCACAGTGCAACTCTCCTACCTGATAAGGGAAGGAGAAATCACTAAAGATGCCTCTTAATTTTGTTGTTTGTCAATCCAGAAAAGCATATGTGTGCTTGTTTATCTCCCCTGGTCTGGATTAATGACAGAGTAGTTCCGGTATCAACTGAGGGTTCTCTGGTGGCTTTCAGATGCCCAATTTCTGGGCCTAGAAGAACCGCAAGGCGAGGGTTGGGGAGGGCTGGCTGGTAGGATTAATTTTGACATGTATGTTACATCAGAAGGTTCTGATCTATACTTTTTTTGCTGACTTGAGTCTTAAAAAGTCTGTTTGCCATATCTCAGATTTGTTGGACCCCGGCAGGATGTGGCTTAATTCCCTTGCTTGAGCTAACAGCAACATTGGTTAATCTGTTAAGTATCCAACTTGAATTTGGCATTATAAAGTATTTTGTTTTTAAGGTACATGTGGAAGAGCACTTAGGACAAGTTAGAAACCGTGGTAACCTTGTAATTTGTGCATATCAAACTATTAAATACCGTGGGATGTGAGAGAAGAGGCGAAAAGAAGTTTAGTGTAAGTAAGGCTATAGTGGTGTGAGGAGTTAAGAAAGCCGTGGTGAGGGCCAGAGGTAGAACTAGAAGTGTTTTGGAGAGAACGTTAGAGCTTCTGAAGTCTGGGCCACTATTCTCTATAAATAGACCAGGCTTAACTTTCTGCTTTCTCAAGAGCTTTGAACACTCTTAATGTCTGTCTGTCAGTCCGGAATGGTATGACTCCTGCCCCTTGAATAGCACATAAGCCTAGTTAGACTATGGTATTCTGCCTATTTCTCCAGCCTAAAATTTTAGTTCTCCTTGAGGAATTTTGGGCACTGATCTCTTCAGAACCAAGGCTCTGAATGGTCAAGGAGAAGAGGAATGTAATTACTAAAAACACTGATAACCATCTAATTCCATCTTCCTCTCTCTCCTCCCTATTTTCTCAACTGTAAAAGCACCATGATGCCCTCCCTACTTCATAATCCTGCTGTGACGACTAAGTGCCATACTCCACACAGAGCACTGAGCGCAGGGCCTGGTACATAACAAGCACCCCATCAGTGTTACCTGTTTCTCTTCTTCAGTATTTGTTGAGATTGGTTTTGTGGTCCCTACTATTAGTTTAAAACACAGTGTGAGTTGAATGTTTCATATCGCCCTTTCTCAAGAAAAACCTAAAGTGGCTTTCTTCATAGTTCTGTTGATTCCCCTGTCCGATGGCTAGATATAGAATAGAGATTCTTTACCATTTTCTGCAACTCTGAGTTTTCTTTTAATTAATTTAAAAAATTACTTTATTACTGGGGGAAAGTATTATAAACACATTTAGAAAGTTTGGAAGATGGTGAAGAGTACAAAGAAGAAATACTATACAAAGAAGAAAACTTCCATCCCAGAGAAAGCTTGCTATTCACATTATTTGGGTGCATTTCCATCCATCCTGGAAGAAACCCTTTGTTTCTTTCTATGTTTGCCCAATTGGGATCATACTGCATATAGTTTTGTGCTCGCCTTTCATTCAAAATTCTACTCTGAGCATTTTCCCGTGTCATTAAATATTTAAAAAAACTACTTCTAATATTTTCTCATGCCTGTTCCATCATTTATTTGACCATTTTATTGTTCTCAGATGTTTAGCGAGGATATGAGCATATAAAAACGATTTTGATACATTTTGCTAAATCACTCTTTCCAAACGATTTATATTCATAATGTTTATGTATGAGTATTTCCATTTTACCATTTGATAATAGGCACAAATATCTTAATATAATTCATATTGTCTTTGATAAAGAGTGACACTGAAAATATTTCTTATGATCATTCAGACCCCAGATTTCATTTAAGTTTTAGGTGTCTCATTCTCAAGTGTTTACCTGCAGGCTTCTCTTCAGAGTGTGGTGTTGCTTGGTATCTCCACCAAGGCTCACAGACTATGCTTCAACCCCCCTGTTAATCAGTTCTTTATTGGAATTGTTTAAAGCTCTTGTGAGACAGCTCTCCATTTTTATTTCTACGGCATAATGTTGGTGAATGTGACTGTTATTTAGAATGTGGAGACCTTTTCATTGCATCTGTGTATATGTGTTAAATACACCCATTGATCAAAATGTAACTCAGAACTACCAGTTTTTGAGTGCCATTTCCATGCCAGAAAGGTGTCAGTCTTTGATACATGACCAAATTCCCTGGAAATAGAAATCTGTTTGGCTTTGGTTTTCTCTGGCTCAGAGTTTATTCTCTGCCTCCTGCCCATTTTTTTTCTGAGCACTCAGATGCAGGCTGGTGTACTGTTCCTGCCCAGTCTCTGTTATCATTGCTATGGAAACTGGAATATGTCAGTGCCTGGGTCTTTCCCACACACTGCCGTTCGGCCACACCTGCTCTGGTTTTCTTTGTGCATGTTCTGTGGTGATTGAGGATCCTGTGCTGTCCAGTGGTTCAGTCATGTGATCTCTTAGTACAGTGTTTCTGTATTCCTCACCAGCCTAACAAATGAATGGACATTTACCCAATAAAGTCTCCTTGCTCATACTGAATGCCTTACATGGCATAATCCACCTTTACCCAGGAAATAAGTATCTAAGCAACTTGCTGAAACAATCCTCATGATAATTAAGTTTGTCTGGTTTCTGTTAACTGCTTGTATACTAGTTTTAGCCAGGAGAGAACACCAATTCTTTTGCTCCTGTTGCCTTATCAGATTCTACTTTACTCCTTAGTTCATTGCACTGACTCTTACCTCTTAATCAAATGAAAATTCACTCTGCCATCAAGTCCCTGACATTCTTGTAGCCTCCATAAAGTTTGTCCATCATATCTCACTTTTCTTCACACCTGCAGGGGTTTCCAGGTATAAGGGCTTATTGGACTGTGAAACTGTTTCTGAGAAGGCCACTGCATAAAGTAGTATATTGCATTGTGTACAGGACTTCTGTTTCCTGCTCTCGACAAGGGCTGGTGGCCTGGGAATCAATTTGGCTTCAGCGGACACAGTTGTCATCTTTGATTCTGACTGGAACCCCCAGAACGACTTGCAGGCACAAGCCCGAGCCCACAGAATTGGTCAGAAGAAGCAGGTCAGTGGAGAGGGGGCCTCTAGATATGGCTTGGAGGGGAGGGGGCAGGGGAGGTTATTCAGCCCTTTCAGGATGTTTGTAAAATGCTTTTTTTTTTTTTTCCTGTTTTGTCTTCATTTCCCCAAGGGTAGATGTCTGTTTGTTAATTAGTACAGAGAAGCTGTCTTTGGGGCTGAGATGAGCTTATAGATATGAAACTATTCTCTTTTGCTGTTTGAAAAGTATATCACCAGTAACTTTCTGGCTTACTCAAAGATATATGATGAATAGACTTAGAATTGAAATTTTCCATCTATTTTATTATGGAAAAGTTGTTAAAATATTCTAACATTGTTCAAGATGGTCTACTTTTATTACACACGAACAGTATTAGCTCTGTGGTATGTTGGAAACGTACACACTTGTTTCCTTCGTAGATGAATTTCAAAGTCTGCTCTAGTACTGGGTACCTCTTTAAGTTTCATATGTGGCCAAAGATTCAGTTTCAATGAGACAGATCATTCTTTAGCAGCATTTTTATTGTTAGAACAAGGCTATAATAATTCCTTAGAGGCTATTTTATTTAAGAATGTAACGTGCTGCGAATAGTAAAAACATTGCATGTACAATACTTAAGTTGTCTGCTTGGATGGATGGCTTACAAGTGATATGCCATAGCAGAGAACAAATATTTTTTTATTTTCCCCCTTGGTTTTAGGCAGAGGTAACTTTTTTGTATGTGTGATCAGGCATAAGCATAACATTTCCTTTTCCTACAGGTAAATATTTACCGCTTGGTTACAAAGGGGACCGTGGAGGAAGAGATCATAGAACGGGCCAAAAAGAAGATGGTATTGGACCATCTGGTGATTCAGCGCATGGATACCACTGGCCGGACAGTTCTGGAAAACAACTCTGGAAGGTCCAAGTAAGTGCCAGAAAGATGGGGGAGGTAGCAGAGTCAATTTTATGTCATTTGGTATAATTCATTTTTCTAATAGGATGCTTTACAACAGACATTAATCCATTAATTACCTGGAAAAGGCCAAGCCAAAACTGCAAGAAGATGGCATTTTCATTTTATTTTGCTGCCCCTGTTTCTCCTTCTTCTTCGGGTTCTTTTTTTTTTTTTTTTCCATATCAGCTCTTTTCTTATGTGCCCTCTCTCTTTCCTGCCCTCCTCTCTTGCCTTTTGCTTTTGGCTCTGCCTGTGACATATGACACAGCAGCAGCAGTGGCAGCTGTGTGCTCCCCATTGGGCTTTCATCCTGGCACAATGTTGCCTTGGACTTTTCAGCAGTGAGAATGCACCAGATTGAATTGGTATCTATTTCTTGGTAAAAAAGTTTGTGTGGAGATTATCTTTCCTATTGAAAACAGAAGGCTATAAAAGGAAAGTAGTTAAGTTTTAGTTGGCTTTATTTGGAAACACAACTATTTCTCTTAGAGAGTTTACATTTTGACCAAATTGTTGAGTGTCTTCTGAGGCAGTCCTGCAACTTGTGTTACAGGTGAGATCAAATGAGCCCTTCCTAATTAGATGATGATAATTTTCCATTAAAAGGAAACTAGGCAGAAAAAGCTTGTTCTTTTAGTTTGGACCAGAGATGAGGAGTTTGAAAATTCATGGTGAATGATAGCTTTCTGAGTCAAAGGACAAAGAGAGAACTCCCTTCTCTCATGTTGCTAATTATCTTTCTTGCTTAACCATGTAACAGATGAATCAACAGGAAAATAATTGATTTCTTAGTCTTTTGTTAGGTTAGGTTTACCACTGCAGACTCATCCTGTGGATTAAAAAACATGAAATATTTGTGAGATCATTTTTCTTGTGGCAGAATTTATATCTTCACCAGTAATTTGACCTCTTTATGAAGAATAGATATTTAGAACTCCGTAGAGGTTATCTGACATTCCTAAAAGATTACAACTACATTTTATTTCTGCAGTTCAAATCCTTTTAATAAAGAAGAGCTGACAGCGATTTTGAAATTTGGAGCGGAGGATCTCTTCAAAGAACTCGAAGGGGAGGAATCAGAGCCTCAGGTAGTCAACAATAAGGGAAAAAAATTTCTTGATAAGTATCATCTGTGAGAGTCTGAAATTTTCTGGAAGTGATTCTGAGTCTGAGGCTTTTATAAGGAAATAGTAGTTACTTGCAGAACATAGTTTCTCTTTTTTTCTTACAGGGCTAAAAGCTCTTACTAAATTGACTAGGAAAGAATGAGAAAAGCATTTGAGGATTTTGTCTTTGGTCTTTTTTATTCCAATTTTATTTCTCGTAATTTCTGAAGTTTCATCTTATCATTTGTATAAATAGTAGTTTGAAACATTAGATGTAAAGGACATGAAACTGAGAGTGTGAAAGAAAATGGAATATCAGAGAAGAGAGTCGGTTTATTTGCACCAGTCATTTTCAGTAAATGCTTACCACTGCTTGCCTTTTTACCATGTTTGTGTTGCTCTTGTTCTTTTAGGAAATGGATATAGATGAAATTTTGCGCTTGGCTGAAACCAGAGAGAATGAAGTCTCGACAAGTGCAACAGATGAGCTTCTGTCACAATTTAAGGTATGAAAATCATTGTCTGAGAAAGTCTTTGGCATTGATTCATGAACCAATGATAAGTAATGCCTGTCAGTACTTTCTGGGTGCAAGGGACTCTGCTTTTCTATTTACCGAAGTTGACTCATACCCCTCAAAATCATTCTCTAGAGTTCCAAGTATGATGTGGGTATAGACCATATAGTCCTCCCCATGAGGGTCACCACTGAAGCGGTCCATCCTGCCCAGATTCAGTGGGTAGAGGAAAAGAAGTCGCTGTGACAAGGGCTGAGAATAAGCTGTCAGTGGGATAGGTGGAGAACTTGGTAATGTGGAGCTCTGGGAGGGGTGGAGAGGTTGTGGGAGAGACATTAATAGAATCATAAGAAAGAGAGGTCAAAGGTATGAAAATCGAAGGTGACAGTTGGGAAGCTCTTGACTTGGTGGGATTTTTTTTTTAAGGACAGTTATGGGGTAGTTAGTGGTATTTGATAGAAAATTAAATGAGATCAGGACTAAATGCAGAAGCTGCGCGCCTGATGAGTAGGAGATGACAGCATTGAGTATAGACATTATTAAAAAGCTTAGTGAAGAGAACAGTGAAAGTAATTTATGAGGATAGAAGGATCAAGCAAGGCAAAATTTTTTAAAGGTGTTACCACGTTTCTAGGTTGAGGAAAGAAATTGAGAATAGGGAAATTCTGAAGGTTCTAAGGAAAGAAGGAAAATTTGGTTGCACATTGCCCAGGAGGAGACTGGAACAGATATAATCAAAAGCACAGATGGAGGAACTGGCCTTTGAAAGAAAAAGGAAAGTATACACTTCAGGAAATAGAGGGGAGAGAAGATGTAGGAGTTCCAACTGGTGACCTTAATTACCAGTAAATTAAGTGAGGTGTTAGCTGAGAAGTGGAAAAGATTTGGGATAGTCCCATCCAGGGGCCAGGAGTTGCCAGGAGGAACTTGGTTTAGGGTGTAGAGCTGAATTTAGAAGATGGGGCTTCACATTAGAGCCAGTCAGCAGGATCATATGACTTGCTCCAGAAATACTTGAGGTCAGAGAAGTTGAATCAGTTGGCCATCCCAAGGTGGGAGAATTGGCTTGGGAGGCATCGAAGAGTCATCAAAGTGGCAAGTTTCCCAGATTCCAGTGAGAACATGGTTGAATGGATTCATCATGGTTTGGTTCCATGCATGTTAGAGAAGCAGGGAAGACCTGGAGGTTACATTGATGGTTATGTGTGGTAGACCCATAAGGGCTGAGGAAGAAGTGTTTGAAAGGAAGCATTATTTTGTGATGAAGTCCAAGGTTGGCCACAGGTAGAAGTTGTCTTAGTGGAAGAAAAAGGAAGGAGTTGAGTGGATCACAGAGCTCTAGGATCAGAGTTAATGTGTCTGTGGATGCAGAGGATGGAGGTGAATTGTTAGCGTTTCAACTGGATTTCACTTCTATGGCTACTGCTCCCTTCTTAAACAGATGTAATCTTCATGATGGTGTCCTGGTCTAAATATATTAAATATTTGATATGAAATAAATGGTTTATTTCAGTTTTTTGCATTTTGTGTTCTTGTTTTTATTCCTAAGACTAACATGCAGTTTTGAGCATATGAAATTCTTACAGACCTTTAGCTTCTATACTTTTGATAAAAATGAATAAGGTAACCAATAGCTACTGCTTTGAGTTATGGGTTGTTTCAAATGAGCTCTATTCAGTAGCGATTTATAATGTATAGGACTGTAAGTTTGTAATGGATTAGTATTAGGTTTTCAAATGTTATAATCTAAATAAATCTAAAATTTCTAATTAGTACATTAGAAAGTATGTATGATTTAACAGCAAATCTTTCAATAAAACTTATAAGGCAGTTTGTAGCTTTATATCTTTCCCTGTTTTTCAGTAAAATTTCTGATGAACTTTAGGATTTGGCAAGTAGATTTTGTTGGGGGGGCGATAAGGGAGAGATGAGTAGAAAATTGATTATTTGATTATGTAATATCACAGGAGTCCTATTATCATTCATAGCATGTTAGATTAAAAACAGTGCTTGAGTTGGTGTGTTAGTAGATGGTGTTTGGGAAATAGGGAAATGTCAGACAATGGGTTGTCCATTTGTTTTAAGGTTGCCAACTTCGCAACAATGGAGGATGAAGAAGAACTAGAAGAGCGTCCTCACAAGGACTGGGATGAGATCATTCCAGAGGAGCAAAGGAAGAAAGTAGAGGAGGAAGAGCGGCAGAAAGAGCTGGAAGAAATTTATATGTTGCCTCGAATTCGGAGTTCCACTAAAAAGGTGAACAAATAACATGAAAGATATGGAAGTATTGATACTTCTTATTTTGTTCACCTTATGTTGTTGTCCGGATGTGTGGAGGGTTCCAGGGTAGAGTTATAGGAAACCTAGCAGAGGGAAATGGAAAAATGCACAAGGCTCACGCGCATACCTATGAGCCATTTGATCTTTGCAGATTGGCTGTTTGTGAGATGGCTGGACAGGTTTTGAGTTTGACAGAAGTTTACATTTTGGCCTTGAGATTAGAACCAGTAAGTCTAAGAGTTTGGTTCTAATTGGCAAGGCCTTTGCCTTTCAGAGTCAAACCTCTTTTCACCTTTAAGTGTTTGTTTATAGCACTTGGCATAAATACTTAGTAAGCGATTATATAAAGGTGCTTCAGTTTACAAAGCTCTATCATAGGCACTATCTAATTTGATTTTTGCAACAACATTTAAGTAGATAGACTGTTTTATTACCCAGTTGTTGGAGATAACAGACTCAGGTTTGTCTGAGATCCTAGTAAATCAGTATTAGCTAATAGTAGCTATCATTGAGTATTCCCTGTATGTCAGGCATAAGTTAGTGCTTTTCCATTCACTGACTCATTTAATTCGTATGAAAACCCTGTATTATAGGTGCTATTGTCCCCATTTTACAAATGGAAAACAAAGGCATGAAGAAGTAAAGTAATTTGCCCAAGGAAGTAAGCATGAAGCCACAATCCAAATATTTTTATTCCAGTTTACTTAATGACATTACAGTATGTCTCTGGCAGAATGACTGTCCCAAGCAGGTCTTCTTTCATCACATGCCATCTGCTTCCTTCTTTCTTAAAGGGAAATTGACTTGCCTGATACGATGGGAAGTTCTGAGTATTAAGGAGTTAAGATGGGCTGGTCTTAGTCCTTAGATCTTTTGGACCTGGCACTTGCTACAATGTGACTTTGCCTTTTCAGGCTCAGACAAATGACAGTGACTCTGATACTGAGTCTAAGAGGCAGGCCCAGAGATCCTCTGCCTCTGAGAGTGAGACAGATGACTCTGATGACGACAAGAAGCCCAAGCGCAGAGGGCGCCCCCGAAGTGTGCGGAAGGACCTTGTGGAGGGATTCACTGATGCCGAGATCCGGAGGTTAGTGGGGGCTCTGCTCTCCTTCCCCCTCACATTTGGAAGGACATGCTGTAAGCCTCAGGTTGATGGATCCCTGACATTGATGACAGGGAGGTCAGAGGAAGGCAAGGGGGACTGAGTCATGCTCCAAGGCCCCAGGATGATTCTCCCTTCTCCAAGGTTTTCCTCAGTTGAGCTCTTTCTGTTTGTTTACTTCTTGTTCTGGGTTCTGAACATTTCACAAAGCAAGTCCAGCCAAGAGGAAAGAGGCTGTTGGAGGTAAACTTGGGCTGAAACTTTCTTTTTTGTTTTTATTGAAGAATATGAATAAATACATACATACATATGTATCAATGTGTATAAAAGAAATGGTATAAATATAAAAAATTAAAGTAGTACAGGTAACCTCAGTTTACTTTCCATCAGTGTTAGTGCTGGTATCAGTTTGGTTTATTGGTATATACAACATACTGTTCTGCAGCTTCTTGTCACTTATAACCAATTTTAGGCATCTTTCTATGTCAGTACTTACTACACATTTGTTGGTGTCTGATTCACACCCCTTTTCCCTCCAGAAAAATCTAAAATTATTGCTTCCAAACCACTTTTCCCCTAGCTGCCATGTTATTTTTTTAAAAAGCTGAAGAAAGTAGAAAATATGAAAATGATTAACTTTATGGTCTAACCCAAATTTTAACTATTATCAAATAGTCCTTTTAGGTCAGTATTTGAAATCACAAGGTCTTTGTTTCCCACTAAATGTTATACCTGTTCTTTTATTCTTTCTTTGTTTAATTTATTATGGAAAAATGTAAATGTATACAAACATTGATAGAATATTAGCGCACCCCCTCCCCGGGTATTATTTTAACCATTATGAGTTTGTAGTCAGTCTTGTGTGTGTGCCATATTTCTATTTTCCCCTACCCTCAGTGTTATTTTGAGAAGAATGTATATTCTGCTGCAGTTGAGTGGAGTGTCCTATAGATGTTTTTTAAGTCTATTTGGTTTACTATTGTTCAGATCTTCCATTTCCTTATTGATCTTCTGCCTGATCTATCCATTATTGGAAATGGGGTATTGAAGGCTCTATTATTGCTGTATTGTTTATTTCTCCCTTCTGTTCTGTCAGTTTCTGCTTCATATGTTTTGGGCCTCTGCTGTTAGGTGTGTATGCTTTATAATCTGTTGTCTTGATGAATTGACCGTTTTCTCATTATAAAATATCCTTCTTTGTCTCTAGTAACAATTTATGTCTTAAAGTTTATAACTTGGTTAGATATTAGTGTAGACACTCCAACTCTCTTTTGGTATTGTATGTGCAGTATCTTTTTCCTTTTTTATTTCAATCTATTTGTGTCTTTGAATCTAGCTTGCAACTCTTGTATATAGTATATAGTTAGATGTTTTTCAAAAATCCATTCTATTGATCTCTTCCTTTTGATTGAAGTCTTTAAACCATTTACATTTAATGCAGTTACTTATAAGATAGAATTTATGTCTGCATTTTGCTGTTCATTTTTTATGTCTTGGGTCTTCTTTGTTCCTTTATTCCCCCATTACTGCCTTCTTTTATATTACATATTTTTTAGTATACTATTTTAATTCTCTTGTTTCTTTTATATTTTAAAAGTTATTTTCTTAGTGGTTTCCCTGGAGATTATATATTTTTTTAAAATAAATTTATTTATTTATTTATTTTTGGCTATGTTTGGTCTTGGTTTCTGTGCGAGGGCTTTCTCCAGTTGCGGCGAGCAGGGGCCACTCTTCATCGCAGTGCGCGGGCCTCTCACTGTCGTGGCCTCTCTTGTTGAGGTGCACAGGCTCCAGACGCACAGGCTCAGTAGTTGTGGCTCACGGGCCCAGTTGCTCCGCGGCATGTGGGATCTTCCCAGACCAGGGCTCAAACCCATGTCCCCTCTATTGGCAGGCAGATTCTCAACCACTGCGCCACCAGGGAAGTAAGTCCCTCAGTTGACCTATCTTTTAACTGATTTTTTTTCTTCTGCTAATTCATATCTAATCCTGAGCCTCTCTAGTGATTTTTTTCATCTTAGTTATTGTACTTTTCAGCTCCAGAATTTATATTTGACTCCTTTATATAATTTCTGTCTCTGTTGATATTCTCCATTTGGTGATATATTATTCTCAAATTTTCTTTCAATTCGTCAGACATGGATTCCTTTAGTTCTTGTATGTATTTATAATAGTTGATCAAAACCTTTGTCTAATAAGTTCAACTTCTGGACTTCCTCAGGGTCTATTTCCATTGAAAACCATCTTCTTCCCTGTAGAGCGACCATACTTTCTTGTTTTCTGTAATATTTGTTGAAAACTAGACATTTTAAGTAATACAAAGTGGCAAGTCTGGAAATCAGATTCCCCCTGCCAGCAAGAGTTTTTTGTATTTGCTGTTTGTTGTTGTTGCTGTTTGTTCAGTAGCTTTTCTGGACTAGTTCTGCGAAGTCTGTCTTCTCTGTCTTTTGAAGTCTCTGCTCATTTAGCTTAGTGGTCAGCTAATGATTGGACAGAGACTTCCTTAAACACCTTAAGTCTACCAACCAGTGAATCTACCAGCCTTTGCTGAAGGGCTACTTGTGTATTTTGGGGATGTCTTCAATGTTCTGATAGGCAGTTTACAGCTCTGCCTTAGCCTTCAGTTCCTGTTTGTGCAGAGCCTCAATGCCAGCCAGAGGTGAGAGATTCACAGCTCCTCAGGTCTTCTCTGTGCCTGCACATAGCCCTGCATATAAGCAGCCTTCTAGATACCCAGGAATATGCCTGAGCTTTTCAAAGACCCCTGTGCACATCTTTTCCCCCAGGTTTTTCCATTGCAGTTTTTGGTCAACCTGTTCATATTGCCAACTTGTAATGCTGCCTCAGGCAGCTGTGGTGTTAAACCTTTGCCTCTAATTGTTTTTTGACCGATGAACTACAGACAGTGTTCTTCATACAGAGGTCAAATGAAGACAAGTCTGAGAATGGAGCTTCTCAGGGTGCTGTCAGTCAGATCAAAATAGCACTGTTCTCTGGGGAAAGAGCTTTTGGGGAGCTCTAGGCCTGTTCTGCTCCCTCTAGTGGCTGCTGTGTTGCTTCTTTGCACAGCTGCAGTAGTTGGGAAGGTGTAGTTTTCAAGGCAGTTATGGAGCTGGGGAGAGGGCATGGGAAACAGAGCAAGTCAGAATGCCAGAGAGCTCACTGTTCATACTGAGATTCAGCCATTTTCTTGAATAAATGCTCATAAGATGGCTGCAAGCCTTTGGTTAATTTCCAGCATTCTAACAAAGTTGATTTTGACAGTTTTGCCAGTGTTCTTGTTGCTTTTACGGAGCAGCGGATTTTCAGAGGTCCTTACTCCACCATTCCTGGAATGCTTCTCTGTCTCAATATTATTTTGAAGTAATCACAAATGGCATATTATTTCAGATGTAAAATATTTCAGTATATATCAAGAAGAAGAATCGTAGAGTGGAGGAATAATTCTCAGGTTTGCTTTCACATATAGTACTTTCCTAATCCATGCTATTCCTTTAATACTGTTTCTTAGCTATTGTTATATTCATCCCCATTTTCTTTAATTGCTGTGCCCTCTCTTTTCATTTTTTTTCTCCATAGTATCTCTCCCTTCATTTTTATCTAACCAGGTAGTTTGGCATGTTACAGTGATGCCCTTGATATATCATGGCATCTTGCTTTTTTAGTGAAAGTCTAGTGGTTGGCTGAAGGGAGGGGAGTGGATTAAACATGGATTGGCATATAGCATGGTTTAGGCTAGAGACTTGTGGAAGGATAGATTAGATTTTTGGCTGGAGACAATGTTTGGCAGAAGGAGTCAGAGTTTCCAAAAGAGTTTTGCCTAAAAAGTTTAAAATCATATGTTTATTTTACTTTGCCTCATTACAAAAAGTATTTGAGGCAGTCCTAAAAACCTTATATTTGTATTATTGACCAGAAAGTAATGGAAAATATTGCAGTGTGGAATTGAAAGTAACAATAGTGGACTGAATAGACCACTTAACTGTACTGGATTTTATTATAAGAGGTTGTGGTTTTTAAATCATTTATTATGTATTGAACTCCATAAACTTGTACCTTCTAAAAATGATAGTACTAGAGTTAAGTCACCATTCTCAATTATGTCGCTAAGCAGTTTCATGACCAGTCACTGAGAATAAAGTTAATCTTTGGTTTGAATAGATTTTTAGCACTCACTATTTTAAGCTGGCCATTTTCAAAGGCCACCTTTAGTTCATTTAGTGGCAGTTGCAAGGATTGGGCCCAGTCTCTTTTTGACAGTTTTTATGGCTCATATTTCATCACAGGATGTGTTTGCATTAATATAGCTGAAGTCTTTTTTTTTAATGTGATTTATTGATTATTTTCTTAGGTTCATCAAGGCGTATAAGAAGTTTGGTCTCCCTCTTGAACGGTAAGCTTAGTAATATAATAGTTCCTTATCCGCCTCTTTTTCACTTCTGTATTGTAGAGGTTTCTTTTTTTGGTTCTACTTTCCATTTTTAAGGTCTGGCACCTTTTGACAGCCTGGCTTTTAGACATTAATTTACTCACCTGCTCCAGATGACTTGGGGATCAACGAAACATATTGTACATGTAACTGTACTTCGCTTCTAGGAACATTGCAGTGAATGAAAGTAGGCTAGAGAAAGGAAAGTGAGCACAAAGAAACAAACTAGTGCGAATAGCTTTGGGGCACTTCACCTGCTACTGTTATCAGACAGCGCATTTAGTTAATAAAGAAAGATGAACCCTTTCTCCTCTGTTTTTTGAAATTAGTCTGTTTTTGTGGACTATTCCAAGTCAAATTCTTTATGATGGAAAGTAAGTCGTCAGTCACTGTCCGAGGGTTCTTGTTGGAAGGATCAATTAAGGCATGTAGAGAAAGTGTCTTTGCAGGAGCAAGCTTATGTGAAACCAAGTGGTAGCTCACGTGACATTAGAAACGTGGGCACAGGGCCTTGAGGTATCCCCGTATTTGTCTTTCCTCAGGCTGGAGTGCATAGCACGTGATGCTGAGTTGGTAGATAAGTCTGTAGCAGATCTGAAGCGCCTAGGGGAATTGATTCACAACAGCTGTGTGTCAGCAATGCAAGAATACGAAGAGCAGCTGAAAGAAAATGCCAGCGAGGGTAAGTCAGCATGTCTCCCTCAGTGATTCTCAAAGACCTGGCACTTGTGGATTGGGATCTCTGCTGCTAAGCATCTTTTTTTTTTTTTTAAGATGAACACACTTATATCCCATGCATCCCTAATTTTTTGAGGTGTGTATTCTCACCTGCCTTTACGTGAGGTCAGTTTTTGGGGTTTTTTTTTTTTTTTTTTTGGTACGTGGGCCTCTCACTGTTGTGGCCTCTCCCGTTGCGGAGCACAGGCTCCGGACGCGCAGGCTCAGTGGCCATGGCCCACAGGCCCAGCCGCTCTGCGGCATGCGGGATCCTCCCGGACCGGGGCACGAACCCGTGTCCCCTGCATTGGCAGGCGGACTCTCAACCACTGCGCCACCAGGGAAGCCCGTGAGGTCAGTTTTAAGATTCCAAAGATTTACTCACAAATGAAGTTGATTTGCAGAAGGTGCAAAGTAATGAACAAGATGAATGATTTCTTTTAATGTTACTGTAGAAAGTTTAGATTGGTTTGAATGATGTAAAGACCTGAGTGGGTAAAGCTGAGTGGACACATTGCATTTTGGCTGTAAGTGAGGACATTACAGACCACAGACATCAGTAATTATCTTGGATATACATACATGTATTGTTTTGTTGTGATAAACTTAAAGGATTTAGAGAATTAGTTAGAATGAAAATAGTAGATGAATATTGTAAACCTTTTTGTTGGAATGAGACTCTCTTTGGCACTAGAATTTGCTGTAATTCGATTCGACCTGTAGTGTGTTCTGTCTTATACACCAAGAGTGCTTTTGCCTGTCCTTTAAAAGCAGGAGGTGTCAGGAGAGAGCTGAGGTCCTTGTTGTTAAAGGACACCCTTATAGTTGAACCTCAAACAAAAAGATGAGGGTGTGGTCATTCCACAGTTCACTGGACTGTGGTTTATCTGTGCCATTGCCCCCATTCTTTTGTCACCCTTCACTGACGTTACAGGAGGCTCTGTCATCTGTGGTTAAGTATTCAGGCCCTGGAGGCAGCCAGTTTACCTGGAATCTTGGTCCTGCCATTTCTTAGCTGCAAGACCTGAGACAAGTGATAGCCTCTTAACAGTCTCATGTGCAAAATAGAGTAGTAGTCTGTGCCTCAAAGGGTTTGGATGGTCACTTGAATAATTCCATACATGTGAAGTGCTTGTCATCACATCTGGCTTGCAGTATTAGCTATTTCATTAAGTAAAGAAGTATTTGTGCTTTGCAATTTTCTTCTTAAGGCTGTTACTAAAAGTAATAGAATTTTTAAATCTCTTGAATATAGTCAAAAACATTTTTTTTCCATGAAAAAAACTTAAATAACTTGAGTGGTTTGGACAGTGATCCAAATATGTGCTTTTATAGCGCCAAGAATACATCCAAAAGTAAATCTTAACTTTACAGTGTTTTTTTTTTCCATGTAACTATTTTGAATAAGTATTATATTCACATGGCTCAAAAATGAAAAACAGGTATCCCTATTTCTTGTCTCCTTCTAGAAATATAAAAATACATATGTTCCAAAAATGAATAGATACTGTTTTAACACAATTGGTGCTGTAGCATGCACACTGTTCTGTACCTTGCTTTGTCCATCTCACAGCATATTTGGAGATATTTCCTTGTAACAGTCCCTTCCTTTCCACATGTTTCTTTTCTCTGCATGTTCACATTCTGCATCTGGTTGATTGCTTCCTTCTGGCATTGCTTAACTTGTTTCCATATACCTGTATTTTCTATAAATTGGCATTTAGCATATTCCTGAGTCCAGGTTAACATTTCCAATTCTAATGTAAGATTATTGATATCTCTTTGCTTAAGTTGAAAATTTTGTTCCTAAAAATGTTAACATAATCATGTATTTGTCTTATACATTATACACGTTTCCAAATATTAGTACCAATTTTACTGTTTTTATTTGTTTGTTTTCTTCTTTCTTTCTTTGGCTGTGCTATGAGGCTTGTGTGATCTTAGTTCCCTGCCCAGGGATTGAACCTGGGCCATGGCAGTGAAAGCGCCAAGTCCTAGCCACTAGACTGCCAGGGAATCCCCCTGATTTTACTGTTAACTATAAGACTTCTTAATGCAGAGTTTGATTTCTTTGTGTTTCTTTTTGTCCTTAAAATACACCTCATTAGCAGTACACAAAGTACTATGTTTTAAAATTATTTGAAATTGTTCTTTTCTCTGTGTGGTTATGCCACCAACTTAATATATAGTTTAGTATCTTTTGTTTTCTTTTCCTTTCAGTTTCTAGGGACTACTTTTCTCCTTTTGATGAAACTTTGTTTCTTTAATTATGTAAAACATTTGCATGGCCCAAAGTCAGAACAAAACCAGGAACACGATGAGAGAATCTTGCCTTCATTCCTGTCCCCCCAGTACTGTTGTCTTCCTCCCCTGTAGGTAATCATTTCGATTAGTTTTGGGCTTATCTTTCCATTGTTTCTTTTTAAAATTTTAAGTCTGTGTGTGTGTATTTCCTCTATTATACAGGAGATATCATACATTATATTCTGTTCTGCATCTACTTATTTTTACATACGGCGTTCACTCCATCTTACTGTGTAGAGTTCATACTTCCTTCCTTTTACAATTGCACAGTATTCCACTGTGTAGATAGATGTTAATTCAAACTTTATTGTCCCCTAGTAATAAATATTTGGGTTGTTTTCAGTCTTCTGTCACTATAAATAAAGCCACAATGAATAAATAGTTTAATGAATATGCTGTTTCATATCTCTGCCAGCATATCTTTGGGATAAATTTCTGGAAGTGGGATTGTTGAGTCCTGGGAAAAATGCATATGTAATTTGGTTAGATACTGCCAAATTCTTCATAAATCTGATACCATTTACATTGCCACCTACAGTGTATATTCATACACAACAGAATGTATTGTCAAATGTTTGGATTTTTGCCAAACTGACTGTTGGGAAATGGCATCTCACTTTTCTTTTAATGAGCGATGTTGTGCATCTTTTCTGAGGGCCACTTGTGAACTGTCTGTACATATATTATGCCCATTTTCTATTGAGCTGTTGATCTTAATTTTTAGGATCTCTTTTTCTTGTCTTTTTTTAAGAAGATTTAATACAAGGAATTTTAAAAAATTTTTATTTATTTTATTTTTGGCTGTGTTGGGCCTTCGTTGCTGCGCATGGGCTTTCCCTAGTTGCGGCGAGCGGGAGCTACTCTCCTTTGCGGTGCGTGGGCTTCTCACTGCGGTGGCTTCTCTTGTTGCAGAGCACGGGCTCTAGGCATGTGGGCTTCCGTAGTTGTGGCACACAGGCTCAGTAGTTGTGGCTCACGGGCTTAGTTGTTCCGCGGCATGTGAGATCTTCCCGGACCGGGGATCGAACCTGTGTCCCCTGCATTGGCAGGTGGATTCCTAACCGCTGCACCACCAGGGAAGTCCCAGGATCTCTTTTTCTGATAAAAGTTGCCAGTGTTCTCCTCCAGTTTGTGATTTGTCCTCTCACTTTGCTATGGTATTTTGTACAGAAAACTTAAAAAAATTTTATATAGTCAAATTTATCAATCTTTTACCCTATTGTTGTTTTGGATTTTGATTAAAAACATTTCCTCTACAAAACAGAAACAGACTCACAGACATAGAAAGCAAATTTATGGTTACCAAAGGGGAAAGGGATAAATTGGGAGTATGAGATTAGCAGATGCACACTACTATATATAAAAGAGGTAAACAACAGGGATTTAATATAGCACAAGGAACCTATTATATTCAATATATTGTAACAAACTAAAAAAAAATTTTTTTTTCTACTCTGAGGATATAAAGGAAGTCATTAAGATCACCCCCCACCACCACCAATACCTATGTGATTTCATTTACTTTTATATCTCTGATTCACTTGGAGTTTTTCCTGGTATTGCATCCAGGTTTTTTGGATTTTGGATTTTTCCTATATGGCTACTATATGTCTCAACACCATTCATTAAAGATGGTTGATCTTTTCTCCACTGCCTGATTTTTTTTTTTGTTTGAAGAGCTACATAATCTGTTACGGATTTACAATATTAGTATCCTGTTAATGGACGTTTAGCTTTCCGATCTTTTGCTTTACGGTGTTGTGGTAAATAATCTTGTGTGTATGCCATTTGCGCCATATCCTCCCACCAGCATTGACTAGAATGGCAGTGTCTGTTTCCTCTTAGTCTCACCGACATATTTTCAAATCTTTGAATTTTCCCAGCCTGAGGTTAAAAAGGCTATGTCTATATATTTAATTTGCATTTCTCTTACCATGAATGAGGTTGAGTATTTTTCACATGGAACCATTTGTATTTCCTTTTCTGTGAATTGTCTCTTTATCCTTTGCCCATTTTTCTGTTGCAATCTTTTTATTTTACAGATGAGGAAACACAGACCCAGAGAGGTTAATAACTAGAAGTGAGAGGGGAAAGGGGACAGGGGGTAGTTTGTGCAGATCCGGGAATAAATCCCAGATTTCTGATCTTCGGAGGAGGTGCCTTTCCCGTTTTGCCACATTCTGTTCCAGAACTCATCAGTATTGTTGGGAATAGCATTTGCAAGTGAAATTCTTGTGGGTTATATGAGAATCCCTAAATAATTGTTTATAATTGTAGTGCCATTTCATCGACTTGAATGTTAAAAAAAGAAATCTTTTCTCAGGCTCTGAGCCATCTTTTCCCTCACAGACAAGTGTCATTATCATGCATTTCGATTTGGACTCTGGTTAGAATTGACTGCTTTGTTTTTACTTCTAGGATTACTTTAATTGGAAACTCGGGCTATGACTTCTTTTGTTCATCATTTCAAATGTGTTAGGTATTAACTTGATCTCATACTTTTTTAGTAGAGAAGATCATCTTTTAAAGCACTTAAAAATCTGTTGATGGGTTAGAAAAGAAAAAACTTCAGCATTAATATTACTCCTTTAAAATCTTCTTTCATAAATTTTATTAATTTTAGAGCCAAAGTATAAAACAGGAATAAGAAGATTAAAATACAATTATAAACACTACTGGATTAAAAAATTCTAAATCTTAAAAAACTGAATTGTTTAGAGATTATTTTATAAACATTAATTGAGAAAATTTTCTGCCTTACTTGATTATATCTTTGAATTAACGATAAACCAGACATATACGCTGAGGGAATAAGAGTTCAGGATTTGTTGACCTATGTTTTTTGTGAAACTTCAGCGAATTCTCACTTAACGAATATGAAATTGGTGTTCTTTAGGGAAAGGACCAGGGAAAAAGAGAGGCCCAACTATCAAGATATCTGGGGTTCAGGTTAATGTGAAATCTATTATCCAACATGAAGAAGAGTTTGAGATGCTGCATAAATCTATCCCTGTAGACCCTGAAGAAAAAAAAAAGTGAGTATAATACATGCCCATGCATGGGTGGTTGTGCCATTAGAAAACAGATTTGAAGTTACAGTTATGTGTAGTTATGTAGTATTTTCATTATTTTTTCTCTAACATACCAGAGTGCTTTGCTCATTGGTGTTTATTCCCAAATCAGAAAGACCCTTCCTCTAATGTCCTCCTGCTTTGGAAATCTTTTCAGATACTGCTTAACCTGTCGTGTCAAAGCTGCACATTTTGATGTCGAGTGGGGAGTAGAGGATGATTCTCGCCTATTGCTGGGAATTTATGAACACGGCTATGGAAACTGGGAGCTAATTAAAACGGATCCAGAGCTTAAGTTAACTGACAAAGTAAGTATTTCTGTGATGCTGGAGATGTCTAGAAGATTTGTTGTATAATATTTTTATATTGATTACTTACTTTTAACTATTTTCTGGGGGGTGGGGATCAAATTGGAAATTAGAACAATAGTAAATTCCTGGGATTTCTTTATCCCTGGAAACATTACCATCTTTAGTGGACTGTGGCACTATTTCAGAGATGACAATTATAGCCAGGTGAAATTTTTGGGAAATTACAGGAGAAGCCTTCAAATTCTGATTTTTCTTGTAGGTCAAATCTCATTGCAACAAATACCAGGGTAAGATTATTAATAATAAGAGCATTCCTTGGCCTTAGTTGTTGGCACTTTCTTTAACGATATTTGAAACAGCCATATTTCAGTTCTACACATGAAGAAAGAATGAGCCATACCTTGGTATTTTTTGTAATGGAATTAAACTGTGGCTGTACTTCTCCCACAAAATCGAGCCTCCCACCCTATCCGTTGCACATCAGGCTACCAAGTATAGTAAGGCCGTGCTCAGAGCTGTAAGCAGGGAAAGCTGGCTCAAATTTTAGTAGGATGCGCTCCATGTTGTGCTCCTGGCAGGGCTTTTCCTGGCACGTCAAACAATGCTCATCCCAGGTGCAATGTTCTCAGAGGGTGACAGCACCCTGCCATAAGCACTGAGACCAAATCCAGTCTGGCCTGAGAGGTCCAGCTGTGTCCTGGCATAGCTCAGTGCTTTCCAGCAATGCTCTAAGAAGCATTTTCAATCTAAAACGAAGCTTTAACCTAGCTCCAGGGATTCCCTGCTCCTGGAAGGAGGAAATCCACGACGGCTGGGATGCTCTAGCAGATGAAGCCAACAAGCCCCTCCTACCTGAGTTGTTCTACCCTGTTAACAGCACAGGTAGGAGCCAGTGGGAGAGCTGGATTTCTCCATCCCATTTTGTAAAACGAGAACGGCTCATAAGGGATTTTCAGTGACTGGGAGCCATGGACATGAGATAGGATCTGAGGCTTTATCTGTATTTTGGGTGGTGGGGAGGGAAAGGACTGCTCAGTTGTTTGTCATCTCTGTTTATCCTGATCCACTAACCGGGCCGTGGGCCGTGGCGGGTACTTCTCTTCCTTTCCTGTTGAAGATCCTGCCAGTGGAGACAGATAAGAAGCCCCAGGGAAAGCAGCTGCAGACCCGAGCGGACTACTTGCTGAAGCTGCTCAGGAAGAGTCTGGAGAAGGAGGGGGCCGTGACGGGCGGGGAAGAGGTGAGTGCAGCTGCCAGCCGGGCACCGTCCAGGGGTCTGAGGCTCCAGCCCTGCAGGGTTAGGTAGGGGAAGAGATGCCCTCTCCAGGCATCTCCACAGAATGCTAACCCTCTCCTTGTCAAGTGTTGGTATTGAGGTTCCAGTAATGATGGTTTGGTTGGGTGATGATAGTAATGTTCATTTAGTAATTGACCTAAACATCTTGGCATTCTCCTCAAATATTGCCTCAAAATAGTCCTCATTTCTCCCAGTGCCACTGGTCTAGACATACTGTTGCTGTATCTTTATGCTCCTTCCTCAATTTTGGAATATAGTTCTCAGTACTGCGTGAATATCACTGGGTTTGCCTGTTGTTACAGCTAATACTTGGCTACTTGTAATCATGGGTCCCAGGGAATAAATGGGTAATTAGGATACACAGTTAATTCAGAAAATGGACTTCAGTTACAGTTGCCTTACTTGCTCAGTGAAAAATTTCAACCGAGTTACTAATGGACTCATCTGAGCTTTAGCTTTTATTTCCCCAACTTTTCATTTCAATTCAGGCTTAAAAAGATGAGAATCACAGTTAGGAGATACTATAAGTTACAGCCAGTAGTAGCAGCCTTTGTGTGTGCATGTTCCTTAAGTGCTCTTAGAGCTATGCCATTTGTATCAATTTCCCTATATTATAAAGAAAGCAAATTTTAGAAAAAATCCAATCCCATACCTTGTCCTTTTTGCGTAGTAGTGTCATAATTAATGTCATTCTTCACATAGTATGTTGAGGATATTCTATAAGTTAGGCTCTGGGGAGATAGATTGCATCATGTTTGTTTTTTTGTTTTTTTGTTTTTTTTTTGCGGTACGCGGGCCTCTCACTGCTGTGGCCTCTCCTGTCGCGGAACACAGGCTCCGGACGCACAGGCCCAGCGGCCACGGCTCACGGGCCCAGCCGCTCCGCGGCACGTGGGATCCTCCTGGACCGGGGCACGAATCCGTGCCCCCTGCATCGGCAGGTGGACTCCCAACCGCTGTGCCACCAGGGAAGCCCCTGCATCATGTTTTTACTTGTTTAAATTACTGTATCTGTTTGAGTAGATGAACACCTTTTCATTATTTTTAGATATAACATGCTTCTAGTTTTTTTAACGTTACTCTTATTTTATATATTATCTTTATTTATATCTTTGTACATAAGGGTTTTTTTTCTTCTTTTGAATTTTATCTTTAGATTGAATTCCAAAAAATGGAATCAGTAGGTTCAAGGATATGGATGTTTTTGTGTGGCATAGGAGATTTATATAGTTTCTTTTTTTCTACTTCAGGTAAAATTGGTTGCACTCCTTTGAATTTTCTCTGAGTTTCCTTGTTTGAATTATATGGCTGCTGCTGTTCCAAAGAATCATGATGTTATTTGGTCGTGCTTTTGACGGACTTGATTTATCATCATTTTCTTA
This sequence comes from Aethalodelphis obliquidens, assembly GCF_003676395.1. NCBI lineage: Eukaryota > Metazoa > Chordata > Mammalia > Artiodactyla > Delphinidae > Aethalodelphis > Aethalodelphis obliquidens. The sequence continues at coordinate 4,999,989 of NW_020837993.1, forward strand.
CCCTTTCCAGGCCAAATTAAAGAAGCGGAAGCCTCGAGTAAAGAAGGAAAACAAAGCACCGAGGCTGAAAGATGAGCATGGAATTGAGTTTTCATCTCCTAGACACTCAGATAATCCATCAGAAGAGGGAGAAGTAAAGGTATGAGGCTGGATTTCAGTTGAGATTATTTTTAAGTTACATTTATTGTGCCAACTGGTATAAAATTATCTGAAATGTGTTTGGTTTACATTCCAGAGTAGATAAAATAAAAATAGAAACTATGTTATGTCTTTGCTTAACCTGTGAGAGAGGAATATAGTTGTTCATTTAAAATCAGCAATTGAAAATTCATAATAGAAGTAAATTCATAATGGAAGGAAATGAAGGGAACCATGCAAATTTCAGTGATAAATGGCAATTGACACTCAGCCTCATTGCTGGGAGCGATAGGGAGTGGTGGAGACTGTGGTTAACCAGGGAGCTTGTGCCTAATATATAGGGGCAGCTGTTATGCAGTTCATTGTTGGGCCAAACAAAACTCATCTGTGGATCAGGTTTGGCCCAAGGCCTGTCAACTTGTAACCTCTGGTCTAAGCAAAAGGAAAAGTAACTTGCTAGCATTCAGTCTGTTGTTTCTGTGACTGAAAACTTTATGGGATTTTATTTTGTTACTCTTCAAGTGTAATTGCCCTTTGAGGTTATTTCCAGGAAGATCAGCAGTGGGTGTGTGAACTAGCATGGATTTGAGTCAAGCATGCATGAATTCAAATACTAGCAACCTTACCAATTACTACCTGGCAGGTATATAACCTCTTTGTTCCTCAGTTTTTTCCATCTGTGAAATGGGAATGATAATGCCTGTGTTGAAGGGTTGCTATGAGAAATAAAGAGAAGATGTAAGTGAAGAGCATCTGCCTCTACAGGCTTCACTTTAAGCAGATAGCTTTAAGGCTGTATGCTTGAGAACATGCTTCTGTGGACACAGTGATGAACCATTGGGAGCAGTGCTTTTTTTTCTAGAAAGTAAACGAGGAAATGTAAAGTTTGTGGCAAAAGCTCATAACCTTGTTTGTTTTCTAGGATGATGGCTTAGAAAAAAGTCCAATGAAAAAGAAACAGAAGAAGAAAGAGAACAAGGAGAACAAGGAGAAACAAATGAGTTCTAGGAAAGACAAGGAAGGGGACAAGGAAAGGAAGAAATCAAAAGATAAGAAAGAGAAGGTATCGATGTCATTCTGCTTACTGAGATGCCTGCAGCCTTTGAAATTCCCTTCTAGGATTTAGAAGTAGAATGGGATTTGAGGGCCCTGAAATAATTGTCATTTTATGAGTATATCCCAGAAGGAAGGATGGGGCTGTCAGGGGGATGCCTGCACCTCTTCCTGCAGAGAGAGGGGAGTGTGTGAGTTCTTTAATATAGAAGCCTTTATTTGCTCTTTTATTACACACTTCAGAGGGGGTGTTGGAATGAGACAGGACAGGTAACTACTTGATACATGTTCTCAGACTCATGGTAGAAAAGCACAGTCCACAGATGAATCTGAATATGTGAAATACTATCAAATACTATCAAGAGTTAAGCTTTTGGAGTAGAAATGGGTGAAAGCCCTACTATTATTATATAATCTTCATGTTGGGGTTTTATGAAGTTCATTCCAAACCACAGAATTCTGGTACAGTGTTGCATCTTGCTGACTTCTGATGAAATTATTTTGCAATTAATCTTTAATCATTGTTAAAACATACAAACAAATAACTGCCTTAATTCCACCATCCAGTCATAGCTCTAACAGATTTCTTGATGAGCACCTTTGGAACTTTTTTATTATGCATATAAGAACAAATATAAAATAAAAATCAGACCAGACTGTTTGGATAACCTTTTCTCCCCACTTAGCAATATATCACAAACAGCTTTCCAAGTGAATAAATAAAAGTTAAAATCATTTTTAATAGATAAGGAAGATTTTGTTTGATTATAACATTTTGGAAACAATTTTAAGTTTCCCATATTGAAATTGCTTTCAAATTTCTAATGTTATAAACTGTATTGTAACAGATACCTTTCTTTGCATCTGTGCTTCTGCAGAAAGGTATTCTTCTTTTAAGGTGAAATATTTAAAAAATAAAAGCACAAAGAATGATTTAGCCAGCATCCATGTGTCCACTACCCAGATATTGCAGCTGTTGTTAACATTTTTCATGTTTACTTCAAGTGGGTTTTTTTTGGGCTACTGTATTTGGTATCCATGCACTCATTACTGGGACTCCCCTCTGTTTCTTCTCCCAATTTCATTGCTCTCCTCCCTCTTCTGTCCTCCGTAACACTGCCCTGAAGTTCGTGTGGAACCTTCCTGCCCATGTTTTTATACTTTTACTACATATTACATAATCGTAATCAAAGCGTAGTATTGTTTTATGTTTTTAAATGTTCATACATAAAATTTTTTATATGTATCTCTGTCTCCATCCTTCTGCACCCTTTCATGGATAAATGAACTTTACCCATGTGGATTTATGTAAATTTCAGTCACTTGAAATATTTTAGTTAATACAGTTTCCAAGATCAAAGTGTACTTTCATTTTGAAGTTGCTACAAGCTACTCTGTGAGGGCTCTGCCAATTCACAGTCTTAACCTCTTGATGACATTTTCATGCATTTTATGGATTAGGGAATAGAAGCCAGAATAGCATTGGTGAAGCTAAAATTATAATTGGCTCTGTTTAGAGACAGAAGTGGGAATGACATATGATTAAACCGTTAATAGGTTTGGCTTCATGATGTCTCAAAACTGAGGCCATCCTGTGTACCCACTTGTAGTGATGTGACATAGCTGAGAAGTCCAAATTGCAAGACAGGAGTACACAAATGACAGTGATTCCTTGTCACTCTTTTTTAAAAGCCTAAAGGTGGTGACGCCAAATCTTCAAGTAAATCAAAGCGATCTCAGGGTCCTGTCCATATTACAGCGGGAAGCGAGCCTGTCCCCATTGGAGAGGATGAGGAGGATGATCTGGACCAGGAGACGTTCAGCATAGTAAGTCTGAAGTTGAGGAATTCTGGGGTCTGCAGCCACAGTGCTTGCTGCGGCTTTGCCTTTCATAGTTCCCGCCACACAGCCTCAGTCGGGCTAGGCAGCATGACCTGAGACAAGGCTGGGGTCCTGGCTGCGGGAGCTGGAGCGGTGGCGAGCAGGGCCTGTCTTATGTGTTCCCGTGTTGTGGGGCTAGGAGCCAAGACGTGGCCTAGGATGTGGTTCATCTCCTCATAGGAGACAGGGCAGGTGAGGGGAGGAGTCATGGACCAAGCCTTGTATGGGGTGGAAACAGGCCAGTGCGTCCTCAGGGACTTAGGCCCTTACCGGAGCTGCATGTGTATATTTCATTGTGTTGCACTCGCTTCCCTTCCCCTCCTCTCTTGAGGTCTTTTCCCTTCCCCAAACTTTCACACATCACTGTTCACTTGAATAGTTAATTTAGTCTTAGAGAGAAAGTGATCTTCCAAATCTCAAAATATTCCTGCTCTGGGGAAGCAAAGCATAGAATTTTGACCTCATCCTGTAAGGCAGTCTTCTCTCTTTTTACCCTTTTTTTCCCCGTGTTCCCAGAAACCTGTATGCATACGTGTATATTTTTTTCTCTTCGCACTTATCTCATTTTTCTTAAATCTCTTTACTCTTCTTCCTGTGAGCTCTCTGAGGGCAAGTACTGTGTCTTATATAAAGTACGTAGATGTAGATGTACATCTACGTACGTAGGTGTAGATGCTAGAAGTAGCTCAATAAATGAGTAAATGAATAAATTCATTACACAACCAGCTCTCTGATCTGTTTCCTGCTTCTTCCTTAGCCCAGTGTTTCAAAGAGAAAATCATAACTAACGCTTCTGTGGTACCATACTATTTAAAAAATTGCTCTTATACAACATTGTAAATCAACTATACTTGAATTAAAAAAAAAAAAAGAAATTGCATTTACATACTGGCTCATTTACTCTTGTTTTTATATTATGATATCTTCTAAAAATACAGAAAAATTTCAGGAATGTAATAGGCATTGATAGAGGTACCATCAAGTTTTGTCAGGTCTGAATTTTTTAAGGCTCAGGCTATAAAGTTGAAGCTTCTGGTCATGGTTTGTTACCTCCCTAGAAGTGACCACAATTCTAATTTCATTGTAGATCAAATCGTAATTCTCATGCGTGGTTCTAGAGTTTTACTACTTAATGTCTCTAAAGACAGTAAGTAATAGCTCATATAAACAGCCAGGCATTATTAGTGTGCTTTTTGTGTTTTTTCTCCACAACAACCTATGAGGTAGGTAATTATCTCTATTTTACCCCTTAAAAAATAAGGTGAGGAGAGTTAAGTAACTTGTCCAAGATGTAGAGCAAAAATTTGAACCTATCAGTAAATGCCACACTGTGTGTATCCTGTAACTTGAGTTTCCTCCCTCAGCATGTACACTTTTGAGATTTATCCATGTTGATAGTTATGTCTCTGATTTCAGTGTTTCATATTATTCTGTTTTATGACTTCCACGATTCATTCTTTCTCCTATTGATGGACATTGGGGTTTTCCAAATGTTTACTACTACAAATTGGCTGCAGTGAAATTGTAAATATTTTCTTATACACATGTGTAAGAGCTTCGCTCATGTGTAGCTTGAGCAGAAATGCTGGGTGTTTCTTTGGGTCTGCACATCTCCTGCTTTTAGATGTTGTGGAATTAGTCTTCAAAGTGATTGTAGAGATTTGCACTCTTTCCAGCAACGAATGTGAGTTCCAACTGCTTCCCAGTCTTGGAAACACTTGGTAATTTCTACCTTCTTAATTTTTGCCAATCTAAGAGGTATGATCTATTGACCAGTGGTGCTGTTGAACATTTACTTTCATATTTATTGGGCATTCATGTTTCTGGTGAATTGCCTTTTCACATTCTTTGCCTGTTCCAGGTAATTTTTCTCTTCTTACCTTTTCTATAGGAATCCTGTATCCATTCGCAATACTAATCTTTTATCTGTTACAGTCATGTATCTTCCAGTTTATTTTGTGTACTTTTAAAAAATTTAAGTACAATACTGAAAAATAAATCGTAAGCATATAGATATGGAAATTATCACAAAGTGATGGAAGTTTGTCAGATTTTCACTCTTCTGAAGTTACATGGACATGTGCCTTAATAGTTCCTTATTTTAGATACTTAGTGGCTGACAACCATGCCCTACAGGTCAGAGAAAGTTTCTTAAATTATTTTGTGATAATTTCCTCCTCAGTTCTTAATTTTATCCTACTTTTTGGATGTTGAACTTTGGGGGTGGTCCCTAATATTATCTTAAACTTTCTTGCATTTCTTCTTTTCTAACTCTACTTTCTTGGAGATCTCCTCAGCTTTATCTGCCATTATTTCTTTTGAGGTTTTCATTTCTCTTGTCATGTGTAATTTCCAAGATCTTTTTTCCCCATATGGTTCTCTGAATGTTTTTATATTTCTCTTAGATTTGTTTTCCGTTGCTCATGTTAGATATTTTTCAAATGGCTTGGTAATCCTTGGTTGTCTGCTCGTATCTAAGAGTAGGGACTAAACATCTGATTGGAAGCTCTGAACATGTGGGTTGGGCTTGATCGACTTTGAGAGTGTTCTCTGTAGGGTGATCTGGCTGGGCTGCTTCCTTGGAAAACTTCCAGTGGGGAGTCAGCATCATTTGGTTCTTCCTCTTGGGTGGCCGGATTTTGGGGACGAGAATCCTCCAGTCTCCTGACTGGAGGGTTAAGGCCTGGCTTTGTTCGTTCTAGAATCTGAGAGGCAAAAAATAAATAAATAAAAAGACTGGGCGGTGGCTTATCTAATATGTATATATTCATACAGTGCTATTCTCAGTGTAGTAGCCTTGCCTCTCAACTATGCCTGTGTAGCCCAGTTCAGAGACTTTTCTTTTATCCTCTCCAAAGAATAAACCTCCATATCTTTTGTCGGGCAGAGTTGGAAGTCTGGGCGTCTATTATAAATCTGTTCCTCTTAGGCAGTCTTAAAAAAACAAAACAAAACAAAACAAAATCCTTATTTTTAGCCCTCATCCCTACTTCCAGAGATACTAGCTAGCCTCTGCAGGAATTGCAGTATAAATCAGGTTGGTTCTCAGCTCTTTCCACTGCTGGGTTAGGATTTCATTGTCTCAGGTCTATTGAGTCATTTCGCTTGCTGCCAATATTTTGTTGCTGTTGCTTCCTCTCATTTTCCATGTCTTTGTGGGCTTATCTCTTCTTATGGCGATTTCTTTACTGTTGTTTTAGTGGATGGGGAGGGGGAGAAAAAGATTCTTATGTTCAGTCTACTATCTTTGTCTGGAAACCTTTCCCTCAGTTTCTTACAAGTCTAAAGGACTTGTAAATATTTTATCCTGTAGTTTTAGATAGTTTGTGATGGGAGGTTTTCAGGTTGGGTCTATAATTTTGCTTCTCATTTATCTTCATAATGGCCTTGGGAGATTATCATGCCCCTCTTGCAGATGAGGAAACAGAGCAGCGTTTTGAGAGGCCAAGTAAGCTGTAAAAGTCATCGCTCTGAGCGATGGAGCTGGGACTTGAACCTCAGGTTTTTCCGACTCTAACATTTATACTTGTTCCCCTGCCATTACCTGCTTCTCCTCTAGTGATTATGTGGCCTGGGGGGCGCTGTGTGTTCTCTGGGAATTTAGGGCCCAGTAAGCACAGCTGAAGCTGTCTTTGCTGCAGATGTTTTATGTCTCTACTCTTGGTCTGTTCCAGTGTAAGGAGAGGATGAGGCCTGTGAAAAAGGCACTGAAACAGTTGGATAAACCCGACAAGGGGCTCAGTGTACAGGAACAGCTGGAGCACACCCGGAACTGCCTGTTGAAAATCGGGGACCGGATAGCCGAGTGCCTTAAAGCTTACTCAGACCAGGAGCACATCAAACTGTGGAGGAGGTAAGCAGCCACAGCCTCGAATTGCCTGGTTTGATTTGATGACAAAGTGTGTGTTAGGGGCTCTGTTTTGTTTTATGCAACATGACACAGCCACCTAATGAAGTTTTTTTTTTCCCAGCAAAAGCAGTCTATTAGCAGCATACCTGCAGGCTTCAGTTTTCTTTTGCTGAAATAGGCCATTCCTCTGAGACCAATCTTTTGAATGGGTAGGATGATGTCATTATTTTATGAGAGAAATACCGTGATACTGGATTTGCTGGCCTGTGCTCAGAATAAAGACTCAGTCTTTAGACCTGGAAGGGATAGAAACCATCTATAATTTCACTACTTTACCCATCTCAGGTTAATATTCAGAGATAATATAATAACTAATTGGTTAGTTCTCTGCTAACCTCATGAGAGGAAGCAAAGGCTAAAACCACCAGAGCTATGAGTTCTCTTCTCTTTAATAATTGAAGAGCTCTAGTAGTAATTTGGATTAAGGCAGTTAATCCAGAACTTCAGTTTGTAAAGCATTATGACTTACATATATTCAAAGACAATTGTAACATTAAGTCTCTTTCCATACTCCACAGGTACGTTGAACTCATATACTGATAATTCATGGTTAATGAAGTATCTTTGTATAATATACCTAATATCAGTGGATTGGCTTTTGAGTGAAAAAGAGATTTAAGAAAACCTTCTGTCATGATGCTATCCATAGCATGCTTCACACCCGTTAAAAAAAGAAGATCTAAGTTTTGAAATGTGGCTTGACTTTCCTTTTACACTGTTCCCAAACCAGATCCCTGTATCTAGCCATCTGGCTTTCTGTAACGAAAATGCATCCTAACGTATAGATCCACGAAGCGGGGCTGGATACTGTGGTCCTGGACTGCTGTGTGGTTCATAAGCAGTTCCTTGCCCACTTGTGAGGAACTGTCCACGATGAAGTGGTGATTGGAAGATCAAGTATAGTAGGAATTCCAAGAAGGAATAAGCACATGCAGAGGAGTAGTGAGGGAGGGAGGTCTTCTGAGGGCTGGGCAGGTACACTCGAGCCGGCATGGAAGAGCAGAGTGGACCTGCTTAGGTGAGGAGAGGTCTCAGGCTTCAGCAAAGCCTTGAAAGTGGGACAGTGAAGGGCCTGGGAGGGTCTTAGGGTTTAAAGGCAGTTCGTTAAGATGACTGAAGCCCTATTACAGAAGGCTTTAGAAAGGCAGGCAATGGTTTTCCACACTGTGCAGCAGGTTTACTTGTCCGGAGCCAGGGCAGCATCCTCTGAGTGGCATGGCACGGTGTGATGTGACTGCTCTCCAGGAAGTGTGGGAGGATGTGAGCCTTCCGTTCCAGCTCACGGAGGTTACCTGTGACTCCTTGTCCTACACACCCGTTTTACCAGTCACTCCCCTGTTGACAGTAATGGCATGCTAGAGTGAGTGCAATGGAATTGGAGGAGAAGAATCCCTTGAAGTTTTAAGGTAGAAATGACAGGCCTTGGTGGTGACGACCGGGAGGAAAGAAGGGGCAGCAAGGCAGAGGTGCCCAACTGTACATAGATCCCCACCTGGGATATGGCGGTGATGACATTGCCCGGCAGAGTCCAGGGAGTGCAGAAGGTGGAGGAAGACATTAGGTCCGGAGTCCTAGGTGCCAGTGAAATAAATTAGAGGGGTTTTAGCTGTGAGACAGACCCTCGTCTCCAGACCCCTAGGTCAAATTCTATTGACAGTAGCATTTAAAGGTGTGTTTATTACTGTTGCCAAGACCTGAAAGATTATTTCTGTAACTTATTTTCTATACTTGGAGAGTATTCCACAGCAAAATTCAATAACTTGCCATCTATAAAGAGCATAGTTATTTTTAAAATCCTGTAATTCACCAAAACAAATTTTTTTTTTTTAAGGAACCTATGGATTTTTGTTTCCAAGTTTACAGAATTTGATGCTCGAAAATTGCATAAGTTATACAAGATGGCTCACAAGAAAAGGTCTCAAGAAGAAGAGGTAAAATACAAACTTCATCCTAATTCATACAAACAGATAAAAACCATTTACACAGAAAAATTCCTTAATTACTGTTTTTTTCCTGAGGAGATGATCATAGACTCATAGGTTGTTGGTGCTAGAAAGGGCATGGGTTCTCTGCCCTTACTTTGCAGATGGAGGTCTAGGTCCAAGAGGGGGTGCAGGAGCCCACCACAGCCCAGCCTGTCTTGGATGGTGGGCTCTTTCACTGTGTTAGCTGTGCAGTTTCTCCACATGTTCCACGAGTAGTCAAACTAACACTTAAGACCCGATGGGTAAAATAGCCAATGTATTGGAACCAGACAGTGTGGAAATTCTGACAAGGAGTTGTTCCTCTGTGTTCTTACATCCTGGAATCATTTATTCACCAGGGCTTTTCTTCCATATGCACATGTCTTATGGTAGCTTATAAATGTGGCTCCTGAAAGATAACAGTTATGGGCAGCACATAATTTTTCTGTTCTTTTCTGGGCCACATGTACTTGGTGTCCTTCCAGCTTTTGTACGTAGGGTCCCAACCGCTCATGTAAAGGAGCAAACACGAGAAGGTGCCCAGAAGCTGCCTCCCATTCTTTGGTGGAGGGGCATGGGCATGAAGTGATTTGGCCAATGCTGCAGGGGCAGCGTTCCTTGTTCAGGCATGTCCATTTGCAGATCTGGTGACTTGTCACGTGGGCCCTACCCCAATTAGCCATGTAGCGCCAGTCTAGGAACATTTAATACCTCCTTCACTACCATGTCAAGGCTGAGGTCTTATGTCTCTCATCCCCTCCTGTATCCTCAGCACCTGGAATGGTGCCAGGCGCAGGGCAGGTGCTCAGAAGTATTTGTTGCATGAGCATATCCTGTGCCCAGCACTGTGCTGAGCTGTGGAGGAGCACCCTCAAGTGGTTTATAATTTAATTTTACATGGAAGAATATGGTAGAACAGTAATATACAGGAATAATATAGTAATACTGCTGAATGTTACTGTGAATTTTAAACATTGTAAAAAGTCTCTGAAAGAATAGTCAGGAAAAGCCCCAGGAGGGAATGAAATGGTTGGGGAAAGGCCCTCTAGGAAAGAGTGAAAGTTAGGATGAGTGAAGTTGGGCAAATGATGTAAAGGGTAAAGGGCTTCATTAGTCTAGGTATCAGAAGTTAGGATAAGGTGAATAATCAAAGTAGTGGTCCCACTAGTTGGGGTTATAGTATACATTCACAACCTTTCTGGAGGACAGTTCAGTAAGATTTACCAAAAGACTAAAACATGTAATTCTCCTTCTAAGAATTTAGTCGAAGGAGATAATTAAGGGTTTAAACATGATTATATGGAAATGACTCGATATATCCATATCAGGGAATTTTCAACCATAAATATAATATTGTGGAAGTAAGTATTCACATAAGATTTTTACAATACATTAAGTAAAAAAAGAATATCAAATAATATTTTTGTTTAAAAAAATACGCACACACGCACGCACGCATGCGCACACACACAGCAGTTCCCCCCACTGTGGTTTGCTTTCCACAGTTTCAGTTACCTGCAGTCAGTCATGGTCTGAAAATATTAAATGGAAAATTCCAGAAATAAGCAATTCATAAATTTTAAATTGCGCACTGGTCTGAGTAGCGTGATGAAATCTCGTGCCGTCCTGCCCTCTCCCACGTGGGACGTGAATCATCCCTTTGTCCAGCATATCCACACTATATGCTACCTGCCCATTAGTAACTCGGTAGCTCTCTTGGCTGTCAGATCGACTGTTGTGGTATTGCAGTGCTTGAGTTCAGGTAATCCTTATTTTACTAAATAGTAGCCCCAAAACACAAGAGTAGTGATGCTGGCAATTCGGATATTCTCTTACTGTGCCTGATTCATAAATTAAACTCTCATAGGCATGTATGTATTGGAAAAAGCATAGTACATATAGGGTTCAGTACTATCTGCAGTTTCAGGCGTCCACTGGGGGTCTTGAAGTGTATCTCCCATGGATTAGGGGGGTCTACTGTATTATGTATAAACACGCAAAATGGCTCAGAAAGACATAGACCAAATTATTAACAGTAATTCCCTTGGTGGTAAAATTTTAGGTCACTTCACAGTTCTTATTTTTTCCTTATTATATTTTCTGATGTTTTTATGTCAAATATTTCACTTGTGTGGTAAAGGTATGGTGTTACTTAAACATTCAGATGTTTAGCTTGATGACTTTGGCATGGGAACTAGTTCCCACTGGGCCAGTCAGGGGTTGTTTGTTCGAGTTAGCCTGAAGAAGTTGGTGGTCCCAGTTTTACATGGCCTGAGAGCAATTTCCAAGAGTGCTGACAGCCTGACCCCTGTTCCTCGCCCCGTGCAGTGACATCCAGCGGCCTGGGCCCTTTTTCTGGCAGCTGCAGGTCACTGGAGATTGGCTTCTTTGTAGTGGCCTAGCAGGTTGAGCAGCAGATGGAGCTCTGTGAGGCTTTCCCTGCCCTGAGAGCTCAGTGGAATTTATGAGCATATTTTTCCTAAGAAGGTAGTAAACAGCAGGGAAGCCGAGAGGGACTTGTCAAAAGTCAAGAGGGAAGTATTTAAAGGGGATGATCTTTATACTGTTCTTGGGAATTCCACCTGGGATCCTGAAGGTCTTTGGTTTCCTTTTACTCTACAGGAGCAGAAGAAGAAAGATGATGCGATTGGTGGTAAAAAACCATTTCGACCAGAGGCCTCGGGTTCAAGCCGGGATTCCCTGATGTCTCAGTCCCACACCCCGCACAACCCTCACCCTCAGAAGCCTCATTTGCCTGCCTCTCATGGCCCACAGATGCATGGACACCCAAGAGATAACTATAGTCACCCCAACAAGAGACACTTCAGTAATGCAGGTGAGTCATTAAGTGAAGTTTTTTTTTTTTTTTTTTTTGTGGTACGCGGGCCTCTCACTGCTGTGGCCTCCAGACACACAGGCTCCGGACACACAGGCTCCGGACGCACAGGCTCAGCAGCCACGGCCCACGGGCCCAGCCGCTCCACAGCACGTAGGATCTTCCCGAACCGGGGCACGAACCCGTGTCCCCTGCATCGGCAGGCGGACTCTCAACCACTGCACCACCAGGGAAGCCCTAAGTGAAGTTTTAAAAGCAGGTGCCCGGGGGACTTCCCTGGTGGTTCAGTAGTAAAGAATCCGCCTTCCAGTACAGGGGATGTGGGTTCGATCCCTGGTCGGAGAACTAAGATCCCACATGCCGCGGAGCAGCTAAGCCCAGGCGCCTCAACTAGAGAGCCTACGTGCCGCAAACTGCAGAGCCCACGCACTCTGGAGCCCGCGTGCCACAACTAGAGAGAGAAAACCCACACGCCACAACTATAGAGAGTGTGCGACTCAGCGAAGGGCCCACGCACCGCAACTAAGACCCGACGCAGCCAAATATAAATAAATAAAAATAAATAAATAGATATACCAAAAAACAAAACAAAACAGAACTCAGTTGTTTAAAAAAAAAAAAAAGGTGCCGAAAGAAGAATCACTTTTTTTTTCCAAAGACAGTAGCTGGACCTTTGTGCTTTTATTCTCTTCCATCACTTTATTGTCCTCTTTTTTTCTCAGTGAGATGAAGCATGAGACAAAGATCCAAAAGGCTGTTAATTCAAATCTAAGAAGAACATGACCAACATAAATAAGCAAAAGACAAATGAACGACTCAGGGAAACAATTTACATTATATATGGCAGTTAAATGATTAAAACTGCTAATATTGAAAGACTCCTTATGAATTGATAACAGAAGGATAACCAAATAGAAAAATGGACAAAGGTTAGGAATAGGGAATTCATTTGGAAGAGGAGATTCAAGTGGCCAGTAGGACAAGATGAACAATTGCTGCTAGGGAAATGTACATTAAAGTAACAATAAATTAAACCAATTTCTTACCCATTCAGATCTGCAAAAATTAAAGGGTGAAATGCACACAAGCTGCTAAGAGTGTGAATTGCTACAGTCTTTCCAGAAAATAATCTGAAATATCTAAATACGTAGGCCCTTTTTCTGGAAGTCTGTCCTGTAGTAATGCAAACACATACATGTATGAGGATGCTGTTACAGCCTTATACTGGCAAAAAGCTGGAAATAAATTGCCCATTAATAGAAAAATGGTTAGATGAATAATAGGACATTTGTACTCTATATTATTAGCAGTTGTTAAAAAAATGAGTTGGCTTTATAGGTAAAAAAAAAAAATTGGAGGGAAAAAAGAGCAACAGCAACAGTAGAATCTCTGTTGTGTGTGTGTTTAACTTTATTGAAGTGAAAATCACATAACGTGAATAAACGTAACCATTTTAAATGAACAGTTCAGCGGCATTTAGTACATTCACAGTGTTGTGCAACCACCACCTAAATCAAGTGCCAAAACACTTTGCTCACCCCAAAGAAAAAACAGTTTTCATTCTCCCCTCTCCCCAGCTTCCGACTACCACCAGTCTGTCTTGTGTCTCTATAGATTTACGTATTCTGGATTCTTTGTATTAAAGGAATCACATGGAATTGTACAATATGTGTCTGACTGCTTTCACTTGGCATCCGGTTTTCAAGGTCCATCTGTGTTGTAGCATGTATCAGTATTTCATTCCTTTTTGTGGCTGAAAAATATCCCATTGTATGGTTAGACTAGAATTTGTCTTTTCATTAGTTGACGGATGTTTGGGTTGTTTCTGCATTTTGGCTATTGTGAATCGTACTGTTGTGCACATTTGTATGCAACTATTTGAGTACCTATTTTCAATTCTTTTAGATGTATACCTAGGAGTGTGGGATTGCTTGGTCATGTGATAATTCTATGTTTAACCTTTTGAGGAACCACCAAGAAAACACCAAGCTGTTTTCTGTTGTATATATTTGAATAATATATTTGTATAAGCATAGAGAAGGATGTGACAACATACACACACCAGTTACCTTAGGCTGGTAAAAATGTGGACGGATTGGAGGAAATTAATAATTTCTCCGTTGTCTGTTACTTCACTGGTTACAATGAGCGTGAATTACTTTTAAAGATAAAAGTAATAAAAAGAAAACATATAGAACAAAAGCTTAAAAGAATATAGTATATATAGAAGCATAGTATAAAATTTTACAGAGTCAAGTGTTCCATAATCAAAATGAAGTATACATTTTTTTCTAAACTTCAATGTTAGGATTTCCTTTTTTTTTTTAAGTACATTCTAATCTTCCAGTAAAATTCTCAAACTTCTAGGAAAATTGATTTTCTCCATCTTTTCCTCTTTTTTGGAACACATTAATTATAAGTATTTAAAAATTCTTGACTGTTATTTCTAATATCTGAATTATTGTGAACCATTTGTATTGTATGCTTTTTTTTTTTTCCCCTTGGTTTTCAGTCATACAGCCCTATCTTTTAGCGTGTCTGGTTATTTTTGATTAGATGGTAGGCACTGTGTTTTAAAAATTGTAGAAGCCCCAGGTGATGTCACTCTGCCCCAGAGAGGATTTATTCTTTCCTCCCCAGGCACATAGGGTGGGAGACAGTCATCTTAATCTAGTTCTCGTTTGGTCCCCCTGTTCCTGGGGTTTGGCTATCCAGGGTACTGGACGGAGGGCCTGCTGCACTCTCTGCCCCACCCCATTGGCAGGTCTTAAACTAGGATCTTGGTTTCCTCGGCACCGTGAGACAGCCCTGAACGGCTCTGCTTTTCACAAGATTATCTAGCTTAGCTTTTTAGCCTCCTGCTCCCTGAAGATTCAGCAAATGTTCTAAGGGAAAACTGGCTGTGTGTTTGCAGTCCCTCAAGTGTCCAGTGTCCCTCTAGCTTAGAAAGACCACCAAAAGCTCTGCCGGTGTCTCTGTTTCTGCAACAGTGGTTCTCGGCTGGGAAAAGCCCAGATATTCAGCTTCTTGCCCAGGCTCAGAGTCACAGATCTCCCCAGTGGCTGCAGAAGTCAAGTCAACTATTATTACTTCTGAGGGTCTTTTTTTTGCTCTTCGGAATCTTAGTGCTTCTAGTCTTCATTGCTTTGGCTGCTCTTTGATGTCTTTAAGCAGATTATTTTCTGTTTATCTGGTGTTTTCTTATTGTTCTTGGCAGAGTGTAATTCTGTGGCAGCTACTCTGAATTACCTGGAAGCAGAGGTTCCATGTCTTTTAATCTTAAAAATCTTAGTTCAATTAATTGAACACCATTTTATTAGTGGGGGGAGGTAATGACTGTACAAAAAGATGGCTGGGAAATGTTTCCATGTTCTTAGATGTAGTTGTATCAGTTGTACTGATTTTTTTCCTGGGATTAGACTGGTTTTATGTCATTCATATGATGTCACTGATTTTATATTCTGATCCTTTGAAAGGACTCTTCTTATTAAGCTGACTGTAGTCTTTTATTTAAACTTCGGATTTCTCATCCCTCTCCTTAATAGTCAGTACTTCCTAACCAGTTGTCTACCCCACGGAGGGTTCAAGAAGAAAGAAAAGCGCCTTTTACTTTCTCTGGAAATAAATGACTTGGCCATCTCCATAGTACCACAGACCTTGACACCCTGTTTGAAGCCTACCTTTCTATTTAGTTTGAAGCCATCTTTAGATGATCCTTTCATGTTGTGAAGGTGTCTCTTTTTGTTGTTTGTTAATTTTTAGGTTGAATAGTCAGAAGTGTTTTAATTCTTGGTTCCCTGGCCTGCTCCACCCTGGGTCAGCAATGAATTTAAGCCACTGGTCGACTATATATTGTTTTAATGGTATAAATTTCTAAGCTACACAGGTTCCTTTATGGTATTATTCTCTGGCTCTGTAAAAAATGCTAGAAGGCCAACAAAATGAGTAGAGATATATTTGGTGGCACGTCTTTGATCTTAACAAATTGTAGCTGGAAGATGGATTTCCCATGAGGCCACATAGTTCCTACTAGTTAAGCCTCTGTATTAGTTTCCTGAGACTGTTGTAACAAAGTGTACAACAAACTGGGTGGCTTAAAAGAACAGAAATGTATCCTGTCATAGTTTAGGAGGCAGAACTCTGAAATCAAGGTGTCAGCAGAGTTGGTTCCTTTTGGAGGATCTGATGGTGAATCTGTTGCACGCCTGTAGCCTGGCTTATACTGCTTACCAGCAAGCCTTGGTGTTGTGGCTGCACTGCTCCAATCTGTTTTTTTTTTTTAATTTAATTTTATTTATTTTTTTATACAGCAGGTTCTTATTAGTTATCCATTATATACATATTAGTGTATATATGTCAATCCCAATCTCCCAACTCATCCCCCCGCCCACCGCTTTTCTCCCTTGGTGTCCATACATTTGTTCTCTACATCTTTGTCTCAATTTCTACCCTGTAAACCGGTTCATTTGTACCATTTCTCTAGGTTCCACATATATGCATTAATATACAATATTTGTTTTTCTCTTCCTGACTTATTTCACTCTGTATGACAGTCTCTAGATCCATCCACGTCTCTACAAATGACCCAATTTCGTTCCTTTTCATGGCTGAGAAATATTCCATTGTATATATGTACCACATCTTCTTTATCCATTCGTCTGTCGATGGCCATTTAGGTTGCTTCCACGTCCTGACTATTGTAAATAGTGCTGCAGTGAACATTGGGGTGCTAGTGTCATTTTGAATTATGGTTTTCTCAGGGTATATGCCCAGTAGTGGAATTGCTGAGTCATATGGTAATTCTATTTTTAGTTTTTTAAGGAACCTCCATACTGTTCTCCATAGCGGCTGTATCAATTTACATTCCCACCAACAGTGCAAGAGGGTTACCTTTTCTCCGCACACTCTCCAGCGTTTGTTGTTTGTAGATTTTCTGATGATGCCAGTTCTAACTGGTGTGAGGTGATACCTCATTGTAGTTTTGATTTGCATTTCTCTAATAATCAGTGATGTTGAACAGCTTTTCATGTGCTTCTTGGCCATCTGTGTGTCTTCTTTGGAGAAATGTCTATTTAGGTCTTCTGCCCATTTTTAGATTGGGTTGTTTGTTCTTTTAATATTGAGCTGCATGAACTGTTTATATATTTTGGAGATTAATCCTTTGTCCGTTGATTCGTTTGCAAATATTTTCTCCCATTCTGAGGGTTGTCTTTTCATCTTGTTTGTGTTTCCTTTGCTTTGCAAAAGCTTTTAAGTTTCATTAGGTCCCATTTGTTTATTTTGTTTTTATTTCCATTACACTAGGAGGTGGATCAAAAAATATCTTGCTGTGATTTATGTCAAAGAGTGCTCTTCCTGTGTTTTTCTCTAAGAGTGTTATAGTGTCCTGTCTTACATAGGTCTGTAATCCATTTTGAGTTTATTTTTGTGTATGGTGTTAGGGAGTGTTCTAATTTCCTTCTTTTACATGTAGCTGTCCAGTTTTCCCAGGACCACTTATTGAAGAGACTGTCTTTTCTCCATTGTATATCCTTGGCTCCTTTGTCATAGATTAGTTGACCATAGGTGCATGGGTTTATCTCTGGGCTTTCTATCCTGTTCCATTGATCTATATTTCTGTTTTTGTGCCAGTACCATATTGTCTTGATTACTATAGCTTTGTAGTGTAGTCTGAAGTCAGGGAGTCTGATTCCTCCAGCTCCGTTTTTTTCCCTCAATACTGCTTTGGCTATTCGGGGTCTTTTGTGTCTCCATGCAGATTTTAAGATTTTTTCTTCTAGTTCTGTAAAAAATGCAACTGGTAATTTGATAGGGATTGCATTGAATCTGTAGATTGCTTTGGGTAGCATAGCCATTTTCACAATATTGATTCTTCCAATCCAAGAACATGGTATATCTCTCCATCTGTTTGTGTTATCTTTGATTTCTTTCATCAGTGTCTTACAGTTTTTGGCATACAGGTCTGTAGGTTTATTCCTAGGTATTTTATTCTATTTGTTGCAGTGGTGAATGGGATTGTTTCATTAATTTCTCTTTCTGATCTTTCATTGTTAGTGTATAGGAATGCAAGAGATTTCTGTGCATTAATTTTGTATCCTGCAACTTTACCAAATTCATTGATTAGCTCTAGTAGTTTTCTGGTGGCATCTTTAAGATTTTCTCTATATAGTATCATGTCATCGGCAAACAGTGACGGCTTTACTTCTTTTTCGATTTGTATTCCTTTTATTTCTTTTTCTTCTCTGATTGCCGTGGCCAGGACTTCCAAAACTATGTTGACTAATAGTGGCGGGAGTGGACATCCTTGTCTTGTTCCTGATCTTAGAGGAGATGCCTGCAGTTTTTCACCATTGAGAATGATGTTTGCTGTGGGTTTGTCATATATGGCCTTTATTATGTTGAGGTAGTTTCCCTCTATGCCCAGTTTCTGGAGAGTTTTTATCATAAACGGGTGTTGAATTTTGTCAGAAGCTTTTTCTGCATCTATTGAGATGATCATATGGTTGTTTTTTTTTTTTTACATCTTTACTGGAGTATAATTGCTTTACAATGGTGTGTTAGTTTCTGCTTTATAACAAAGTGAATCAGTTATACATATACATATGTTCCCATATCTCTTCCCTCTTGCGTCTCCCTCCCTCCCACCCTCCCTATCTCACCCCTCCAGGCAGTCACAAATCACTGAGCTGATCTCCCTGTGCTATGCGGCTGCTTCCCACTAGCTATCTACCTTACGTTTGGTAGTGTATATATGTCCATGCCTCTCTCTCGCTTTGTCACAGCTCACCCTTCCCCCTCCCCATATCCTCAAGTCCATTCTCTAGTAGGTCTGTGTCTTTATTCCTGTCTTACCCCTAGGTTCTTCATGACATTTTTTTCCCCCTTAAATTCCATATATATGTGTTAGCATACGGTATTTGTCTTTCTTTTTCTGACTTACTTCACTCTGTATGACAGACTCTAGGTCTATCCACCTCATTACAAATAGCTCAATTTCGTTTCTTTTTATGGCTGAGTAATATTCCCTTGTATATATGTGCCACATCTTCTTTATCCATTCATCCGATGATAGGCACTTAGGTTGTTTCCATCTCCGGGCTATTGTAAATAGAGCTGCAGTGAACATTTTGGTACATGACTCTTTTTGAATTTTGGTTTTCTCAGGGTATATGCCCAGTAGTGGGATTGCTGGGTCATATGGTAGTTCCATTTGTAGTTTTTTAAGGAACCTCCATACTGTTCTCCATAGTGGCTGTACCAGTTTACATTCCCACCAGCAGTGTAAGAGTGTTCCCTTTTCTCCACACCCTGTCCAGCATTTATTGTTTCTAGATTTTTTGATGATGGCCATTCTGACTGGTGTGAGATGATATCTCATTGTAGTTTTGATTTGCATTTCTCTAATGATTAATGATGTTGAGCATTCTTTCATGTGTTTGTTGGCAGTCTGTATATCTTCTTTGGAGAAATGTCTATTTAGGTCTTCTGCCCATTTTTGGATTGGGTTGTTTGTTCTTTGTTATTGAGCTGCATGAGCTGCTTGTAAATTTTGGAGATTAATCCTTTGTCAGTTGTTTCATTTGCAAATATTTTCTTCCATTCTGAGGGTTGTCTTTTGGTCTTGTTTATGGTTTCCTTTGCTGTGCAAAAGCTTTTAAGTTTCATTAGGTCCCATTTGTTTATTTTTGTTTTCATTTCCATTTCTCTAGGAGGTGGGTCAAAAAGGATCTTGCTGTGATTTATGTCATAGAGTGTTCTGCCTATGTTTTCCTCTTAGAGTTTGATAGTTTCTGGCCTTACATTTAGGTCTTTAATCCATTTTGAGCTGATTTTTGTGTAAGGTGTTATGGTATTAGATCACTCCCTAACACCATACTCATACTTTTACTTGTACCTGTCCAGTTTTCCCAGCACCACTTATTGAAGAGGCTATCCTTTCTCCACTGTACATTCCTGCCTCCTTTATCAAAGATAAGGCGACCATATGTGCGTGGGTTTATCTCTGGGATTTCTATCCTGTTCCATTGATCTATCTTTCTGTTTTTGTGCCAGTACCATACTGTCTTGATTACTATAGCTTTGTAGTATAGTCTGAAGTCAGGGAGCCTGATTCCTCCAGCTCTGTTTTTCGTTCTCAAGATTGCTCTGGCTATTCGGGGTCTTTTGTGTTTCCATACAAATTGTGAAATTTTTTGTTCTAATTCTGTGAAAAATGCCAGTGGTAGTTTGATAGGGATTGCATTGAATCTGTAGATTACTTTGGGTAGTAGAGTCATTTTCACAATGTTGATTCTTCCAATCCAAGAAGATGGTATATCTCTCCATCTATTTGTATCATCTTTAATTTCTTTCATCAGTGTCTTATAATTTTCTGCATACAGGTCTTTTGTCTCCTTAGGTAGGTTTATTCCTAGATATTTTATTCTTTTTGTTGCAGTGGTAAATGGGAGTGTTCTCTTGATTTCACGTTCAGATTTTTCATCATTAGTGTGTAGGAATGCCAGAGATTTCTGTGCATTAATTTTGTATCCTGCTACTTTACCAAATTCATTGATTAGCTCTAGTAGTTTTCTGGTAGCATCTTTAGGATTCTCTGTGTATAGTATCATGTCATCTGCAAACAGTGACAGCTTTACTTCTTCTTTTCCGATTTGGATTCCTTTTATTTCCTTTTCTTCTCTGATTGCTGTGGCTAAAACTTCCAAAGCTATGTTGAATAAGAGTGGTGAGAGTGGGCAACCTTGTCTTGTTCCTGATCTTAGCGGAAATGCTTTCAGTTTTTTACCATTGAGGACCATGTTGGCTGTGGGTTTGTCATATATGGCCTTTATTATGTTGAGGAAAGTTCCCTCTATGCCTACTCTCTGCAGGGTTTTTATCGTAAATGGTGTTGAATTTTGTTGAAAGCTTTCTCTGCATCTGTTGAGATGATCATATGGTTTTTCTCCTTCAATTTGTTAATATGGTGTATCACATTGATTGATTTGCATATATTGAAGAATCCTTGCGTCCCTGGGATAAACCCCACTTGATCATGGTGTATGATCCTTTTAATGTGCTGTTGGATTCTGTTTGCTAGTATTTTGTTGAGGATTTTTGCATCTAAGTTCATCAGTGATATTGACCTGTAGTTTTCTTTCTTTGTGACATCCTTGTCTGGTTTTGGTATCAGGTGGCCTCGTAGAATGAGTTTGGGAATGTTCCTCTCTCTGCTATATTTTGGAAGAGTTTGAGAAGGATAGGTGTTAGCTCTTCTCTAAATGTTTGATAGAATTGGCCTGTGAAGCCATCTGGTCCTGGGCTTTTGTTTGTTGGAAGATTTTTAATCACAATTTCAAGTTCAGTGCTTGTGATTGGTCTGTTCATATTTTCTATTTCTTCCTGATTCAGTCTTGGCAGGTTGTGCCTTTCTAAGAATTTGTCCATTTCTTCCAGGTTGTCCATTTTATTGGCATAGAGTTGCTTATACTCGCATGATCTTTTGTATTTCTGCAGTGTCAGTTGTTACTTCTCCTTTTTCATTTCTAATTCTGTTGATTTGAGTCTTCTCCCTTTTTTTCTTGATGAGTCTGGCTAATGGTTTATCAATTTTGTTTATCTTCTCAAAGAACCAGCTTTTAGTTTTATTGATCTTTGCTATTGTTTCCTTTCTGATGTGATCTTTATGATCTCTTTCCTTCTGCTAACTTTGGGGTTTTTTTGTTCTTCTTTCTCTAGTTGTTTTAGGTGCAAGGTTAGGTTGTTTATTCGAGATGTTTCCTGTTTCTTAAGGTAGGATTGTATTGCTATAAACTTCCCTCTTAGAACTGCTTTTGCTGCATCCCATAGGTTTTGGGTCGTCGTGTCTCCATTGTCATTTGTTTCTAGGTATTTTTTGATTTCCTCTTTGATTTCTTCAGTGATCACTTCGTTATTAAGTAGTGTATTGTTTAGCCTCCATGTGTTTGTATTTTTTACAGATATTTTCTGGTAATTTATATCTAGTCTCATAGCATTGTGGTTGGAAAAGATACTTGATACAATTTCAATTTTCTTAAATTTACCGAGGCTTGATTTGTGACCAAAGATGTGATCTATCCTGGAGAGTATTCTGTGTGCACTTGAGAAGAAAGTGTAATCTGCTGTTTTAGGATGGAATGTCTTATAAATATCGATTAAATCTGTCTGGTCTATTGTGTCATTTAAACCTCTTTTTCCTTATTAATTTTCTGTGTGGATTATTTGTCCATTGGTGTAAGTGAGGTGTTGAAGTCCCCCACTATTATTGTGTTACTGTCGATTTCCTCTTTTATAGCTCTTAGCAGTTGCCTTATGTATTGAGGTGCTCCTATGTTGAGTGCATATATATTTATAATTGTTATATCTTTTTCTTGGATTGATCCTTTGGTCATTATGTAGTGTCCTTCTTTGTCTCTTGTAATAGTCTTTATTTTAAAGTCTATTTTGTTTGATATGAGTATTGCTACTCCAGCTTTCTTTTGATTTCCATTTGCATGGAATATCTTTTCCATCCCCTCACTTTCAGTCTGTATGTGTTCCTAGGTCTGAAATGGGTCTCTTGTAGACAGCATATATATGGGTCTTGTTTTTGTATCCATTCAGCAAGCCTGTGTCTTTTGTTTAGAGCATTTAATCCATTCACGTTTAAGGTAATTATTGGTATGTATGTTCCTATTACCATTTTCTTCATTGTTTTGGGTTTGTTTTTGTAGGTCCTTTTCTTCTCTTGTGTTTCCCACTTAGAGAATTTCCTTTAGCATTTGTTGTAGAGCTGGTTTGGTGGTGCTGAATTCTCTTAGCTTTTGCTTGTCTGTAAAGCTTTTGATTTCTTCATCGAATCTGAATGAGATCCTTGCTGGGTAGAGTAATCTTACTTGTAGGTTCTTCCCTTTCATCACTTTAAATATATTGTGCCACTCCCTTCTGGCTTGTAGAGTTTCTGCTGAGAAATCTGCTGTTAACCTTATGGGAGTTCCCTTGCATGTTATTTGTCATTTTTTCCTTGCTGGTTTTAATAATTTTTCTTTGTCTTTAATTTTTGCCAGTTTGATTACTATGTGTCTCGGCGTGTTCCTCCTCGGGTTTATCCTGTATGGGACTCTCTGCGCTTCCTGGACTTGGGTGGCTATTTCCTTTCCCATGTTAGGGAAGTTTTCGACTGTAATCTCTTCATATATTTTCTTGGGTCCTTTCTCTCTCTGTTTTCCTTCTGGGACCCCTATAATGTGAATGTTGTTGCATTTAATGTCCCAGTGGTCTTTTAGGCTGTCTTCATTTCTTTTCATTCTTTTTTCTTTATTCTGTTCTGCAGCAGTGAATTCCACCATTCTGTCTTCCAGGTCACTTATCTGTTCTTCTGCCTCAGTTATTCTGCTATTGATTTCTTCTAGTGTAGTTTTCATTTCAGTTATTTTATTGTTCATCTCTGTTTGTTTGTTCTTCAATTCTTCTAGATCTTTTTTAAACATTTCTTGCATCTTCTCGATCTTTGCTTCCATTCTTTTTCCAAGGTCCTGGATAATAATAACTAT
This sequence comes from Aethalodelphis obliquidens, assembly GCF_003676395.1. Lineage (NCBI taxonomy): Eukaryota > Metazoa > Chordata > Mammalia > Artiodactyla > Delphinidae > Aethalodelphis > Aethalodelphis obliquidens. The sequence continues at coordinate 5,023,302 of NW_020837993.1, forward strand.
CATTATTCTGAATTCTTTTTCTGGAAATTTGCCTATCTCCACTTCATTTAGTTGTTTTTCTGGGGTTTTATCTTGTTCCTTTATGTGGTACATAGCCCTCTGCCTTTTCATCCTGTCTGTCTTACTGTGAATGTCTCTCCATTCTCTGTCTTCATCTCTCCATGGCCTTCCTCTCTGTGTCTCTTTCTCCCAAATCTCCCTACACCTTCTCTTAACAGGATCTATCATTGGATTTAGGGCCCACTGTAAATCCAAGATGATCTCAACTCAAGATCCATCATTACAACTTCAGAGACCCTATTTTCAAGTAAAGACACAGTCAGAGGTTCTAAGTGGACATACATTTTGGAGACCACATTTCAATACAGCATAGCCTCCTTTCCTCTACTTCTGTGTCTTCAGTGCCTTTTTGGATTCAGATACGTGTGATTCTTCTCCTCAGGGGAAAAGGGAGGCTTACTGAAGCTATAACAAATTTCAGTTTGGCTCTATCCTTAAGAGTTACAGAATCCAGAGTTAGAGCAATCACGTTTTACAGGAGGAGTGCCATTCTTTTGGTGTGGGCTAAGGAAGAAGAGTAGAATCAGTAGGTATAGTCTGGAAAGATTTTCAGGAACCAGGCACAGCTGATGGTACCCGCAGGTAAATAAACCTTAGATGTGTAAATGGAGAGTATTACCTTGTGGCTGTGAAACTCAGCAGTGCCTTTTTCCAAATTAATGTTTGGTGTGGTTTTTTTGTTGTTGTTGTTGTTGTTTGTTTTAGTGAAATCTCATTTTAAGGGTAAGCCCCAGGTTGGAAGGTAAGCAGGTGTAGAAAATGAAAAACAGTAAAAAAAAAAAAAAAAAGAAAGAAAGAAAGAAAATGAAAAACAGTGGTTCTTGAATTTCAGAAGGATAAAGGTGAATTTTCTTTTGCCTTAACATTTTGGGGAAAGAATTATGGACTCATTACTTGTATGATAACCAGCAGCAAAAAGGTCAAGAAGGAAGAAGTGTAGTGTTTGTAACATGTGTCAGGCCTTTTCAGTTTAAACTTTAGTGGAAGTGAAATGCAGCCAGTTCTTGGAATCACGAGATCATTATTTCTCTTTCTGCAGATCGAGGCGACTGGCAGAGGGAAAGAAAGTTCAACTATGGTGGTGGCAATAACAATCCGCCCTGGGGTGGTGACAGGCACCATCAGTATGAGCAGCACTGGTACAAGGACCACCATTACGGGGACCGGCGACACATGGACGCCCACCGTTCAGGGAGCTACCGACCCAACAACCTGTCCAGAAAGAGACCTTATGACCAGTACAGCAGTGACCGAGACCACCGGGGACACAGGGATTATTATGACCGGTATGCAGAGGGCCCTCAGACACCAGGCACTGACCTCTGCCAGGGGCTTACTATTTATAGGTGGAGAGACAAGCAACAGAAACTTCATGTATTTATCCGTCAGATGCTCATTCTTACCCTGTGCCAGGCATGGTCCCAAGTCTGGTGCTGTGTTTCTGCCGTCAAGGCATCTTCAGAATGTTGGGGAGAAATCATGATGTAGGCAGCTGACATTGTGTGCTGAGTGGACGGTTGAAAGAATGGATTTTTGAGTTTTTCCTGAGGGCTGAGGAAGAGGGGAGGCTGGTGATTCTTGGTTTGGGCCCTGGAGAGTCAGCTAAGCAGAGAGAGGTGGACTAGGCGTCACAGGCCCAGGCCAAGGATAGGCCCCCAGGAAGGGATGCCCAGAAGATGAATAGGTGGTTGGATGTGGGGGTGGGGCTTGAATGCCAAGTTACAGGTTTTAAGTTTTATTCTCTGGGCCAAGGAGCCATTTATGGTTTCATCATCACACTTGTGCAGGGGGAGTTTTCTGCCGTCCTCTGAGGAAATCTAGAGAAGTGGTAGCCATTAAGTATCAGAGTCTGCAACCAAAATGATTAAGCTCTGTGCTGTGGTGTCGGCCACACTAGGTGGGTACCAGCCTGTGGTCCTTTCATGCTAGGAGCCCGCAGTTTAGCGGTCAAAGTCTTTTGAAGTTGTCCCTTCTCTACAACTATATAATATCATGATATGATGGGCCAAGGTTTTGTGAGAGTAGTTGTGAGAGTTAGCACTAAGTACAGGAAGGGCTGAAGAGGTTTTATCTATTCTTCTTAATTTCAGGACTTAGCTGTATTTTAGCTTCCTAGCAACTTTGGTTTCCCCTAGGCTAAAGACATGCTTTGACTGCACCTTGAAATTAATATAGGAAAATTTCATATAAACATCTCCGTGTCCTGCCTTCTTTTGGAGGATCTGGTAATACCAGGCTGCTTTAGCACAGCAGCTGTGGCCAAGTAGCAGCAGCCTGTTAGGAGGGATCTGTACCCCTCACCCCCCACCCTTCTGTACCATCTTGTCTGACTCCAGTGGGCATTTGCCCTACATTCTTTTGTGTAGATCTGTATTTCCATTTTGTATCATTTCTCTTCTGCCTGGAGGACTTTTGTTTTAGTGTGGGTCTGCTGGTGATAAGTTCTTTTAGCATTTGTATGTCTGAGGAAATCTTTATTTTGTCTTCACTGATGAAAGATATTTTCTTTTGGGTATAAATTTATAGATTGACACTTCCTTTCAGTACTTTAAAGATGTTCCTCTATTCTCTACTTGTATTGTTTCTGATGAAAAATCTGTCATTTTTCATGACAGATTTTTTTTTTCATGTCATTTTTTTATGTCATTTTTCACTTTATCTTTACTCCTCTGTACTAATACGTCTTTTTCTTCATCACTGGTTTTTAGCAATTTGATTATAACGTGCCGTGGTATATTTTTCCTTATGTTTCTTGTGCTTGGGAATTCTTGGATCTGCACCTTTATCATTTTATCAGATTTGGAAAATTTTTTACCATTATTTCTTCAAATACTTTTCTGTTCCCCCACTCTCCTTTGAAGATTTCAGTTACACCTGTGGTAGGCTGCTTGAATTTGTCTCACAGCTTACTGATGCTAGGTTTATTTTTTTTAATTCTGTTTTCTCTGTTTCATTTGGAAAGTTTCTGTTGCTTTGTCTTCAGGTTCACTAATATTGTCTTTTTCAATGTCTAATCTGCCTCGAGGCCCATTTATTGAAAGTATATTTTGTATTTCTTACATTGTAGTTTTATCTCTAGAAGTTGCATTTGGGTCCTTTTTTTTTAATCCTCCATGTCTCTCTTTGACCTTTTGAAATCTGGTATACAGTTTCAACATGGTATTTCTATCCTTGTCTGCTAATTCTATGATTTGGGTCAGGTTCAACTGATTGATTTATTGCCTCATTATGGGTCTTATTTTCCTGGTTCTCTTCTTTTTCATATTATTTTCCATTACAGTTTATTACAGGATGTTGAATATAGTTCCTTGTGCTATACAGTAGGACCTTCTTGTTTATCTATTTTATATATGGTAGTTTGTATCTGCTAATTCCAAACTCCTAATTTATTCCTCCCCCACATATTTTCCCCTTTGGTAACCGTAAGTTTGTTCTCTGTGAGTCTCTGTCTGCTTTGTAAATGAGTTCCTTTGAATCATTTTTTTAGATTCCACATATGAATGATATATGGTATTTGTCTTTCTCTTTCTGACTTAACTTCATGTAGTATGATCTCTAGGTCCATCCATGTTGCAGCAAAACGACATTATTTCATTCTTTTTTATGGCTGAGTAGTATTTCATTGTGTGTATGTACCACATCTTCTTTGTCCATTCATCTGTCAACGGACATTTAGGTTGTTTCCATGTCCTGGCTATTGTAACTAGTCCTGCTATGAACATAGAGGTGCATGTTTCTTTCTGAATTACAGTTTTGTCCAGATATATGCGCAGCAGTGAGATTGCTGGATCACATGGCAACTCTTATATTTAGTTTTTTAAGGAACCTCCTCTGTACTGTTTTCCATAGTGGCTGTACCAACTTAAATTCAGTTGCAGGATTCCCTTTTCTCCACTCCTCTCCAGCATTTGTTACTTGTAGACTTTTTATTGATGGCCGTTCTGACCGGAGTAAGGTGATACCTTATTATAGTTTCGATTTGCATTTCTCTGATAATTAGCGATGTTGAGCATCTTTTCATGTGCCTATTGGCCATCTGTATGTCTTCTTTGGAGGAATGTCTGTTTGGTTCTTCTGCCCATTTTTTGATTGGGTTGGTTTTTTTTTTGTTATTGAGTTGTATGAGCTGTTTGTATATTTTGGAAATTAACTCCTTGTCAGTTGCATTGTTTGCTAATATTTTCTCCCATTCCATAGATTGTCTTTTCGTTTTGTTTATGGTTTCCTTTGCTATGCAAAAGCTTATAAGTTTGATTAGGTCCCATTTGTTCATTTTTGCTATTATTTCTCTATGCCGGGTAGTTTTTGATTAGATACCTAGTTAAGTGTTGGACATTTTTGTATTCCTGTAAACGTTCTGGAGCTTTGTTATGAAACACAGTTAGGTTACTTGGAAACAGTTTGATTCTTTCAGATCTTGTCGTTAGGATTTGTTAGGCAGAACTGGAGCAGTGCTCAGGCAAAGGCTCATGATTTCCCAGCACTGAGGCCAGGACCCTCCTGGACTCTACCAGTGCCCCTTGGATCTTGAGGTTTCCCTATCTGGCTGGTGAGAAGAGAACAGGCACTGTTCCAACTGTGTGTGAGCACAGAGCACTGGCATCTCATCCTTCTCAGTGTTTTTTTTCTCCTGGCCTTTGGGTAGTTTCCTCACATATACACCCTGAGCGGTATCCAGCTGAACACTCGAGGGGGAACCTTTGCTGGTCTTTGAACTTCTTTCTCTTTGTAGAACTTGCTTCTCTTGCACTCTACACTTTGAACACCCCCACCCCAACGCAGGAAGTCAGGGCTTCTCCTGAGCCGGTGCTTGTAAGGCTTATCTCATTAGTTTCTCTTCCCGTAGGGTTTGCGGTTCTTTGTTATGTGACATCTGGTGTCTTGAAGACCATTGTTCCATACATTTTGTCCCTTTCTGATTGTTTCAGCAGGAGAGTAAGTGTAGCCCCTGTTACTCCATCTTGGCTGGAACATGGACAGTCTCTCTCTTTCCCTCCCTCCCTTCCTCCCTTCCCCTCTCCCTCTCCCTCCCTTTCTTTTATTCAGGTGAAATTCACATAACATAAATTTATTACTTTAAAGTGAACAATTCAGAGGCATTTAGTACATTCACTATGTTGTGCAAGCACCACCTCTGTCAAGTTCCAAAACACTTTCGTCACCCCAGAGAGAACTCTGTAACCACTAAGTAGCCACTCTCCATTCTTCTCTCTCCCTAGCCCCTGGCAACCACCAGTCGTCTTCATTCTGTTTCTGTGGACTTACTTAGTCTTGATAGTTTGCATAAATGGAATCATACAGTACGTGGCCTTTTGTGACTGGCATTTTTGACATTTACCATAATGTTTTAGAGGTTCATCCACATCGTAGCATGTATCAGTACTTCATTTCTTTTCATGGGTGAATAATGTTCCAGTGTATGTACATGCTAAATTTTGTTTATCCATTCATCCATTGATAGGCATTAGAGTTTTTCCACCTTCTGGCTCTTGTGAATAGTGCTACTGTGAACATGGTATATAAGTGTTCGTTTGAATGTCTTTTTTCAGTGCTTTTGGGGTATATACCTAGGATTGGAATTGTTAGTCGGTGGCAGTCCTATGTTTAACTTTTAAGGAACCACCAAAATGTTTTCTACTGCAGCTGACCTATTTTACATTCCAACCAGCTATGTGTTAGAATTGCAATTTTCCCACATTTTCACCAACATTTATTTTTAGTGTTTTGAATGTAGCCATCCTAATGGGTATGACGTGGTATCTCATGGTAGTTTTGATTTGCATTTCCCTGGTGATTAATGCCCATTAAAGATGTTGAACAGCTTTTCATGTGCTTAGTAGCCATTTGTGTATCTCCTTTGGAGAGATGTCTGTTCAGCTCCGTTGCCCATTTTTGAGTTGTATTGTTTGTCTTTTTGTTGTTGACTTATACAGATTCTCTGTTAATAGTATAACAAGCAGTTTGCCATGGTCCTGACTAAAAATTTTAATATTCTTCACATTGAGTACGTGTTAAAATAATTTAATTAACCCTGCACTTATTGTTGCATATTAGGTTATAATTTTTGTTGTTACTAATAACTTACAAAATAATGTCTGTGGCTTTTTTTCTCCTGGGCTGGGTCGAGGAACATGAGGACGTTTGTAGATCTTGCCAGCTTTCCTGAAGGGAATGTGAGTTTACAAAGCCATCAGTGATTCAAGTGTGTACTTGTTTCACTGCAGACCTGATGAGGCTTATGTCCTTTCATAGGCTGTGTTTCGCCAATAAGTATAAAATAGCCCTTTGTTACTACTTTAGTTTTGTTTTTTTCGATTCCTAGTAATGTAAGTATTTGCATCTGAGTTTCTGGAAGCGTCCTTAAATATGAGTGCATGAGGAAGAGCCAGTGGATGACGGAGGAGGGGTGGGAATCCGGCTTTGGTCTCCAGCTGATCCTTGCATCTCTGTTTCAGGCACCATCACGACTCCAAACGGAGGCGATCCGATGAATTCAGGCCTCAAAATTACCACCAGCAGGATTTCCGACGAATGTCTGATCACCGCCCCCCTATGGGCTACCACGGCCAGGGACCCTCGGACCATCACCGCTCTTTCCACACAGACAAATTGGGGGAGTATAAACAGCCCCTTCCCCCGCTGCACCCCGCAGTCTCAGATCCTCGCTCGCCCCCTTCTCAGAAATCTCCTCACGATTCCAAGTCACCCCTGGATCATCGGTCTCCTTTGGAGAGATCACTAGAACAGAAAAACAACCCAGATTATAACTGGAATGTTAGAAAAACATAAAGGACAGCTTGGAAAGAAGGGGAGTGCAAGAGTCATTAAGCACCTGGATGTTTTTGGTCTGATCCACAGGAGCCAGTTACCTAGACCAGTGATGGCGTTTCTGGACACGCTGCTGCTGTCAGCTCGCCGCTGAAGGAGCACTTCAGGGAGTGGGGGGCCTTTCGCTCGGTCCAGCTTTGATTTGGGTCACCACTCCCACACTTGGGCACCCCATCCCATTCCAGCCTTGTCCTGGCCTCCCACTTTGATGGGTGCTAGGAGGAAGAGGTGACGTTTTGTCTACCAGCTTCACGGGCTGTTCCCCAGTGAAGGAAGAAAGGATCTTAGAGTCGTGAATGTTTTATCACCAGGGCTGGCGCGCCCTGGACCTCGGCGCGTGGTCGGGGAAGGCGCGTGTGCACGAAGGCTGCTGGGACCTGCTGGACAGCACGGGGTTTGGTTCACCATGACGTGACAGATGCTGCTGTTGGGGAGCGGGGCGTGGGGGCGAGCGGGTGGGGTCTCGCATCATAGGACTTGAAGGGGAGCAGGTACCCCCCTCAAACGTGTTCTTGGGAGAAGTGACACTCGGCCTCATCATGTGACACCTGTGGTGCTGGGGGCGTGGGGGACTGAGGGGGAAACACTTCCACAGCGGCCGCTTCCCCACCAACACTAAGTTTTCCCACACTGTACATTTCAAAGGTTTGGTCTCCCAGGTGGGCCTCGCTTGCCCCCTGTGCCAGGGAAAGTAGGGCCTGTGCAGCTGACTTCTGAGGACTGTGAGTCGGGCAGCATTGAAGTGGGCGTGGGTCCTGTTTGGTTGGGCGTGGGCTGCATGCAGGGCAGGCGGGGCGAGGGCTGGGTGTGTGTGGCCAGGGCACGGGAATCCCTGGTGGATTCCGATTCCTGGGATGAGCGGTAACGGTCCTGGGCCTGGCGAGGAGGGGGCTGAGGGAGCAGGCCTGCTGACGAGCTGGTTGCTGGCAGCACCAGGGCGGGCTGCTGGGGAGGGGCGGACGGGTTTCCCAGCCTGGGGGGTGGTAGTGCGGCAAGTTGGGGAGGGCCAGCGTGGCAGCTGGTCACCATCCGCAGCTGCGTCGGAGTTGCCTTCGCCCAGCTTGAAGAGGTAAGATTCCGCAGAGTCACACATCTCCTGCCGCTCATGTGGTGGGTGGACAGACACAAGTTGCCTGTGGTGAACACGTTTCCACTGCTAGTTGGAGATCATTAGAATTGAACTCAGTATCTTTTAGAATGAAATCAAGTTAAGTGTAAACCTCAGTTCATTTTTTTTTTTTTCCCCAAAACAGGAAACATCCAAGGACAGGGTAGAGTTGAATTGAGTCAGGATGGGAGGCAAGTTGGTTACATTCGTTAAGGAGGCTCCTTTCATTTTACTGGTTCTGGGGCCTTCCGTTCTGTTCACTTTAAATATAACTTGCCAGTAATTGTTAGAGTATCCAAAGGCCTTTCTAGATGGAGACAGAATAACTGACTTGAACATACAGTGTGCCTATACGTGTCCAGGCTCAGAGCTGCTGGAAACCCTTCCATTGGGCATATACAGGGTTGAACTCCCCGCACTAACCCGAGGGGACTTCATAAAATCATTATCACTTACATGCTGGTATCCTGGGCAGCACCATTAATGCCTTTACTGTTGCCTCACCAGTGAAGCAGAGGTGGCTTTGGGGGACCGTCACACTCTGTTTCCCAGAGCATCCTTGGGCTCGCCTGTGCTGAGGTCCACATGAGAGTCTGGGTCTGCACAGCTCGTGAGGGGAGCTCAGTGGGCCCACCACCTCCTGATCTATTTCTCCTCCTGGTACTTGGCGTCGTTCACCCTGGGCTTGTACGACACGTGCCCGGAGCACAGCCCCAAGGGACCACAGTGGAGCCCCCGGCCACCGTCACCCCAGTGAGGACGTGTGAGACTGCTCCGTGGGGGAAGATAGGAGATCATGTCTCTGCTTTGGCCGCAGGTTGGGCTCCTTGCCAACAGTACTGACACTACCTGTGCTTGTCTTGCTCAGGCCAAAGGGGACGGGCAGCCTGGCTTGCAGATCCTTGAGCCATCCGTGGGCCCTGGAGGTGGGCAGGGTGGGCCCTCGCACGGCTTCCCCTGTGGGAAGTTGGGTCGTGTCCTTTTCAGTTAGAGGAGGCCAGGAGGAGGAATTGGAGGGCCTGCATTTCAATGCTCATCAAGGTTTTTTTTTTTTTTTCCCCCTGAAGTTCTTGGTAGGAGATGTGAGTTATTCCCAAAGATGTCTCATCATGAGGAAAAAGGAACTTCCTTTTGTTCACATTCAGGATTTTTAGTGCCATATGATGTAGCAAAAGGCAGTGTCAGCCATGTCAGTGTTAAATTGATTATGAAAAGTACAGTATCCCCATAAAAGCATCTATTTTAGGTGTCGGAGTATGTTTGAAGGGTGGGTTGGGAGAAAGGCATTTCCTCATTGTCCTAAATCAGTATGAATACTATATGCTTATATCAAAACCAGAAATTTGCACAGGTAGGAATTCTCTCACTTGTGGATGGGAGAAGCTGCCCCCGGAATCTGTGAGGATGGTGTTCCGTGGAGCCTAGCTTTGAAAGATTTAGTTATTAGGTAGAAAGAGCAGGGGCTGAGGAAGAGGGAAGTTGAACAGAAACCCGGATTCACGTGTATGTCCTAGTCCTAGCAGAGGACACGGTAACTCCAGACTCGTCCCCGCCATCTGTCGCTGGCCCCGGGCTCCCCTTCCTTTTAGGCATTCCTTAACGCTCTTTGATGGGAACCCAGAACGCTTCTCACGTCCTGCTGCAGACACTCTAGCTGATGTCTGAGAGCCGCATCAGGGTGCGCGGTGCAAACACGATTCAGTTATGAATTCACACAGTGACACTGAAATCCTACAGACCAAAACCAGTGCGTCAGCAGGAGCGGTGGCCCGGGGCCCAGTGCCAGCGCTCGCTCCTCTGGCTCATCCGAGGGCTGCCGTGTCGGGCGAGGAGAGCCAGGCCAAGGGTCCAGGCTGCTTTAGTCCATCTGAATCCCACTCGGTTGGGGACAGATGGTTTTTCTTTATTGTAAAATTGTGGACTTTTAAAACCTGTTGACTAAACAGTAATTAATTTATATTTGTGAAAAATGCCACTGTCCTAGTGATTTCTGATGTAAATAATGTTGTTTATATAGTATGTATTAAATTTTCCTACATTGTAAAACTGCTGTACTTTTGATTCTTGTATATTAAAAAATGTTACTAAGGATTTTTAGAATTGGGCGAACACGTTGCATTGCATTGGCGTGACCCGCGACTGTGCATGCCTCCTCGTCTCCCTTCCCTTGGTTGCTGGGTCAAGATTGACAGCTTGCGAAATGGAGCCTTTTAAAGTTGCGTCTCTTCCCCCTCCCCAGGCCCAGTTGTGTTGTCGGGCCCAGGTCCTTTCACCACACGTTCTAGATTTTCTCTGAGTAGCTGAGGCTGACAGTCCCCCGGCCCAGCAGCAGTCGTCTTAGCCCGAGTCCCTGCACTTGATGAGGAGTTGTCGCCAGTGGCTGAGCAGAGCCGCCTTCAGTTTCCCACGTTGGTCGTGCCGGGCGGGGAGGATCCCGGGGAGACCCGTGCCGGTCAGGTGCCCATCAGCAGGGGTCCCGCAGCCCTGCCCCCCGTCAAGAGGAAATCAGAACACCGGTCCGCCAGCCTGCAGCCTTGAGGGGAATTTTACGGTTGGGCTGCATATTCTTGAAGGGGGGAAAAGAGCACTTTATAATGGAAACACTGACACAAATGTTAACTTGAGCATTTGGCACGGGGCTGGCCCAGCTCCTGCGAGCCCCAGACAGAGGAAGGGTGGCACAGCCGTGGCCGGCGAGCCGTCTGAATAGGAGGCGGAGAAGTTTGCCAGACCCAAAGGGTTTTGCTAATACTTAGGTGACTCTGAAACCGAACTTCAGTCTTTGTGAAGGTCTTAATTGCTAATAACCAAATAAACCCGTGTGTCTGCTCAGGGCTGAGGGCTTAACTCCTGTGACTGTCAGCCCAGGACACGTGGCTGCAGGGAGCCTCGCCCGCCTGGTGTTGCCGGGGTTTTAGTGCATGCAGTGGGAGTCAGAGACTCAAGAGCTGAGGGGTCTTCCTGCCTATAAACTTAGCTCACAGTCGTGTTGCAACTCACAGCTCGGCTGGAACAACTTTGGGAAATTTTAAGAACAAGTGCAATAATCAGCTTATGATTTACAATAGCAACCAGGCTTCTAAACTGACCGCTGCCAAAAAACGCCTGCGTTTTACTGGAAGGAGCAGGCCCAGGCCCCTCCCCGCTCCCTGGCAGGGCCTCACACATCTGGCATCAAGGCAAGTCCTTCTCAATTAACGCCAACAGAAAGGTCACTTATTGAAACACAGGCCCCGCAGTTTGCCAGATCTGTGGCTCTGGGTTCCAACCTGTGGCTCTTAAAGGAGCAGGACCAGGTTTGTCTTGGAGGCAGCCTTTCCATCGCGTTTTGAGACTGGAAAACTACGGGGCTCATGTCACCTCCCAACCTGCATTTGTTCTGCTTTGTGAAGTGGGGAAGAGACATGGCTCATCGGAATAAATGCTTCTTATCCTGTAGAAACCAGGGCCCTGGCGGGTCTGCCTCTGCTGCTGGTGGTGGGGTCCTAACCTGGGCTGAGTCTTGGGGATTCCTGGTCAGTTCTGTGCCGTGTGACCGGGCTTTATGTGGAACACGGGCAAGTCTCTGACCTACAGACTTCTGACCTCGAAGATGGGCAGAATGACAGCCACTTCCTGGGGCCAGAGCTGCCCCGCAGAGGGTTCATACGTGCTGTCTTTTTCTTAACGTCTTTCGTGATCCAAGAGAGAATTGTCATCACTAAAGCATGGTCCCCACTGACCCCATGCACTGGGTTGGCCTTGGGGGGCAGGGATGGTCTAGGAGGCGGGCAGGGAAGTCAGTGCCTTGTCTACTTTGGTCCTTCCCTGTGTGCAGTAGGGCAGGTGGATTTTTCACCTTCATTTGCACACGAACCAGGCAGCTCCTAGGGTTAATGTAGTTTGTAAGTGAGAGCTCCAGCTGTGGGAAAGGAAGAGGTTTGCAAGCCCCGGGGACCACCTGCTGGAAGGAGACAGCATCCATCACTTCTCAGCTGGGGAGGGTGCAGGTAGAGGAGGGGAGGTCAGGGGTACCTAGGATGTAGCAGCCCTCACCCTGGAGCCGGCCAAATAATTGGAGCTGCCTGTCCTGGGAGCCCGGGAAAGGGGCTTCTGCAAAGCCTGCTCTGGGCGATTAAACCCAGGGAGGAAGACCCAGAAGGGACTGGAACCATCTAAACACAGAGACAAGGCTCCCAGTCTGGTGGGGGAGACACAGCTGGGACTAGACAGTCATGAGAGAGAGGTTCTCCCTGTGGGCCGGGCCCTGTTCTAGGTAGTGTGGACACGCACAGGAAGGACGGGGCCCTGCCCTCTTTGAGTTGATTTCCTAGCTAGGGTGATTGGGGAGGCAGACCCTAGGCAAGCGAACAAAAAGAGGACACGAGGTCTGACAAATACCAGGGAGAAAAGAGCCAGGAGATGAGTAGAGGGCAGGGGTCCAGGGAAGGTGTGAGGACCAATGGGAGGCGTGGGTCTGTGAGCTGCACAGACTTGGCTTTGAACCAGATGGCGTTCTTGGGCGACCTTGCTGCCTCTCCAAGCCTCAGACTCAAAGTCCGCATGAGAGCCCTTGGTCAGGCTCTGGTGGCCTGAGTGAGGTCCCTGAGGGGTCCCTGATGGGCTCGTCACCTGTCGATATTATCAAAGGGGGATGTTGGGACATCCTGCGGTGCTGGGAACTGCACCTGGGAGACAATTCTTGCCACCCAGCTGGGGTCTGCGTTGTGTTTTGGGATCAGCTCCCATTCTCCGATGGAGGGCCCTGAGCACGTATGGTTCTAGAACTTTCCTGCAGGGGGCAGCAGATTTCCACTACAAACGGCCTGTCTCTGCCACCACCTGAACCCAACCCTGGGAGGGCTCAGCCGTCATTCCCCTGCCCCCTGGGGGCTGTTCTCCTTGGTTGTGAGCCCACACTGGAGCCAGAGACCTGGAGGCACCTTGCCCCTGCCGGAAGTGCGACGGGGCGGGGACACAGGAGAGGGCTAGAGGCTGCAGGGAGAGGCTGGCCTCACCTGCCTACACCAGCAGGAGGCCCGGGGGCCGTGCTGACCGCCACCACCCAGCCTCAGGAGGGGCCTCAGGCAGCCGGGTGGGCTCTCTGCCCCACAGGGTTGACGGGGCAGCCCTGCTTCACGGTCACCTCCAGCCATCCTTCAGGGATACACAGGCTCCTCCCAGCTCCAGCCTCTCCTCCCTCCCACCTCCGTGTGGCAGGAAGAGGGTCCGCCCTGAGCCGCAAGGCCCAGGCATCGCTCTGCTGGTCCCCCGTGACCTTCCCCTTAGCTCTAAGCTCACTGCTTTGGGTCCGAGGCCATGGGCAACAACCTGCCCTGCTGGCCACGCTCATCTTCTCTGTATCCCTGAGCCCCCGGCTGCAGCCAGCCCAAACTGCCCCTGCAGCCTCAGATGTTTGACGGTCTGCTTCTAGGCCACCGTCCCCCTTTTCTCCACCTCCGCGTGCCTGTGAATCCTGTTCAACCTCAAGATGCAATTCAAGCTTGGTTTCCTCCGAGCAGCCTCCTCTGACCCTGCTGTCCCTGTCCCGTCTCTGTCTGTCCCTTCCCGGTGCCCACAGATGCCACCAGAGCCCCTGGCATACTCTGTTGCCCCCATGTTCTCATAGCCGCCATGCCCCCCTGGAAAAGTGGGGCTCCCAGCGGGGACCAGGTTTCCTTCACCTCCAGCTCTGAGTCCTGACTTTGCATGGGCCCTGTGGGTGCTGGGCTCGAAGCCTTCTCTTGTGAGGTGCCCAGAGAGGGGACCCGGGGAGAGGAGGGCCGGGGTGCTCCCTTCCCTGGAGGATGAGCATGCTGGGGGCTCGGGCCAGAGCTCAGGTCCCAGTCGGCAGGCCTCCTGGACCAGGGGGACATTTAAAGCAGTTAGAAGCCAGTTCTGGGCAGTAGAACAACTTCCCCAAGGCTTCCTGGCCTGCCGGGCATTAACCCTTCATTTGCTGGATTTTTAGAATCTCCAGGGAACGGACTGGGAGCATGATGAGGCTTTAGAAGCCTGGGGCAAATATTAAGTAGAGGCAATTTACTAGCCCTGATGGTATTATTTCAGCATCGTAGCTCCTGGAAGGGTGGCTATGCTGCGGCAGGCATGTGGTTCCTGGTCTCCGGCTGCCTCACCTGCGGAGGGAGGTACCCAGGCCCGGCCTGGAGCTCACTGTACCAGGCAGGAGGGTGAAAGAGGCAGCAAGGTCTGCGGTGGCAGTAGCAGGGTGGAGAGCCTAGTGGACTCACCCAGGAGGGCCCCAAGGCCCGGGGAGGAGATCCAGGGCCCTCATAGCAGTCTGGCTGACAGCATGGGTACCAGAGAGAACATCTCACTTCAGATCAGCCTGCACCCCGACTGCTGTGACCTGGGCCAGGTGTTAACCTCTCGGGGTAGGGGTGGGAAGTGTCACCCACTTGATGGGGGAGCAGTGCCCGGCCGTGCTAAGCGCCATGCAGGGGGAGCCTTAACTGCTGTGGCCAACTCCTCGGGGCTGCTGGTCCTCAGCATGGACCAGCCTGCCTGGGCCTGGTCATCTGGTCCGTCCTGAGGCCCAGCCCACTCCCTGCCCTGGAGAGGCTGGAGATTAAGGCTCTGCGGGCCTCCCTGCCTCCTTTTGGGGCCACCTCTTCCCACGTTGCTCTGGGCTCCTGTGGTCCCCAGCCCCCCACCTGGGGCCTCTCTGCCTACCCCTCTGAGCCCCGTGTCACGTCACTCTGTCCCCTGCACGGAGCCTCACGGCCCCCTTCACCTCCTGAGTTCTGCTCTGACAGTGGGTGTGGCTGGGAATCAGATTAGCTAACTGTCGCCCAACTAGGTCCTAGTTCAGTGTTTCCTGAACTTGGGGCCAACAGATGTACGGTGGGGAGGGTAGTCCTTTGAGATTTCTAGAAGAATTGAAATTTTTGTATATTTTCATATTGATGGACATCTTTTTCAATCAACTGAAGCGAATCCTGGGTCATTGGGAAGGGCAGGAGGGAGAAAGGAAGCCGGGACTGGAGGGGTGTATTGGAGCCGAGGAATCAGTGCTACTTCCCCGGGGGGACAAGGGAACTCACACCCGAGACGGGCTTCCCAGGGTCAGAAGACTGAAAGGCAGGGGGACAGATGACAGGCAGCTGAGCTGGTGAGAGCCTGGCCCGGACGCTCCCACCTCCGCCCCCCTCCATCGCACGGAGAGGGCCCACTTAGGGTCTGCAAAACATCACGCATTTCTTAAATTAATGCTGTCCCTTTGCGTTTTATTGGTTTTGTAGTTTTGTATGGGCTTAATTAATAAATGTCTTGATTTTATAGTTGAAAGGAGCTATAATTACAAAGATTCTCTCCCTAAACTCATAAATTACACAATGAACTCCAGCCCTGGAGGGCCTGGGGAAATATTGGCCCCTAGAAAGCATCCGTATGTCATGTACCTTTGGGAACCCCGAGCTGGTCACGGCCTTGACTTGGGTGTGAGTGAATAAAGCAGCTTGAGTGATAGGCCCGTGAGCAGAAGCCACCACCTACAGAGGGCTGGTTACTGGGTGCCAGGCTCTGGGCCTGTTTATTGTGTTTTCTCTTTGAGTCCTCACAAAATTGCCATGAGGTCGGATTTATCCCCATTTTCCAAGTGGGGATCCTGAAGCCCAGAGACTTGAAGTAACTTGCCCAAGATCACACAGCTCAATGGTGGAGCTCAGAGTCCAACGCGGCTCCTCCTGCCTCTAAAGGCCGAGCTTGTCCCTGCCTTGTGCAATGGCTTCTCCGACTGTCACCCAAGTGCCTTTGACTGGTATTATCTCATTCTCCCGACGGCCCTGTGACCCAGGACTAGAGAGAGAGGCTCAGGGGCAGCGTGTGGCTGCCTCCAGGCCAGAGAACAAGGTGAGCGACGTGAGGACCAGCTCAGGGCCATTTCCCGCCGCCATTCTCATCCCCTTCCTACTCCATTACACCCTCTGTAAGTCATCTGGGGAGGGTGGCCACACTCATCTCCTGGAGCACTGCTGTGTCCTCAACACGAAGCACAGCCCCAGACACGGCACAGGCCTCAGTGGACGTGTGTGGACTAAATGAATGTGTCCCCAGACCCACACCATGACCGGACCCACAGGGGAAGCACCAGCTGGTGTCTGTGCAAGGACCGAAGAGAGAGAGAAGGGAAGGTCAGCACCCAGAGGGAGGGGCCTGGGCACTTCCTGGAGGGATTCACCGCCCACTTCCACCCTGACCATTAGCAAAGGGCAGGATGTGTCAACTCACCAAGGCAGATGCTGGAGTTGCGCTGCCCGGCTCCCCTTGGCATTGGTCCCTGGTGGTCCAGGCCCCCGGCCTTGACCTGAGGGCCACCTGGGAGCCCTGCTGACCAAGCCCCTCTGGTGGAGCCCAGGATTCCAGTCCCCTGAGCGGCGGGAAGGGCGCTCCGCTGTGACAAATCAGTCCTTGGATCAAACACTTGGCAGGGCGCCTGGCACACGGCAGGTGTCCAGAACAGGTAGCTGTCATGGCACTGGCTGGAGACTCCAGTCCCCATGCATTTGGGAGTGGGGTCCACACCAGCAGCTGGATCATGTCTGGGATTGCCAACAAGGCTGACCCCAACCTGGGAAAGCTGATGGCCGCCCCTGGACTGGGGTGACCCAGCCGAGACCCCACAGGCAGCCCAGGCTGTCTCCTCCTTCGACCCCAAGCCTCTCAGGCTTCAGGCCTGGCATACCTTCTTTCCCATCCTCTTTCACTTCAGGGTCTGTTGAGGTCCCCCTACCTGCCCAGACTCCAGGTGGGGGTCCGGTCCCCTGCTTCCCCCAGGACCAGAGCCTTGGCTTGATGCCAGCCCCGTTTTGGGGCTCCTCAAGGGAGGAGCAGGTGGGTGGCATGGGGTTCACCTGGAAACCAGCTCGATGGCATCTGCCTGGTAGGGCTGTTGTGAAAATGGTCAAAGGAACTGCAAGTTCAGGGCAGGTGTGGGCGTCGCATTTTGTCTGCAGGAAGACCACGTGAGGACACGCGGTCATCATCCCTCGTGGCTGGGAGAGCTGAGGCTGACCACACGTCACCCCCAACCATGAAGATGAGGCAGGTACGTGATTGTCCCAACACAGGACTACTCCATTTAAATTATTTGACTGTTTCATTTAAAGTTCTCAAAATTCCTTGGAAGAATGTTTGAAGAATTTAAAATCCTCACTCCCTCATTTCCTTACGTCACACAGTCAGTAGGTGGGTGACAGGGCTGGGATCCTGGGCCAGGTCTGGTCCTGGAGCCTGGGCTCTTCCCTCTGCCCGGGTGTCCCCCTGCCCACACCACTGCCCATCCCTGGTCATCCAGGCCCACCCAACCCAAGGCACACACCCCCTGCCCCCAGGTGAGGGCTTGGCCTTGGGCAGGGTGGGGCTGGTCCAATGGACCAAGCACTTGCACTGCCTCCTGGAGGGTGTGCTTTGGGGACGGCCTCTCCACCCATTTCTAGCCCTCTCAATCCCTTTAGAGGCCTGCTTTCAGGGGTGTCCCCCTCAGCCCCAGCCAGGTCATCCACGTTAATAAAGTGCCCGGCCCCGGAGACAGCAGCTACTGTGGCTGGACTTGTGCACAAAAGGAGCTTGGAGTGAACTTGAGACCCAGGCCCCAGACCATTTCCAGCAGACCTTTCCGAGCATGTCTTTGTTCTCCCCGCCGGCAGATCTGCTTGGCCAGACAGTTTGCTCTGGCTAAAAGGGCCGGCCTGGGGAGGGCTCTACTTCCTGCGGGAGGGAGGGATGAAGCGGCAGGAGGAGTTCAAATGCGGAAGAATCTGTGAGCCTTCCCAGCACTGCTCTGGGCAAGGATGGAGTGATGCCCAGCGACACGCCTGCCTCGGCCTCGGGGATCCAGGCTGCCTGGGATTGTGTCCCCCAGTTCCAGAGACACCCTCGCCCCCAGCACATCGTGCCTTGCACACCTGCTGCCTGTTGCAGTTTCTTAATTAAGTCCATCCTTCTGCGACCTCCCGAGCGTGTTCATTTCTGTTCCTCTCCTTCAGGGCTCTTGCACCAAACCCACGTCAGAGGCAGGAAAGGATTAAATGGTCAAAGGTGCTGAAAAGCCTGGAAAGGTGGGGAAGGTAGCTAAGAGGGAGCTGTTGAATCAGGTGGTAGAGTCTTTGGTCCCACTGATTCAGGAGGTGATGATTTCCCAGGGACAACGGGCACCTCCCTGGGATTAGGGGTCCTTAGACTCCTGATTGGTTGCTGGGGGTTCCCCCTGACCACTGGCCAGAACACCAAGCTTCTTCAGCCCGTGTGGGAGCTGGATGAAGAGCTCTTGAATTGTTTTAAGGCCAATCAGACCAAAGAGATGTGATTCCTGGGCCATATTCAAGAGATGAGCACATGGTAAAGGACCGTGAACCAAGCAGGGTCCCCACCCTGAGTGTCTGGTGGGAGACAGGTATGTGAGGCTAAGGGTGGGCCTTTCCTTCAAGGCGCCCTCTCTCCGGATCTCATCGGTCAGCCGGGGAGTGGGCGGGTGCAGGGGCCCTCCTGGTGTGGGAGCGGCCCCAAGCAGGCTTACTGGAGGAGGGAGTCCGTGAAGGTGGTGTGAGCTGGGGGGATGAGATGGGGAGGGGCTGACACTAGTTGGGGTCTGTGGTTTCGTTGGTGCTTCCTTCCGTGTTCTCTCTCATTTTTGTCTGTCTTCCCAAGAACCTCTGCAGCAGGACCACTGGCTTCATTTTGCAGATGAGGAAACAGGCCACAGGTCCCGCGGCCAGCAAGTGGCTGGGCCAGCACTTGAAGCGGACTTGTTCCAGCCCACAGGGGCTCCAGCACATCATCTGGTAGCTGTGGGGAGTAAGTATGCGCCTCCCAGGCTTCCCTCCTAGTCTTTTAACTTCCTTTTTTTCAAATTTTAGCATTGCTGTCCTCATCAGGATCAGAACTTTGGTCCATGCGTAATTGGGTGTTTGCCGTAAAGCCCAGTCTTAGTGAAGCCAGCTGTCCTGGGCCACCCAACCCACCAGGTTCCCAGGATTCTGTTGGGTCGTGGCCTTCAGGTGTCTTTATCCCCTGAGTGACAGCCGGGAGACCCCTGCCAGTCCTCTTACCAACCACGGCTTTGCAATCGGCTCGTTCAGATGTAACACATTTCCCTTTGGGAGGTTTATTCTGTGAGCGTTGCACTTCTTAAGAAGTTTTTCTTGGAAGTTTTGTCATTTACATTTAAAAATTAAGAACAACCCAGCTGCGTGTGCTTTCTAACGTGTCCTAAAGTAAGATCTGGATGTCGGGGTCCCGGACCTGCTCCTCCTGTGGTCCTCCCGGGCTCGGTAAGTGACACCACAGCTTCCCCGGGTGCTGAGCCCACACACCTGGAGGCAACACCTTGGTCCGCTCTCAAGTCCTCTCGTGCCCCAGAGCTCCACCTTCACAGTGAACGCCAAAGCCCGTCATTCGTGCCACCTCTGGCTCTGCCACTGCCCTCCCACTTCTGGCTGGCTTTGTGCCACACCCCCTGACGGCCTTTCTTCCCCGCAGTGATCTCGCTCTTTGCTGGAATGATTCCTTTAAAACCAGAGTCCAGCCCGTCTCCCCATGCTCAGAGCCTGCTAGCAGCTTCCTGTGGCAGCTAGAATAACAAGGCCTGTCCTGCTCCAGCTGCCTGTGACCTCACCCTGCACCCTGATCCATGCACCTGGCTTCCTGCGGTCCACACCCTCTGGGCTGCTGCTGTGCCAGGGCGTCTGCACTCACTGTTCCCTGTGGAGAACGCTCTCCCCAGATCTTTGCACGGCCCATTCTCCGGATTCACGCAGGTGAACTAGTACGAGGTCCCCGCTGACCCTACCGGAGAGGAAAGCTTCTCTCCACCACCCCCCGATCCGGGGTGCATCTCTCTCGGGTCCTTTGACCCATGAACCTTTCCTTCATGTTGCTGTCACATGGGACAGTCGCTGATGTAACTGCTTGGTTAGGGACCCGTCTCGCCAACAAGAATGCAAGGGAGTGTGTACAGATCTCTGTCGCATCCCCCCAGAACCCGCAATCACGAAAGAGTTATCCAATGAATCGAGGAACACGGGCAGTTGCAAAGGGAGGAGATGGCCATTTCTGGTGGCCTCTGCATGCTGCCGGGGCGCCAGGGTTCCGTGTGCAAGGCAATTTATGAGCGTTAGTGCATTGGATTTCTGTAATGGCCTTGGGAGGTAGGTACTCCTAATTCCATTTTACAAAGAAGGAATCCAAGGTTCAAAATATCCAAGGGAGACCACACAGCGACGGGCAGAGCCAGTTTGGATGCCAAGTCAGCCTGCCGTCTGAGACCAGGTGCCCCCACCCCCCGGCCCCAGTCCGTGCAACCTCCGGCTCCACCCTGCACGCCGGCATTGCTCTGATGAGCCCCATTCTGGCCTGGCTCAGATGGGTTCTCGGTAAGCGGGGGTGGTGGAGCGCGGAGAGGGGCCCGCAGCTCCATCTGCTAATGCGTTTACCTCCAGGCTGACTGGCCTCGGCTGAGCTGGCACAGAAGCGTCCCTGCTCCAAACCCAGCCTGCGGAGTAAGATGAAGCTGCTTCTTGGGAATCATTTAGCTCACGACTCTGTGTTCCATATTCATGATGAAATGCAAATTTCCATGTTCACTGAGGGCAACTAGTAGCATGGTACTTGGAAAAGAATTCCAGCTGGTTAAGTTTAGGGTCCTGAACAAATTCCAAACCAAGACTCTTTTCTGGCCAGTGCCGCAGCTTTTTCATCTGATGGTGAACGAGATTTTTTTTTTTCTCTCCCGTGTGCCCTGGCCCTGGCTTCTCACTAATCTGTTCTTCTGCGCTGGCCAAGTGCCAACAGCCCTCGTTGGTTCCCCACCCCCTGCATGAGTATTCATTTCATCCCAGTGAGGCTGAGAGGACTATCAATTTGGGTGACTGGGTAAGATGCGTGGGGATGTCCCAGCCTTGTTTCGTCCCTTCCAGGATGGTTCTTCCTCCCAAGGCCCGGACTCCTGTGTTCTCTCTGGGAGCCTGCTTAAGAACAGGGCTCTAGAAAGTTCTCCCTTCCTATTTTTAGCTTCCTCCTCGGCTTGGGATTGGTGTACATGCTCACTCTCTGGTTTTCTCGGTTCACCTCCCCCCCGAGGTTCCAGGGTCCACGTGGCCCTCTCCCCTCTCCTTTCACCCACCGTCTCACTCAGCCCTTCTTGCCTTGGGGTAATAGTGACACCGACACTGGACACTCACTGTGTGCCAGGCCCTGTCCTTAGTACTTCACAGGAATTAACTCGCTGAATCTTCAAACAACCCTATGGGATGGACACTCCCCACTTTACAAAGGAGGGGATGCATGCTCAGAGAGGTTGACTCACCCAAGGTCACAGAGCTAGGAAAGTGGAGAAGCTGGGACGTGGCCTGGCTTAACTGGGCTGCTATTCTGCTGCCTGGCATTTAGTATGAACAGCAGGGACTTTGGGGGCAAAACAGGCCTAGGTGTACATGTTGACCCTGCCCTTGCTAAGGAACCCTAGGCCAGTCAGTCCATCTCCCCGAGTCTCTCTTTTCCCATCCGTAAAATGGGCATGCATTTGTTCCTGACTCACTGGATAACTTTATTTTTATTATTTTTTTATTATTATTCATTATTATTATTTTTTAAATTTTTTGCGGTACATGGGCCTCTCACTGTCGTGGCCTCTCTCGTTGCGGAGCACAGGCTCCGGACGCGCAGGCTCAGCGGCCATGGCTCACGGGCCCAGCCGCTCCGCGGCATGTGGGATCTTCCCAGACCGGGGCACGAACCCGCGTCCCCTGCATCGACAGGTGGACTCTCAACCACTGCGCCACCAGGGAAACCCTGGATAACTTTAAAAGATGAAATGTGAAGACCTGAAGCAAGCTTCAGTCCTGTGCACACTGATGGACCCTCTGCAGTGCCACCACCCTTTCCCTGGGCTGCAGGCGAGGAGGGGGACCTTTGGGGAGGGAGGCAGCCACAGTTCCAGATCTGGGGTCCTAGACTGATGGACTCCTCCTGGATCCCAGGCCAGCCCACCCAACCTCACCCCAGAAGGCCCTTCATGTCCCTCCCTCCGCGTGATCATCTGTCTCCAAGACGGTTCCAGCTTTGCGAGGGAACCTGGACCCCTCAAGCCCCAAAGGCTGCTCATCACAAGGAGAAAAAGTAATTTTAGAGAAGCAGGGGGCTTTGGTTGTTTAATTGCTTCTCCTTCTGCAGGCACTCACAACACTCAACTCGCACACACACACACAAGCGTGCGCGCGCTGCCCGCTCCCCTTTCCCTGGTAGATACACTGTAAGGGGGCAGCCACCACCAAAGTCAACCCTCCACCCCTAAAGGAACCAAAGTCCGTTCAGATAACAAACTCCAACACGTAGTCCAAAAGAAAGTAACAAAACAGAACAAAAATCCCAAACTTTACTTGCATTTAGCCATTAATAAATAATTTACAGTATGTACACGCGGTGACACTCCACACAGGTCGCAGACACGGGACACAGTGAGGGGCCCCCACTTCCAAGCAGAACGTGATCAAACACAACCAAAATAAAGTGCTTCACTTTTTACTTCCAACATAGGGACCATCTACAAACCAGCAGGGAGGGGCTGGGGCTGCGCCTCCCCCCCACCTGCCCGCCTAGCCCACGGCTTGGCAGAGAGAGGGAACCTCTCGGAGGGGGAGGCAGGGACCAGTCCGCAGCCTCCCGGGCCAGTGTATGAGAGGTCCCTGGGCAACAGCAGAGGGACGGTCGGGGACAGTGGGGCCTGCGGGGCTTCTGGGAGGATCGCCCTCCGGGACACAGCCGCGCCTTTAGGAGTGGAGCCCAGCTCGGTGCTGGTCCCCAGGGTTCTCTGAAACAGCAGCAGAGGTGGGACTGGTTCGGGGCTCCTCGGATGGGCAGCTTGGCTGACGTGAGGTGGGAAAGTCTCCTGGCTGTGTGGCCACGGGGCTTAAGAGAAAGGCCTAGAAGGAGGAGATCCTGCCAGGGATGCTAAAGGCTGAGACACCTTCCAGGCCCTGCTCCTCTCCCCAGAATGCAGACCTGGGTGGACAGGGCAGGGAGCAAGGATCTGGGGGGCAGGTGAGGAGAAAGCAGAGGATCAGGGCAGGCCAGCTGGCCCCATCCGCTGAGTCTCCAGCCCGCACCCTGCAGCCTCAGTTCCCCTGCTCACCGCCTCTTGCCACCTGCTGCGGAGGAAGGAACAGAAATCAAGGGGGTGGCTCTCTGTTTACACATTTAGAAGCAAAGACTCGACTTCCAAAGAACAGTGGGGACCGGGGGACAGGAGGATGGGCAGTGGGGGAAGGCGCCAGGGCAGGCATTGCTCAGAGCACGTGCTGACGACACGTGTCGTCCCCCACCTGCGGGGCCTGGTAACTGGGGCCTGAGCCTGTGCCCAGCCAGGGCACACACGGTGGTCTCTCCTTGGCTCGCAGGGAGGCCACAGGCGGGAAGGCACCAGGAGGACACAACTTTTTGGCCGAAGGGTTACGTTAGTTTTCTAAAGATGCCAAGCAGCACCCCGGGGGTGTCCTAAAGCCCAAGAAGAAAGGATGCCCGGCCCAGGGGTCCAGCCTCGAGGCTACCTCCGCCCCCTGTCCTTGTGTGTGCGAGTGTGTACGAGTGTGTGTGCGTGGGGTGGGCGCAGGTGGCCCGGGATGCGCGTGCAGCAGTCAGCCGGGCCTGTTTCAGTGCATTGTAGGGGTGAGGGCAGGTCGACTCTGCCCACGCCCAGTGTCTCTGTTGGGGTGAGGGCTTAGGCCTGAGGGGCTCTGATTTGCACATTCACACGGCGGGGCGGGCGGAGAGGGGCAGCTCTCCCTCTGCACAGCTCTATGTCACAAACGTCACAGCACTGGTCACCACAACCTTGTCCCGGGCCCCGGGGGAGGGGAGGGGACGTCCCACGCCCCCAGCCCTTGCCAGCAGGCAGCCCAAGGCAGCGCGGAGGTGCGTGGCCGCCGGGGCTCCTGACCCCTGCAGGAACTGCGGGGCCACCGGGAGGCCACCACCGGCCCTCGTGCAGCCGCCGACCAGTTCGGTGACGCCTCGCTCTCGGTCCTAGGTGGCCTCCAGCAGCACAGGAAGCAGGGGCAGGAGTAGAAGGCTGCCGAGGAGGGGCCAGGGGGCCGGGGGCAGCCCTGCGGCGGCCGCCCGGCCCGGCGGCTCCCGAGTCCTCTCGTACAGGTGCAGCTTGTCCTTGTTGGAGTGGAGCATCTTGACGTCCTCCAGGGCGTAGTAGGCGGCCAGCGTGAAGTTCACGTCTCCTGTGGTGAGCAGGTCGAAGACGCAGGCCTGGTAGTAGAGGTCCTCCACGGGCAGCTTCTCCTTGCACTTGGCCACGGCCGTCTCGTATGGGAAGGTGTCGGGGGCTGAGGGGGCGGGGCTGGCGGCTGGTAGCCCGTGGGCGCCGGGGCTCTCGGCGCCGGCTCGGAAGGCCTGGAAGTCGATCTGCTGGTTGAGTGGGCAGCCCCTCAGGCAGAGGTAGAGGCCCTGGCTGTCCCGGTCTTCCACCGCATTGACTACCTCCTCGGGCATGCGGACCGCGAAAGTCAGGTAGCCACCCACCTGGCGGACCACGATGGTGGTGCCGATGTACTTGGCCTGGATCTCCACGTGCTGGCCCGACACCTTCTCGGTGATCTTCAGGCTGTTGGCCCCGTGCTTGTCGCCGCCGTTCTTGGAGCCGTCGGCGAAGGCGGCAGGGAGCTCGTCCATCTCGGCCTGGTACACCTTCTGGTCCACGCACTCCTGGAAGTTCTTGAAGATGATGGTGAGCTGTGGGGCAAGGGGGCAAAGAGAGGGGGTGAGGCAGTACCAGGAACTGTGGAGGGGACAAGGCCCAGCCCCAGACTTACAATGCTCTGGACTGAGCGGAGGGATGGCAAGAGCCCCCAGGATGTCCCAGACCGCCCCTTCCCCACTGTGGTCACTGTGCAGTGCCACCTGCCCTACTCATTTAATATGTTTCTTTAAAACAATTTGCATTTTTGCTTAAAAATTTTTTTGACTTAGGGAACTTTATACTCCTCTCCTAAATAGAAAACCGGCTCATTTACTATATACAGAGAGGAAACATAACAAGAAAAGCATGGCTAATTAAAAATGAAAGGTCGTTACCCACTGTAGTAGGCTGAAGAATGGCCTCCAAGATATCAGGCGCTAATCCCTGGAACCTGTAAATGTTACCTTATATGACAAATGGGAGCTTGCAGTTGAGATTAGGTGAAGGATACATTATCCTTAACTTATTAAGGATGAGACATTATCCTGGTGGGCCCTAAATGTAATCACATGTGTCCTCATAAGACGGAGGCAGAAGAGAAGGTGGGGTTTCCACAGAGGCAGAGACCAGAGGGTTGTGGCCACAAGTTGAAGGATGCTGGCCACCAGCAGAGGCCTGGAAGAAGCAACGAACAGACTCTCCCCTGAAGCCTCCAGAAGGATCGGTCCTGCTGACACCTTGATGCTAGCCCCTTAAGACTCATTTCAGACTTTCGCCTTCAAAGGTAGCAGAATAAATTTCTGTTTGAATCACTTAGTTTGTGGTACTTGTTACAGCAGCAATAGGAAACGAATATGGACCACAACCAAAGGACCATAAGCCACAGGCCGAACATAACAGCAGGTGGAAGAGACTGATGTTCAAAGAAAGAACGAGCAGGCAAAATCCACGCAGGCAGGCAGGCAGAGGTCAGCAGAGGCCACCGCAGCAGGGCTGCCCTGCGGGGTCTCCCAGCCAGGCCTTGGCAGTAGCAGGAGGCAGAGGGAGGGGAGGGAGGTGCCAGTCAGCAAAAGGGAGACGGGGGCTCCAGATTAACGGGCAGCCCTGGCCAGGGGAGCAGCGAGGCACATTTCTGCTGGAGCCTGCAGCCGGGGTGAGGGGCTGCGCTGAGCTACTGGAGAAGCAGAGGGCTAAGCGGCTCCATCAGTAACCGTCCTCCTGCAAACCACAGACTTGCTGCATTTATTACTTCTGGGCCTGTGCGGCGCTGCAGGGAAGGTGACATTGCCTCGGATTTATAGACAAGGAAATTCGGGTTCAGAAAGTAAAGTGACTTGCCCAAGGTCACACAGCCAGCAAGAGGCAGAGCTGGGATTAGGCTCTTGGTTTCCAGTCCCTGGGCATTTTTGGCCAAAAAGTCATAGGGTGGGAGGCCTGGGAGAAGGACAAGAGACCAACAGTCCGGGGAGTGATGTGTTTCCCCTGTCACCCTGGGTGAGACGTCTGGCTGTTCTTTCCTCCGTAACCCTAACCAGGAAGATGGGGTGGAGACAGGAGTGAAACTGGGAAACTCGCCCCCGCCCTGTTCCTGCTGGACTCTCAGCCTGAAGCCAGGAAAGGAGGTGGGGCGATGGGGGCAAGATGGTGCCCAGGCATCTTGGGACCTCCCGCTAAAAGCACCCCCCTCCGGCCCGGCCCCAACCTCTTCACGGCCCCCAGCCACCATTCCCAGGCCCTGTCCCCTCATCCCCGCCACCAAGCCTGGAGAAGAAGGGCCTCACCAGCTGGGGTACCACACCTCCCTATAACGTCTGTAGGCCGAAGGGGCTCTAGCAAAGGGCGGGGGGCTGCTGACGACATGTATGGTCGGCCGTGGCTGAATTCTCTGCCTGGGCACTCCAGGGGGACGTGGCAGTTGAGGGGCATGAAGATGGCCTGGACAGCTCTCGGGGTTGAGGGCAATGCAGCAAAGCACTAGGGGAATTTCTGGCCGAACAGTGGGTGTATGACAAAGGCGAGGCCCCAGACTTGCTAGAAACCAAAGAGGAAACCCAAAGCAGCTCCGATGGGGAAGGGAAGGCGGGGAGAGCTACCACAGGACCTCAGCTCAGGCAGGAGGGTCAGGGAGAGGCCGGCCAAGACAGGCGGAGGGGGAGGTGCCGGTGGGGCATGGGCCAGGGAGTGTCTGGCTGCAGTTCCGGGGTGGCTGGGGACACAGCCAGGAGGGGGAAGCCGGCAGGGAGTGGCCTTGGCTGGCGGCCCCAGGAGCAGGTGCTGAGACGCCTAAGGACTGGAGAGGGGCAGCCTAGGGGCTACAGAAAGTTCTAGGCTGAGCAAACCCACAAAGTAGCAAGAGCTGGGCTGGAGGTGTCGCCGGCTCTGTTTCACGGCTGCTCTGCGCATCCCCTCACGCCAGTATAAAGCTCAGGGGTGACCAGGCAGGGAGTGTACGAGGGGCCCTCAGAGGGAACGCAGAGAAGACCCCAGCCCTTCTCACCCCGTTCCTGAGAGATGTAAGGATGAGAGGAAGTCTGAGAGGGGCAGGCCACAGCATGACTTTTGGGAACTCCAGGGCACCTGGGCCTTGCTGGGTCCCTTCCTCCGTCAGAAACATTAAAAACTACATTCGTGGCGGAGATTGGGATTGACATATACACGCTACTATATATAAAACAGATGACTAATAAGGACCTACTGTGTAGCACAGGGGACTCAATACTCTGTAACGACCTATATGGAAAAAGAATCCAAAAAAGAGTGGCTATATGTATAACTGACTCACTTTGCTGTACGCCTGAACCTAACACAACATTGTAAGTCAACTATAGGTCAGCAGAATTCTTTTAAAAGAAAGACGCTGCATTTTGGGACTGCATTGGCGTAAAGACTAATATAGTCTAGGTTGGATCATGTTGGCTTTTTCCTTCTGACTTTAAAAGGAAGGAAAGCCTTCTCGTGGCCCTAGAAGTCTTGGGGCCAAGGCACCGCGCCTGTGGGGCCTGACGGGTGCGCAGGGGGCATTCTGCGCGGTCTTCCTGGGACACGAGGAGGGGCTGGTGCTCTGAGGTCGAGAGCCGGAGGCCCTGCCAGAGGCCACAGCGGGCTACAGCGGGAGGCCCACGTGCACAGCTCCCTGAGCCCGGGGCTCTGCTTCCCCGTCTCCTCCCTGGAGGTCACAGGCTGGTCCCGGGACGAGGCTCTTCTGCCCCTAGCCCCACGCATCATCGAACCCCACGAAAGTGCCGCTCCTTCACTGCCCAGACCTATGAACGTGGCGACTTCACAGGGATCCACCTCCTGCTGCTTCCTGTCTCCATCCTAGGCTGCTGCCCTGATGAGGCCGCCTGCCTGCCTGCTTGCCTGCGGAGGGCCGGGAGGTGGGCCAGCCGGGGTGGTCTGGGCAGTGGGTGGTCCTGCCATGGGGGGAGGGGTGTGCAATGAGGGGCTCTGGTGTCCCTGCCTGGTGTGCAGGGCCACACAGACACTGGGGGCGGGGGAGTAGGGGGGTGGCGTTCCCAGTGCCATCGGCCTCCCTGGAACAGGAAAGGCTGGTTTCGCTCTAACCGCCATCTCTTGCAGAGACAGTCTCCTGGAAGGCTGACAGGCTGCTTGACTCTTCCTGGCACCGGTGCCAGGGACTCAACCACAAGGAACAGCATGAAGGGGGCCTGTCGAAAGCCAGGCGGCTCACTGCCCACACAGCCGCAGGCGTGGCTGCTGCTCCCGCCTCGGCTGCCCCCCTTCCCCGAGGGGCTCGCGCCCTCTCCACTGCTGGGCACAGGGCAGAGCCCGAGTATCATCAGAACTATTCGTGGAGCGCCAACTGTGTGCCAGGCCTGGGGCTGGCGGCTGTGTCCACATGAGGGGAGGAAACAGCCCAAGACCCCTGTCCTCACGGTGCTCACACTGCGGGGGTGGAAGGTGATGTCACAGACTAAGCGGATGAAGGATGCCGTGTGATGGAATGGCAGTGCAACGGGGAACATGCGAGGGGGCCGCCGTGGGGGGAGGCACCGAGATCCGAGCTCCTCTCCTCCCTGAGGCTCAAAACGGGGTGCCCCCAGCGCAGCCAGAAAGAGGAAGACAGAGCAGGGGGCGGGCATGGGAGGCAATCCCATGGGAACAGGAAGTTGAAATGTCAGCTTGGGCTGGAAACACTAGATCTCGACCCTCCACAAGAACAGAGGGCTAGGCAGGGTTGGACAGTGAGAATACCGTGCTCCTGGGCAAGGCACCACGGCTGAGGGGATGGGAAATCACAAAAGCCCAGGTTCCACCACCTCGGGGATAAGAGCCCACACTCTGCCTGGCTCTGCTGCTGCCCCCTCCCGTCCTGTCCTTCGGGGGCAAGCTCAGGCAGGAGGCCTTCCCCGGTGCTCTGTGCAGAGCCAGTGCCCCGCCCCAAGGCCCTCAGCATCCTGCTGCCCCAGCACCCATCACCAGCATCCTGTGGCTATCTTTGTGCTCCACTATTAGCCTGGGAGCTGCTGAGACGGAGGCGTCGCCGAGCACAGAGGCTGGCACAGAAGAGCTGTTTGGTCAATGTTTTCTGAATCAGCGAAGGAACACACACACCTGAGTAATGGAGGCCCAAGAGAACAGGCAGAGGCAGGCCGAGGGCACTGGGGAACCAGCCACCCATGTCTCTCACCCCGGTACCATGAGACCCCAGTCGGCCCTGAGGCCTGAAGCTGGCTTGGCCACAGACACGGACTCACTGCCCGGCCTCCAGCAGAGCCTTGTGCTGCCTCCTGGCTGATGGGGAGATAAGAGAAGGCTGCTAAAACTCTTCACCTGCTGGGAAGATCAAGGTGGCCCTAGGTCACCGCGGAAATGGGTTGGCTTGATCAAGGGGCTCTGCTGCAGAGCCCCAGACCCTTCTGGAAGCTTCATGCTGGGACAGGAAGGGAGGCGCTCCCATGCCTACTTGGGCAGTTCTGCTGGCCAGTGCCCAGCAGTGAGCCTGAAACAGAGTGAGCATTTGAAAAATGTGGGCTAAGTGAATGAATGGAATACAAGAACAAATGAATGAATAAGCCGTTTGGTTTGTGGACGGCCCCGCTGAGCTCAGGGTCCCACTGTGTGCCAATAGAGAGCTGAGGGTGGTATCCAGGGGTTCTAAGCCCAGGCACCTCATCCCGGCCTGCAGGACCCACTAGTATGCGACCCAAAGGCTCCTTCTCTAGCTTTCACCCCCAGTCAAAGGGGCCAGCAAGCCCCCCTTGCTGGTCACTAACCACAACTTCTCCCAGGTCTGTTATCACATCTGATGCTTACACCGCCCTTGTCAGGAGGGGTAGGCCTCCTGAGGCCCACAGCCCCCTCACGCCCTCAGACCTCCCGTGTGCCCCCTGCCAGCTGGGGACAGGGAGGTGGGGTCCCCCTTGCACAGTGTGTTTGCTGCTGAATTTGGAAGCCGCGGCCTCAGGCTCCAGACATTCATTTATCTTGGCTCTAGGGAGGGAGGCGGGTAGGTGAAGGCGGTCGCTGCACAGAAGGCGGCCGGCACCTTGATTCAGGCCCCCCTTCGTCTGTGGAGGGCTGAGAGGGGGGAGGGGGAGGAGGGAGCCCTGGCCGCAATTTGCTGCCCACTGGGCTTCATGGCCTGCTGCCAAAGGCCTGTAAGAGCATCCATGGGGCTAAGGCCTGCTTGTTTCCCACCCAGCAGCTGGTCCCGGGAAGAGACCCCTGTGGGCACGCAAGGGCCACCGGAGCAGAGGGAGGTGGCAGGAATTTTCCTGGCTGCCAGGTCACCTCAGTGTCCTCCTCTGGGGCATGGAGGGACGAGAAGGAACAGAAACGCCCTTGTGGGCCAGCCTGGCACTACCCCACACGCTGCCTTGCAACGTGCTCTTCCTGGGAAAACAGACCCGCTGCCAAACCGGAAACTCCAGGGGCTCTGGTGGCCCAGGCCCCGGGGAGGTAGAGTTGTCCCCACGCCTGGACTCTAATCGTCCACCAGCCTCCTGGACCTGAGACCACGTTCTCCGGCCGAGTCTGAATGTGAGGTCACGGGAGATCCTCCTGGAAAAATGCGAGGGAGAATCTGGAGTGGACAGGAATGTCCCATTGCCTGGGCCACGGGCCACGTCATGGCTGCCTCTGGCTGTGGCTCTGTGAGTAGGACTTGAGTCCTGCCACCCAGACACTGAAGCCTCCTTGGGTCAGAAGATGATTGGCTCTCGGTGGCCTCCGGGGCTCCAGATGGGAACCTCCTCTCCTGGCAGTGAGAACACGCTGGGCTCTGGAGTCCCCAGGCTCCGGTGAAATCCCAGCTTGGTTCCCAGCCGAATGCACTTTGGGTGGGGAGGCCACTTTCCCTCTTAGAGCCTCAGGTTCCGGAGCTACCCTGGACAGACGGACTGCATGGGTGGCCCTGGGCGTGCTCAGTGGGCTGATGCCCTGTCCTCACTTGTTCCATCTTCCCTGTGCCCAGACACCACGGCCCTCTCTGCTCTGAGGCTGCAGCCTTCCTGTGTCAGCGTGGGACAGAGACAAAGGGCAGGATGGTACCCTGCAGCCCCGACTGGCACCAGCAGCATCCAGCAGCCGTGGCCTCCAACCGGCGTCCTCAACACCCTCCACGCCCCAGAATCACTGGGGGTTTTAAAAAAAGAACACATCTGACCCCCACCCAGAGATGTGGTGTCAGAGCGGCCTGGGGGGTCCAGAACCATTATCTTCTAAAATCCGCTCGGTTCGTAAACGTACAGCCACAATGAGAACCCCTGGGCAGGACCGTCACCTCCAGGAGGCTGTTGGGTCCGCTTGTCTGGGACGGGGTTTGACTCCCACTGGACAGTAAGCTCCGCGATGATAACGACAGAAACATACCTGCATATCGGCCCCCCTTTATTGGGATTTGACACTGGAGTTCTACGAAAATATAGTTTGGGGCAAGAAAAGACTATCCCAGAAGTTTGAAACTGAATGCTCTGGGAGTGTTTTTAAACTTTGTGGACCATTAACCCTAGTAAGAAATCCATCTTACTTACAGCTAGACCCAATGTGCACGCACATGAACAAACGCACACAACAGAAACTAAGTTTCCTAAACGTTTACTCTTGCACTGGGAAAGCATTCACAAATGCCTTAATATAGGCTAGGTTTGGCTATCCTGTTCTACCCTGCGCCCCGCAACCCAGACCCACCCCCAAACTATGCCTGTGTGCTAGCTTCTGACGCCAGAAGGCTGATTTCAAAGACCCCTAGTGGACGGTGTACAGCAGCAGTTTCAGAAACACCGCACTCTGGGCAAAGGGCAGAGGTGGCTCCAGGGTAGTTCACCTGACGACAAAGAACGTGCAGGACATTCCTTCCTAAATAATTTGCTCAGTTACCGACGAGAGGAACATGGCGGGTCAGGGGGCGTCTGGGTCGGGGGGAGGAAAGTCCGGGCCCTCCTGACGGCAGGGCCTGGTGCCGTGACCGGCCTCACCACCCCCGGCCCCCCTCCCCCGTACCTTGCTGGTGGCGGTGGCGGCTGAGCCAGGCAGCACCGGTGTGTTGGTGACCTGCACATTTAGGTAATTATTGTCGATGAGCGGCCAGGCGCCCTGCACCTTGCAGGTCTGGAAACGGTCTGTGAAAGTCCGGAGGTGTGGGTCCCCGAAGAGGCCGCAGTGCGTGTAGTTGGGGGCGGCCGCGCGATTGTGGAAGCTCTTCTCGTAGTGGCAGATCTCGGGGCTGTCCGAGCGTTCCTGGCTGTCCCCCGGTGGCGGCGGCAGCGTGCGTAGGTGCGGCTGTGACGTGGGGCCATCCTTGGAGCAGTTGTGCTGGCTCATGAGGTCCTCGATGCCATGGACGGCAGAGTGGTAGGCCAGGTCCCCCCGGCAGGTGCGGGCTGTGCGCCGCGTGCACAGGGCGTAGGTGCGCAGCGCCGCGCAGAACTCGGGGGCGTCGTCCGGGGCCGGCGCGTGGCTGCCCGCCGTGGCGCTCCAGAACTCAGAGTTGCACTTGAGGATCTTGCACGAGGAGGTGGCTGCGGATACAGGAAGGGAGGCGCTGTCATGTTGGGAGTGGTGAGCCCAGGCCTCCTCCACCCCCGTGGGCCAGGGCTGCGGGACACGTGCAAGGGACAAAGGACGCCTCATCTCAGGCGTTGGAAGAGTTCCTGCAGGCGCGGAACCTGCCTTTCCCACTTTCCCGATTCTTCTGTGCAGCCGTAATGACCCCGAGTGGCTAGGCCTGCGGACCTGCAGGCTGAAAGGCCTGGCGGAGGACTACCGGAGCCCCCCCACCCCGCAAGCTCTCCTCCCACCCTTGGGCCTTTGGCGTCTGTTGACACTTTCACAACTACCGCCAAGAATTTCGGCACAGCAAAAGAAATCTGGCAGGGAATTAAGCCCCACTATTCAGTATGTGTTCTGGTCTCTGCCACTGTGTGACCTTGTACAAATCACTTAACTTCTCTGTGCCTCATTTTACTTATCTAGAAAATGGGGTAATATAGTATCCACCCTATGAGGTTGCTGAAAGTGTTAAAGGACTTATCCCGGCACCGGGCACAGAGCAGAAGCTCAATGAATGTTGGCTAGTGTGATCATTATATTAGCCCTGGTCACAGAGGGCCTGGTTCTGTCACTTTGTCTGCAGATGAAAGGCAGCTTCCCTCTTGGTCTCCGGAGCTCCACCCCCCATTATTCTGCTCAGGAGAGCAAGCTGGGAGGCAACTGAGTGGCAACCTTGGATCGACTCTAATTCATGCTTTTTTTTTTTTTTTTTTTTTAAGGTCACTTTAAGCGTTGAGAACTTAGTGATAATTAGCTACAGATAATTATCATGCCTGAGAACTGTGACCTCAACACACCTGCATCTTGTACCTAGACACATGGAATCTGCCCTTTCCCGGCCTCCTGGATTCCTCTGCACGGCCCATAGTGACCAGAAGTGGCAGCAGGAGGGACGTTTCTAAACAGGCTTCCAGGTGCAAAGGGGCCGGCAGACCAGCTGCGAGGTGCAGCTTTCGGTGTCTCAGCCCAATCAACAGAGGGGAAGGAGGCGCTTGCTCCAGCCACTCCTGGCTCGGCCACTCATCTGGCTCTTAACCTTGGAAAAGTCAGTTTACTTCTCTGTTACTGGCTTTTTACCTATAAAATCAAGTTGTGCCAGAAAGCAGGGACAGAAGTATATGAGGGCAGGCTAGCAAAAGAACCATCCAGGCAGCTGCCCTGTGTGGCCCTGGTCTGTGCTGCCAGGCCCCGTACCTGGATGCCTGGGCCACCGAGCTCAGGGAGCTCTCCCACCTCTGCAGGTGCGGGCGCCGTTCTCCTGGAGCTGGTGTGACTTGCCCCGAGTATATCTGGTAAACACGGTGCTTGTCCTAAAATTCAGGCTTTTCCCCTAACTTGACCTGTATTTGTCACACCTCTGGTAAACAAGGTCATTTCAGGAGGTATCTGGGTGAGCATTTTTCTTTTCACTTGAGAAGTCACATATTTAAATATGTATTAGGAAAAATAAAACAGATTTGATAGAAGAGCTACAGATTTCCCATTTTAAGTGGAAGCAGCATGCTGACCTAGAGAAGCAGATCTGGTAAACGATAGGGGGTGACCGCTGTGAAGAGGTGCCCGTCCGGGGAGACCCCCCGTGTGGTCGCCCTCCCAGAGCCATGTTCCTGGCCCAGGTCTCCTTTGAAAGGCGGCTAGAAGATTCTCCGGCCCCGTCATCTTCATGATTTCCCAACCTGTAGAAGATGCCCAAGGGCCTAACATCCCTGTGGGCGGCAAATGCTACTGTGCCCTGAGTGGGAGACGGTAAAGGGGGCCTCGAGGTGGGGGTGTGTGTGGAAAGGATGCCGTGGAGAACGAGCAGTGTGGAGGAACACAGGTCAGGGGAACTGGCCGCTGCAGCTGCCAACCCTCCACCTCTGGTCTGCGGCCTCCCCGTAATGCCCACTCCGGTAGCCTCGGTGATTACAGGTGAGCTGACCTGCCATTCTGCTTTCTCAGAATTCTGGAGGTAGGCATCTCAGAGGAAACTACCCCAAAGGGACTCGGGCCTCATGCTGAGTGGCAGCTACCTTGGCTCTGCCCACTGCCCACTGGCCCACCAGCCCTGGGTCCCCCTCTGGCCTTCACCTTGCCCAAAAGACAGAAAAGACAGTGCCCGTCCCTTTACAGCCAGACCACTGCAGCACACGCAGGGCTGTGCTGGCCTCAGCTCTCCACCAGAGCCAAGTTGGGGTGGCACAGACTGAAGTCCCAGCTAACTGACTCTGTTCCAGGCTCAGTGGCCTGGGCCCTGCAGGCCTCACCTCATTCAGGGCCCCGGGCAGCCTCACAGGTGGGCACTACAGCATCCCCGCCTCCCAGAGAGCAGAGCCAGGCTCAGGGAGACGGACTGAGGTTCCACTGTCAGGAGGAAGCAGGATGTGAATCGAGCCCCTCAGACCCGAGAGCCCAGGCCCTTGGCAATGCCAAGACCTCGGACGACCTTGGCACTTTCATGATTCCCTCCACCGGCCGCTGGGTGGTTCAAAGGCACACTCCGCCACAGGTGGGCTACAGCCTCTCCCTGAGGACCCCTCCTGCGACGCTGAGAGACTGCCACCCGCCAGGAGGCCCATGGTCCACACGCTCCGCGGCGTTGCCTCCACAGACTGGTTTCCAGGGCCTGTTTCTCAGGGTGCAGCCAGGGGTGGGCAGGGGCTTGAAGGCTGGGGTCGGGATGCTGCCCAGGGCAGGGCCAACCTGCACACAGTGTGGGACGCGTTGGGGGCGTCCCATTCCCGACCCCCGTCATGTGTGGCTCTATTCCCCCCAAACGGGCGACGGGGGGTCTGCTGTCTGCACAGCCTTGACACCTGGGCTCAGAGCAGTGTCTCAGCTAAAGAGCTCTCTGGTGTGTCTGGAATGCATGACCGAAATCCCACTCCGGTGCCCTCAGATAGAGTCCCCGAAGTGCCCTGGGGTCATCGAGTGGATCTGTTCAGAGCCGCGCTCCTCGAATGTGCCCACCAACCACCGGGCTCTGCCTCCGCCGGGCCCAGTGGGCCTGAGGTCTGCACCGCTGTCAGGTGCTCTGGGGGTCATTTTCTCTTCAACAGCCCGTCACAGAGGGGCCAAGTTGCCCGTCACCCCCCCCCCGGCTCCCCCGCAGGTCTGGAATGTGTGAACGGGGCATCTTCTCGGGGGGCGGGGGAGCTGCAGGTAGAGGGGGCAGTGAGGAGACCGGCCTCTCGAGGAGCAAGCCCAGCTGCGACCCAGCTGCCAACACTGAGCAGCCCGGGGTACTCAGGCTGTCAGCGCTCGGAGACAAGGCCTTTCACCTCTCTGTTCACCGTGGCTCCGCCCCTTGCTCCCCCCGCCCCCTCCTGAGCCACAGGTAGCAACCGGCCACCCCCTGAGGGCGCATGGCAGCTCCGCCCACCACCCGCAGGCGGCGACAGGGGTTGCTCTCCCGCTGCCCTCGCACCCAGGGCCTCCCTCCGGCCTCCATCGCGGCGGGGCGGTGGCGGTAGAGGGGCTGAGCTTGAAGTCCTGCCAATCCCATTTCTCAACCCTCTGGAGAACATTCTCGATACGATCGTCCAGGGCTGGGCCAAAAGTGGGGAAGTCTGAAGGCGACGCTGGTCGCGTGGGATGGCGGGCAGAGTGTGCGCCGGAGGGAGGGTGTCTGGCCCAAAGTCCCACTCTGTCCCCTACGAGTAGTTGTGGGAATTGGACTTGACCTCAGTTTCCTTAGCTGTGAAGTGGAGGTAACACCCACCTCAGAAGCTGCTGAGGATTGAGATGTACTTGGCATGCCTGGGACCCAGTGGGCACTCAACAAATAAGGTCCCCGACAAAGGTCTCAGAAGGGGACAGATACAACCCCCCTGTGAGGTCGGAGGTTAAGTCACCAGGCAGGGGATGGAAGGGCATTGGATGGGAGCCGGGCCCTCCCTCTGCCTCTTCCCTAGCGAATCCCAGGGACTGCTCCCAGCCCTCTACCCTCCTCCTCGGGTTAGGGCCCTGGCTGGCGCTCCGACTGCCCTTCTGCCTTGACTCAGATCAGCTGGGTCTGGCCAGCTCTTCCTGCCCACTGCCCACTCACACCCAAAGGCCCAGCCCCAAAGCCCACCTGGATCAGTCCAGGACCATGATGCCTGGGCCCACATTTCCCCGATGTCCTGGGTTTCCCCAGCTGTCCCGAACCCTTGGGCCTTGCACATCTTCCTAAGGGTCTAAGAGGAACCCCAGGCGCTCCCATCATGAGGGAGAAGCTACAGATCAGGGTGGGGGATGGTGTATAAGAGGCCACTGAGAGTAACGAGAGCTGGGACCAGAACTGGGGGAGATCCCCTCTGCCCTCTCTCCAGGTGGTAACGCAGCTCTCCCAGGCCCGCCTGCCATCATTTCCTGGGGGCCTCAGGGAAGGGTGCCGGGGATGCCAGGGCTGGACAGTCCCCACGGGTGGCGAGCCAAGGGGCCCTAACCCCCATGGAGTCATCCTGCCGCCCTGTGTTCCACTCCAGTAAATCATAGACTGAAGGCTCCCCAACCCAGGTCAGGGACCTGAATGTAACCTGGCCCAGCATCAAAAGGAAAAGCTCTGGACTGTGGCGTCACCTGCCAAAGAGACCCCAGAGGGGCTGATTTTTATGTGCTGTATCTTAAAAAAAACAAGAAAGACAGACCTGAATTCCAGGCAGTAAACCTTGCGCTTTTCTGATGTGAGTGTTCAAGGAAGAAGCAAGGAGAGGAAAGTCCGAGAGTTTGAAACATCTTACTGCAACTCGTATGAGTGGGAAGAGGTAGCAAGCTTTTCTGAGCGCGGCTTCCTTGGTGCTTTCAGTGCGACAGAAGGCGGCCTGCTGCCCTGTTCCTGCCTGGCGCCTGCAGACGGCCACCTCGCCACGGTGCCACGGCAGGCCATGTGCGCACGGCCAGGTGATTAAAGTTCTCCTGAGCTCCTATTTCCATCTCAGACGCTGCGTCCTCAGGCACCGGGGGCTCTCAAAGGGCCCCTCCTGACCCTTGGTACCTGGAGCTCCACCTCAGACACCCAGGAAAGTGCAAAGACCCTTGCACAGACTTCATGCTCCTCGGAAGCGTATTAGGCACGTTTGGATTTGACTCAAGTCTCTTGAGACGTAGAACTTCTGGGATTAGCTACTAGGGAACAAACAGAAGAGAATGCAGAGGCTGCAAAGACAGTGGCCAGCCAGACTCACCCCCAGGAATCCCGATTCCCTCCGGCGCCCCGTGATGCCGGACACTTGGCTCAAAAGGTGGGGTGCAGGCTGGGACCCTGGGCAACCACTGGACCCGCTCGCTCCCAACTTGTGCGGTTAGGGCCAGGCCTCCCACGTCTCTGTGCAATTGACTTTGTTAAGATCACTTTACCTAATGATCACTTGGCGACCAAACTCCATGTGGGCTTCCCGAGGCGCACCATGGAATTTTAGAACCTGGGGCCTGAGGGATGCCACAGGTCACCAGTTTGTACCTCCAGCCAGCCCCCATGGCAGGAAATCTGCCTGCAGCATCCCTGCCCGGTGGGCGTCCGGCTTCCACTGCCATTGGGACTCTGCTGGGCAGGGCTGGCCCCTCCTGCTCTCGACAGCTCCAGCTGTGGACCCACAACTGCCCCCCAGGGAGATCCGTGGGGCTTTGGCCCTTCTCTAGAGCCACACAGAAAAGGCTCAAATGTAACCCTGCAAATACTGGAGATGCCCCCTAGGCTTCCCTGTTGTCACCTTCTTTGGTCTCACCCTCTGGCCACTCCTCTCTGTGGGGCTCACTGAACTGTCAACCATCGACGCCCCAGCTAGGGTGCCACCTCCTGCCTGAAAATCCCGAGAATCCTCTGACTCCCGCACTCTACGCTCAAAGCATCTGTGCTCCGGCACCCCACATTTGTACCCTTTCACTTCTGCAGGAGGTGGGCTCCAGACTGCCTTCCTCATGGTCTGAGATGCAGCAGAGAGAAATCACAGCCACACACGGCTTGTCTGACTTAATTCTCTTCCTTTAAATAGCAACCCAGCTCCTCTCCGAGCAGAAAGATGGGGGAGGGGGTGGGCGGCGGCAGCCAGGAGCTGGAAGCTGCAGCTGTACCAACCCAGGAAGGATGAAAATATTTATGCACCAGCGCGGCATTAGCCGCTTTCAGAGACCTCCTTTGAACTGTTAATCAAGCCCAATCTTTCAGAATAATAGCCTGATTATTACCGGCTTGTTTGCATAACAAAGAAGCCCAATAAAACTTATTTTGCTGAGCGCCATGGGGTGT
Organism: Aethalodelphis obliquidens; assembly: GCF_003676395.1. NCBI lineage: Eukaryota > Metazoa > Chordata > Mammalia > Artiodactyla > Delphinidae > Aethalodelphis > Aethalodelphis obliquidens. Next base: position 5,062,200 of record NW_020837993.1, read on the forward strand.
GAAGGCTCGGCCCTGAGAAAGGAGTCTTAGGAATGCAGGAGCCGTTCCTCAGCCCGAACCCAGGAATAAAGACAATGCAATTTGCCACCAAGAAAAGCCCAAAAGACCAATAAATTACCCTCGTGCAAAGGGATTAGATCAGGTTTCAGTTGCTGTGTAGGAGGGGTGGGGTGAGCCGGGAGAGAGAAAAACCTGCCTCTTCTTAAAGGAGTATACGGCTCGTTTGAAGGCAAGTCCCACAGTCACGTTGGCTTTGCCTCCGTGGTTCACAGGGTCACTGCCTGGATTCATGGACTTGCTGAAGGTTCTGGACCCCACTAGGTGCCCGGCACGGTGCTTCCTGCCATTCCTCGAACAAGCCCCAGTTGGTTTCTGTGCTCAGGTGGAGTCAGCTACACAGACCCCTGGGATGCAGGGAAGAAGACACGGTTCATTTGAACACAGACTTAAGGATGGAGGCGTAGAGGGTATCAGGGAAGCAGCCTTTCCACCAGGTCCTGAAGGGCAGTGGGATTTGACAGGTGATGCAGGGCAGAGGTCCAGAAGCCCAAGTGGCTCCGGAACTGCTGGGACTGGCCGGAGGTGAAATGCCGGATGTTTGAGCGTGTGGCCGCAAGTTTGGGGCCAGGCACGGAAGCCCCGAGTGAAAGCCGGCGATGAAGCAAATGTCGTTCAGCTTCAAACTGCTTTTCTCCGCTCTGTGTGGGGCTGGGATGCAGCAAACCCCGTTTCCCCGTTCACCCAGCTCCCTGTTAGACTGCACCACCGGGGAGCACTAGACGAGGCCCAGCCAGGTTAACCTCAGCACCACCACCCAGCCCTGGCCCTTCTTCCCCTCCAGCCGCTGCTCCGAAGTAGCCAGACCAGCCAGGTAGCGGCCCTCCTCCGAGCCCTGGGCCCCCAAGGTCCTCTTCCCTTTGTGCCTCCAGCCCCAGGAGTGGAAGTCGCTTCCTGCAACTCTGTGTGTGCCTCCGTGGTCCCTTGTGGCCTCTTCCGTCCTCCCACGCCCATCTAGACACAATCCCCTGTATCAGGTTCCCTCTGTGGCAATACCCCATGTGGTTTCTGTTTTCCTGACTGGACCCCGATACGCCAGCCTAAGGATTTCAGACCAGATCCCGCTGACCGTGGGGAGTCCGCTGGATAACCTTCAGTAAGTACCTGGCATGATGAGAACACTATTTTAGGAAGTGGCATAACATTAAGAGGCGATGGCTTTAATTAGGACAGAAGCAGGCAGAGCAGAGGGAGGGCAGCTTCAAAGAGAATTCACTGCACAGCCTCTGTGGAAGGAGCAGCACAGAAGCCTGAGACGCCCCCTGTCCTCACTGCCCACCTGTCCCAGGCAGCGCCGATGCTGGGGCTCGCCTCTTAGCAACGAGTTGGGATGTGGGTCCCAAAAGAGGTGGGAAATGTGCTTGCGCCCCGTGGGAGACCCAGGCTGGGCACCAGCAGCAGCAGCAGTGGACAGCTCTCCACCCTCTCCTGTCCCTTAGCACCGAAGCTGGGAGGGGACAGTGGATGGATCTAGCGCCAGAATTTGGCAAGCTCTTGCCGGGCCAGTGTTCTGGAGTCTCTCTGCTTGAGAGATGCCTGTGGCTGCCGGGTTTGTGTCGCTCCATCCAGGTGTCTGGCGTCAGATACCGAGAGGAACACACCCAGGTGAGGGACTGGATTTTGCACCAGGTGCAGCCGACCCTACCTTACTTCACCCACAGGCAGCCAGAAGCGATCAGCTTTCCTCAGAGGCATTCCTCCCAGTTCAGCCTAAGAATGTTCCAAGGAACCGACCTAGCCCGTGACTCCAAAGTGTCTCTCGCCCCTTGAGAGCACTGGGACTTTTCTCAGGGGCTTCCTATAGGGACCTGCCTACCCTAGAAGAAAGCCCGGGGCAGGAGGAAGCTTCTCAGAGAATCTGCATTGGCTTAGGGAGTGGAGGAGGGGAGATGGGGGAGCAGCGGTTAACTCACTGCTAAGTGTGGGCACAGGTGGCCGAGTGCCACTCACCAAGCTGAGGCAGGAGGCGCTGCCCCCTCGTCACGCCCAGCCAGGCTGCTCTGTCCCAGCCTCCACACGTGCCAAGTCGCTGCAAGAAACCAGGCCGAGTGCCAAGGAAAAGGGCACACCCACCGGGGCCACACGGAGGCAGATCAACAGCCACAGCTGAGAGGACGTTAGAAAGCACATGTGCTCACCCTCGGGCCCAAGGCCACAAGCAGCCCTGCAGTCAGGCAGCTACGGGCTCCTCTGGGTTAGAAGGGCCCATGGCGGGCAGGGGCCAGGCACAGGATTCCATGCCCAGACCACCCTGCCTTAGGGCAGAGAACTAAGCGACTCTGGGTTCCACAAGAAGGATGGTAGGGGCAAAGACATCACTTTTCAGGTATAAATGAAGCTTGTAGGCGAGCAGTTGGGCTTCCTACTTGGAGGCATAACCCCTTTTCCTGAGTCTAGGACTGGCTCTAGAGGTGACAGTTTTCCATTCCGGTTCTGCCTCTAGTAACCCTGGGCTCATCTGCTTGGTTGCTCCGGGTCAAAATTCATTTGAAGTGGCTTTTCTCCCCCACTTCCATCTGCAGGCAGGCCTTCCTCCACCTTCCTCATGCACTGGGAAGGCACACGCCTGGCTGGTGCACACACGAGCGTGAGCCCGTGTTCATGGAACATTCCTCAGCATGGGGAACAATAATGGGCTCCTTTCTGCAGGGACTTGGGCGCAGAGGGATCACTTCAATAGGCGTCTCGGTATTCTGACTGCCCAGGTGAAGTAGTGAGTGAAATGAATAAATAAGCAAAACCCAAAAGACACAAATCTGACTTGGGAAAATTTGCACCATGACAGCTCTGCCAAAGTTGTTTTCCCAACCTACGGCTGGGTGGCCTGTGCTTTGGAACGCTAAGCCAGGGATAGACAGGGAGCAGAGAGGGCCTTTGGGAAGAGGCAACAGTGTGAGATCCATGGAAGAGCATGGTCACTCTTCATTCTGCTGTCTAATTGTATCTCCAAAGTTTCTTATTCTTTTCCCCCCACCTTAAAGCCTTATACGCTACATAGCTCCAAGTGTAAAATGCTACATAGCACGTTAATGAGTGTTTACCCAAAACCTGGTATACGGAAAAGGGCAGGGGTCTGGGCTCTACTCCTGGCTCTGCCACTAAGTTGTGCGATGTCAGGCAACCTCTCTGACCCTCTGGTTCCTCATCGATACAGAGGGAACGATGCTCACAGGGGAGGGGTGACCATCTCATGAGGTGACATATTTCAAGTATTTAGCAGAGTGCCTGGTATATGTGGCCACTCGATAAACGGAAGAGCTTTAAAAACTGTTGTTCTTCAAATGATCATATTTTGGAGAAAACAATATGAAGGTTTTCTGTCTTGAAGGTTATTCATGAATGTCAATTAGTGATGGTAGTCTGTGGGAGATTGGAATTTGCGTTATTTTCATTTTCTTATTTATCCTTTTCGGTCTTTAGATTTAAAAATGAGTATTGTCTTTATAAGCAGAAACAAATTTTTTGAAAAAAAGATTGGGGTATCTGGACATCTCCCACCCCAACCCTGTGGTCTCTGCCTGTTGAGCAGAAAACAAACAGACACACAAAAAACCCAAGGGTCCTGTAGTTTCCAGGACTGTGCCAGGTGTGTTTGGGGTGCAGAGCAAAGAGAAGGGTATAAAGAAACAGGACATGGGGTTCCTGCCCTTATGAACAGCTCCAATGATTTAGAAGAGGACTAAACACCCAAGACCCAGGAAGCAACAAGGCCAAGAGGAAGCACAGGCGTCAGCAGCCAAGGTGACAGGTACCCAGGTCACTGGAGAGACGGCACTGGCCTTGGGCTATAATCTAGTGGGCATTCCCATTCCAAACTGGGCAGGGGCCTCAGCAAGGCCTGAGGGCTGCCCACCGTTAAGGTATGGTGGGTGGTGACAGAGTATGGGGAGACCTGGAGGGGCCTGGAGCCTGGGGACATGTCAGGGAATGAGGCCAGGGATGCGTGTGGGACCAGATGCCAGAGGGTCCTCCCTTCTGGATGCTCCAAAGAGGGCCACAGAGAGCTGTGAGTGCCCGAGCATGCGTTTTAGAGCGATTCATTTGGCAACTTGGAGCGTGAGGGTGGGGCACCCGGGAGGCAGGTCCAAGCTCAGCTGCCTGCAGGTGACAACGGGAACAGGCAGGAAAGGGTGGAGGAAGGAGGCCCGGCGCCGGGTGAACCGACAGAAGGGAGAGGCCACTTCACACCCAGGACTTAACGGTTCTGGGCAGTGGGGTCTAACAGACACAGGCCAGGCACTAGTCCAGGGGACAGGAGGAGAGTCTAGGGAGACCCATCATCCTGGTGTGCCCAGGACTCAGAGGGCTTCTAAAAACACGGGACTCTCAATTTTAAAACAGTGGAAAGTCCTGGGTCCACTGAGATGAGTTGGTTACCCTAGAAGAAACAGTGCCTTCAGTTTTAGGCAGGTTGAGTGTAGCCAAGCATTACAACGGCATGGTACCCCCAATCACTCAACCAAACATAAATTGGGGTTTTCTGCCCACTTCTGCTGAGGGCCTTGCACATTGCATCCGAGAGGGAAATTTTAGCAGGACCCATATGACCTCCAACATGTAAAGTGGTCCCCACGCAATCCTCTCACCTCCACAGAGACCCGGGACCCCAGTTCCCCATCTCATGGAGCAACCTTATCTGAGCCCATGGATCACCTCTCCCCAGTTCTCCTCTGGGCACTGGGGTGACTGCTAGCAATTCCTCCAACCTTGCAGAGGTTTCCCTTCTTAAACCAGAAGACCATAGACCCTCTCCTTACTCTCCAACTCATCCTCAGGGCCAAAGGGACCAACCATCTGCAGGACTTTACATCCCGCCCTCCCTGGGAGCCAGGGCTCTGCCCTGCAGGCCCCTTGGTGTGGCACACACCAGCCTACTGGCTGACGCTGCTGCCATCCGGCTCTTGCAATGGGACTTATTTCAGTCTTTCCCTCTGGGACACAAAGTCCTACTGGAAGGACAATAACATGGTAAGTAGGTTGACTTGCTTGTACGTTTTTGAATAGCAGCTCCGAGATAAATATTCTCATCTCTACAATGACACAGATGTACTTGGATACTGCAGAGGACTTGCGTCTCTGCAAGCCTTAGTTTCCCCACTGAGGACTAATCTTTCTAAAACAGCTGTGGTTTAAAAGGAAGGGGAAAGAGGAAAAAAGAAAGGCCCAGGGCAATGATTTTTAGAACAGTGGTCCTCACACTTGAGGTGCATCAGAACCCTCTGGAAGGCCTGTTACAGTACAGACTGTGCATCCCACCCCCAGAACATCAGCTTCAGTAGGTTTCTAACAAGTTCCTGGGCTGGGGGGGAGGGAGGGGGTTGATGCTGCTGGCCCAAGGACCACATTTTGAGAACCACCATGCTGGAGTATAGCATCCATGTGTAGCCAATGGGAAACATGCCAGCATGTCTACAACATGTGACTTTGCCGGGTTCCTCTTAGAAATCTGTTTTATTAAGCCAGGGTGGTTTCAAAGTTTAAAAAAGTATCTATTAATTGTGTTTTGAAGCAGACGCTATTAGTGAAAGACTCTCCCAAGAAGCCTTTCTTGGCCTCCTGCCACCCCCCACCCCCCAGCTAGACCACAGCAGTGGCCACTCTGTCCATCTGCTGAAGGCACAGCATGGTCCATGCAGACACCCTGACAGCCCAAGGGACACCGAAGGGCCCCTGTCCTTCCACCAGGACTGAAGGCGGACGCCAACCTTGCTCCGATGAGGGCCCCGAATGCTGTCCCTGTGTCAGGACCACAGGAGGTGTGCCACGCACGCTGAGTACATGTAAACACTCTCAAAAGACACAAACCCTCTCAGTGTAGCAGAGGTTAAGGCATCTTTCTCCACATAACTACGTCCAATTTAATTTGCAGTCCTATGGGTTTACTCCTGGAAGCCATTCAAGTCGACTAGCACTGAACAAGCCTATGCTTTCACGAGGCTGCTCCAGCCAGATTCCACCTGTCTTTAGAGGGAGGGGCTGGCACACAGGGCCCCTGACTGTCTCCAGTGCTTTCTGTTTTTTTTTTTTTCCTCTAACGCCCACCCAGCTGCCCAGCAGACCTGCAGGTTCTCTGACTTGATCCCCAAGCAGCCCCTCTGGCGACAGTCCACCTCTTTGTGGTGGAAATGACCCATTTCATCTCTTAAGAAACCGTCTTCTTGACCCAGGTTTCTGGAGCACACACGTTTTCAGAGCCCCCAGTGTATTATTTCATGCGGGCATACTGGAAGCTCAGTTTTCAGCAAGGTGGGCAATTTCGACTAAATGCGGCTGTCAAGGCCTCAAATTAGAAGAAACATTAGCCAGTTGGCATGACAGTGCAACAGCTATCTGCTCTATCTGCCAGGTTTTAGTTACCAGCCTTGAAGCCAAAAAGAAATGGGCTTCTTGGAAACAAGTGATGGAATTCGGGTTATGAATTCTATAACCCACCAGCTTCCCTCAGACGATGGGGAAGACTATTAAAATAAAGTTTTTAAGATGGAGAAATGAAAACAGCAAAACTCCACCACCCAGCCCTGACAGCTCCCTCCTACCTCTGAGTACTTCCTGCCAGCCCTTCCCTTCCTCTCTCTCCAGCCCAAGAAGTTAACAAGTGCTGCCGCTTTAAGAGCGGGAAGGTGTTGTTTTAAGGGCTTCTAAGCCCCCCTTCTCAATTTCAGCTCCAAGCTGAGATCACATCCCCCATGGCAGCTAAGGGACAAAAGCCATTTATCAACCCATCTGATAAAACTTCCAATGGGCCGGATCTTTATCTGGACCAAACCGAGATGCACACACATTACAAACTTCTGCATCTCTAAAAGGGGGATTTCTTCTTTTAAGAAGAGGATCATTTCAAATTTTAGTTTCTTAGTTCTTGGGAAGGACCCAAATCAGCCTTTCAGCCAGAACCTTCTATAGGTGGGGAAACTACCTTTTAAAAAAAAAAAGGGGGAGGGAGAGTAGGACCCCCTGATGCTTGACCCTCTATGGAGGTTGTAACATTCTGGGGCGAGGGTGCACGGGGTCTAAAGGCTCTTTAAGGCATTGACACCCCCATTTTGTCTTTGGCCGGGGCATCCCCAATGGAATCCAGGGCTGCGAGCAGGTTGCGACCCTCCGGGGACGCCCTTGGGGCGCGCGGGGCCGGGTGGGTTTTGGGGGTCCCCGGAGCAGGGCTGGGGCGGGAAAGTAAAAGGATTCCTCCTCCCTTACAGCTGCCTTGCATGTTCTCCCACCGGGAGCCCCAACTTACAGCCAGGCCGAGTCCGGACTGCCCAGTTCTGCCAGTTCCTGAAACCCAGCTGGCTGAGGAGCAAAACAAAACAACCCAATCCCGGTCTAACTCAAGTCCTTTCTTGCAGAGCTCGGTAGAGCGCTGCGGCTGCGGATCCGTTCCGCCTGCGGAGCGAAACAGGCTCTCATTTTTGCAAAAAAGACACCTCGGCATCCCGCAGCACAATGGAAACAGCCGGGAAATCTCGCCTTGCATCGGGGACCATTTGACCCGTGACGCTGGGTTTATTTGTATTTTTAGCAAGGGGAAAATGGGTACAAAGGGTTTAACTGGCATTTCGAGGCTGTGAGTAGCATATGGCAAAAATGGAATAAACTTTCTTGAAACATTAAAAAGAAAACAGACCCGGGATTTAAGTTTCGTGCCTTCCCCCTCCCCCTCCGAAAGGGGGGGAAAAAAAAAAGTAAAGAAACTGGAGCGTTTGGGAAGGAACAAATGCTTCTCTGTGGAGTTGGTCTCCCTTCCCCCAACAAAAACAAGAGGTCCGGGCTCGGAGGAATTTGAAAGCAGCGATCTGCCAAAAACATTGTGAAAAACTATGGGGGATTCATTGGAAACAGATGGGCTTTTTCAGCTTTAATTCTGAAATTCTCTCCCTTTCTGACACAATAAAAACAAACAGGGGGCGACGCGGAATGTTATCAAACAGGAATAAGGGCCCTTCGAAGCCCAGTCCGTGGGCTTCCCCGCGTGGGCGAGCGCGGGGGGGAGGGACGGGGTCCCGCGGGACGGGGCGGTCCGGGTCAGGCCTGGGACCTCAGGGGCGCCCCCAGCTCCACCCCTGGGCACCCGGCAGGTTTGCAAACTGCTGGGCGAGGAGCTGGAGAAAGTGCCCCCTGCTCCGAGTCCGTGCCTCCCATTCTCCCCCTTCTCGGGGGCCCCTAAGGGGCGCATCCCGGTACCCCCTTTTTCTCGGAAGTTGGGAGACGTCCCCGGCGCCTGCGACCTCCCCGCCTGCCTCTTTTTCATTATAGCCTGGGAGGGGTTCCCCCAGGTCCCCACTGCCGCATCCATCGCGCCTTCGGCGGGACGCGGGAGAAACAAAGACGCGTGGAAATGGGAGGCGGGGGGCCGGCGAACTTGAGCTCCGACTCGCCGACCTGTGGCCCGGCGCTGCGAGGAGACCCGGGGAGCGGGCCCCGCGCGCCCGGCCGGCTGTCCCCGGGCCGGGGGCTGTGCCTTACCTGCGGGGAAGCTGCAGAGAAGGAAGGCGAAGGTCGGCCAGAATCCCAGGGCTGAAGGTCCTGCCCCTCTCCCCATACCCATCCATCCAGCTCGGCCTGTTACCACTAGCCTCTCCCTGGAAGAAGAGTTCAGAAGAAAAGAAGAAAATAAATCACGCTGCGGAGAAAGGGCAGCCTCGCTCCGCCGGCGGGAGCAGCGAGCCGGGAGGCTCGGTCCATCTCGGCCGCGGGCGCCCGGCGCGCCCCCCCTCCCCGCGCGCCCCTCCCTCGCCATCCATCACCCAGTTCGCCTCCAATGTCGGCGCGGCCCCGCTGCCCCAGCCGCCTCCCGTTCCGCCCCCTCGCGCTCGGGTTTCAGCGCGGCCCGCTGGGGGCTGGGGGAGAAGAGCTGGGCGGGGACCGAGGCGGCCGGGCTGCGGCGCAGGCCGCGGGGACCTGGGGAACCCAGGGCTGGAGGACGGTGGGCGCGCCCCGGCTCCCCGAACCCCGCGGCTTTCCACGCAGAAAAGGCCCAAATGCCCCGGGACAGCCAAGGCCGGCAGAGAGCAAGGACGGCCGCGCCCCCTTCCCCCATCTTCCCTATACGTATCCAGCCCAAGTAGAAACTGAGCTTGGAGAAAAACCCCAGGATCCCTTTACAACTACACTGCTGTCCCGAAGACGCCACCGACACCCCGACTCATTGCTCTCACTCAGATGTGTCCCCAGTGCAGGAGGCTGAAAAATCCGCTTCCGAGTTGTCCGGGGTTGGGCGGGATGGCCCAATGGATGTCGGCCACTAAAGCACCTCGAGGCTCCCTCCCTACCTCCCGCCCCTCCCTTGGCCCCGGGCCACCCACCCCGCCTGGGTTCGGCCACCTCCAGCATCCCCTCCAGGCACCTCGCTGCTGCCCCAGGACTCGTACTGGCCGCGCTCCGGAGTCGGGGGCCTGCGAGCCTGACGGAGGCGGCAGGGAGGCTGCCACCCCAGGAGGTGTGGATGCAGCGGGCCCCGCGGTGCGCAGGGCCTGGACGCTCGGCGCCGCCAGGGCAAGGCCACCAAGGCCGCTCTTGGGAGAGCATCAGGGTGGTGACTTCCTTTAACTTGGTCACTTATTTTTCCAGGAGCAAAATGTCTCCTCCCCAAGATTCCCTAGGCCCCGCAGCTCTCCTGCCGCTGCTGGGATATTTAAGACTGGCCACTTCCCCTGAGAAGCATCTTTTGGATGGAACACAAATACGCCAGAGCAAGTGTTTTTAGTCAAACCAATTGCTCCTTTGGCCCCCCTCACCTCACTTCCAAGCCAACTCATCTGGTTCTTTGGAAAAAATTCTGAGTTTTTATCCAATTTAGATGTTTCTTTTAAGCACTATGGCAGTCCTCACTTGCTGAAGGCCACAGAGGCTGCAGGGCTGCGTCTGCATTTAGGACTCTGCCTGCTGGGAGGGGAGTGAAGCTCTGAAGGAGAAAGCTTTGGGCTAGGGGAAGAGGACCCTAGGTCTGTAGATGGAACCCAAAGCAGTCATACTTCTGAATCTGGCTTCTACAAAACAAGTACGAAAGGGGACTAACGCCTCAAGCACCGCACCATGGGGCAAAAACAAGCTGCTGTTTCCTTAAGGCAAAATGCTGTGATGGCTACTGCTGGCTTTACAATTTGGGGTGCCACCGTATTTCCCTCAAAAATGTGGGTCTCACGGGGCTTCCCTGGTGGCGCGGTGGTTGAGAGTCCGCCTGCCGATGCAGGGGACATGGGTTCGTGCCCTGGTCCCGGAAGATCCCACATGCCGCGGAGCGGCTGGGCCCGTGAGCCATGGCCGCTGAGCCTGCGCGTCCAGAGCCTGTGCTCCGCAACGGGAGAGGCCCGCGTACAGAAAAAAAAAAAAAAAAAAAAAGTGGGTCTCAGTCCAACAGGCAGGCTCTAATTATCATTTCCCCAAACCGGGATGCATTTTAAGCCCCCGTTGGCAAAATGCTACAGGTTTGTCCAGTGAAAGGCCACCACCTCAAAATCCAGATCGCGGTTCGCGTTCCTCAGGCTTGGCCCATCCAGGAGCCAGATCCACCATTTATTCTCTAGAATCACAGGACAGCCCTGGCACACTGAGGCAGGCACAGAGCCAGACTGCACACAGGCACCTTTGAGGTCCACCAATGAACACCCTTTGCTAGATCCTGCCTTACACAAGTTAGTTCTAAAGCTTCTCGCTAACGAGAGAGAAAGGATCCATTAGCATTCCCAGCAGCCCCGACTGTAAATTCACCACCACCACAGCTGCAGCATCTCTGGGTCGTAGAACGTGGCTTAGGATCCAGCAGAGAGGCTGTGCAGGCTTCAGAAGGCCTGGAAGCAGGCCCTCCCGGTGCTGTCCTTGCCCAAGAGTGTGGACCTTTGGCTGCAGCCTCTACACCTCAGTTTCTTTGTCTGTAAGGGGCAGGCTGGTAATACTGTCACCCCAAGACTGCAACGGAATACAAGCATCCCTTGGAGATCTTGGGGGTTCCATTCCAGGCTACCGCAATAAAGCAACTAATGCAATAAGCACGTCCCACACATTTTTTTTGCTTCCCAGTGCATATCAAAGTTATGTTTACACTATACTGTAGTCTGTTAAGTGTGCAATAACATTATGTCTAAAAAACAATATACCTACCTTAATTTAAAAAACTTTATTGCTAAAAAATGCTAACCATCATCTGAGCCTTCAGCGAGCTGGAATCATTTTGCAAGAGTAACATCAAAGATCACTGATCACATAACAGACAGAACAATAAAGAAAAAGTTTGAAATATTGAGAGAATTGCCCAAATGTGACACAGAGACACAAAGTGAGCAAATGCTGTTGGGAACATGGCATGGATAAACTTACTGGATACAGGGTTGCCACAGGCCTTCAATTAAAAAAAAAAAAAAAAAAGCAGTATCTACAAAGCACAATAAAACGAGGTGTGCCTGCACCATCTGGGAGGGGCACTGGGCCATGGGAGCTCCCCAGCCTTCCGGCCAGGGGACTGGCTGTCATTTTGGGAGGAGATCCAATTCCTACGGCATAAGCAAATCATTTGGGAAAGGGACGAAAAGGGCTTCCTTCTCAGAGGAGAAATGTGTGAGGCTGAATTTGGACATCACAGAAGTAGAGATTTGGCTTTTACACAGTTTAGACTATGAAGAGAAATCCAGCTACAAATAAAGCAATATGAGGTTGTGTTGACCTTGAGGAATCTGTCCATACCGGCCAAACCAACCAGCTTATTGACAACTCCACAAATCTTTGCAAAAATAAGAAATTCTTGAAATGTTGGGTTTTGGAACTCAGCACTCTATTTGCCATAGAAACTCACTTAAATCAAAGTGTAGTTGACTTCAGGGCTTCCCTGGTGGCGCAGTGGTTGAGAGTCTGCCTGCCGATGCAGGGGACACGGGTTTGAGCCCCGGTCTGGGAAGATCCCACATGCCGTGGAGCGGCTGGGCCGGTGAGCCCTGGCTGCTGAGCCTGCGCATCCGGAGCCTGTGCTCCGCAACGGGAGAGGCCACTACAGTGAGAGGCACGCGTACCGCAAAGTGTAGCTGACTTCAGACTGACAGCTCTCATTATAGAGTCTCACCACTTATGCATTTTCCCCTGGATGCAGCCTGGGCGGAGGGGCAGAGACCTTTTCATGCTCCTGTTCCCCTTCCGCCAGTCCTGGCTGTGGAGGCCCCACCACTGAACCCTCGCCCCCCCATCTCTCCCTCTCCATTTTCGGGGGGTGGGGTTGTGTGATGAAGGAGCAGGGAGCTTCTGAAAGGCGAGGTTTACATAAGGTTAAAGCCCTCCCAGGGGCAGCGGTGGGGAAGGAGTCTGGCTTCCCCTGCCTCTGGGTATGAACAGGGTGTTCTCAAATGCAGGGCCTGAGTCATCAGTCAATAAATACATATTTAGGACTAGTACATGCTAGTCCCTGGGGTATAAAGAAATCAATAAGACAACTCCTATCTTTGAACTGCTAGTAGAAACAGATATTAGAGGAAGGTGAGGGGCAAAACAGAGGTGAGGAGTGAACAACTAACTACCTGGGGAGGGCTTTACCGAAAGGGTGGTGTATCTTGCGAGGTATCTTCAAGGATTCATTTTCACTAAGAATGATAGTAATAATGGCTCATGTTTCAGCGTGCTCTTACATTATGTCAGGTGCTGGCTAAGTGCTTTACATTTCTAGACACTTTAGGCTAAGGTGGGTTCTATTACTATCCCCATTTTGCAGATGAAGAAACTGAGGCTGAGTGAGTTTAAGTACTCACCCAATTACCAGCTAATAAACGGCAGAGCCAAGCACACCGAACCCCACCCCTGACGTGCTGTATGTGCCTTTCATTCCGATGGTGCAAGTCCACACTGGGCTTAAAGTCAAGACAGATAACTTAACAATCACTTTCAATAAGGCATAACACAGGCGCTGTCGGGGAGGCACAGAACACGGGCGCCAGGGGCCTCCAGCCCAGCCTGGGGTGCAGCGTGGGAAGGGAAGTTTTCCCAGTTGGGAATGTGCCAGGGGAAGGTGGTGGGCAAGGGAGGAGGAGGAGGGCAGGGCTTCCAGGTAGAAGGAACACTGAAGAAACCGTGTACCAAGGTGTGGCTTGCCTGAGGAGCTGGAAAAACTTGAGGATGGCTATAGGAGAAAGAGGTGAGGCTGCAGAAAGAGAAAGCAGGAGCCTGGGAAAGCCTGGGAAAGGCCAGCACATGCTCTGCTAGGGTGTGCATTTTTAGCACTTGGGAGCCCCACCCAAAGCCTCACAAAGGAGAGGGGTATATTCTTTTGGGAGATCATCATGGGGGATTTGACAATAATACAAATGCCCAGGCCCCACTCAGAGCAGCTGAATCTGGATCTCGGGAGGTAGAGCCTTGGGTATCAGCATTTTTAGTCAGCTCTCCTGGGTGACTAATGTGTAGGGACTTGTAGGTTCTAAGTTCCATCACCCTCCATCAACCGTGGGTGCACATAAGACCCAGGATGAGTCAATCAGTTTATCCTCTTGGACTTAAAGTCCAGGCAAGACAGAGAACCTAATCATTGATTTCATTAAAGCAGTGACTGGCCCATGACCCAAGATGACCAATCAGAATCTGTCCTGAGACTGTTGCCATGAGGGAGCTCCCAGTTCTGATCTCTGATTCCTCCATAGGATGGGTCTGGGGATAGTAATCTGACGGGAAGGTGAGTATTGATGAGTGCTGTGGGCTGAAGCTGTGTTTGCAGAGTTGGCATACTGTTTATACTAAAATTGCATTGTGTCTGGTGAGCTCTTCAGGGACTGATGGCGATTTTCAGGGCTAACCATCCCCATGCCACTCTTCAGCACATGATTCTCCCTGAAGCTCCTTCTTAGCTCCTCGGAGCTCCACGAGGACCTGCTCCAGCTATGGGAGCCAACAAAGTCCTTGTTTTGCTGAAACTGGTTTGATTTTGGTTCCTCTCACATCTATGCACAGATTCTTGACCAATCAGGAGGAAGCTAAGGTCCAACTGGTCCCAAGAATTATTTGAGCCATCCTCAGAGGTGCAGGGATGTGTTGTTGATGGCTCTTAATCCATTATCCATTTACTGGCAAAATTTCTTGAGCCTACTCCCATCCCCTCCACTCTCCACCTTTGAAAAAATTTTGCCCTATACCACATTTTGAGGAACTCAGTTGCTTCATTGACAACTCAGAGTGGGACCCAATCCTTCTTTGTAATTTGTCCCTCAAAATCCTCTTTCAAACTTCAAGGGCTACGCTGGGTCTGTCCATCTCAGATTTGATGAACCAGAGCTGCTCAATCTCTGCATAACCTTTAAGGTTTCATAGACTTTGATCATGTCACCTTTCTGGCTTCATCTTTCCACACTGACGTCCTTAAAGAACAAAGCAGCCCAGCTTCTCAGGAAAGCCTTCTGCCTGGGTGATTACTCACCTTTCTACAGTTTTGAGACATTTTTCTAGGAGAAGGTCATAAAACTGCCAGGTTTGGGTAGAGCCCAGGGAGAAGACTATTTTTGGCTTAGTTTCCAATACCATTTCTGAACGCTTGGTCCTGCACAGTCTTGGGCAAACAAACATTTTGCAAAGACCCCCAAGATCCCTTGGGGGCTATAAACAGACTGGACACAGTCTGTTATTTTTGTAATTTGGGTTGTTTTCCTAAATGTATTAACTGAGGCTTGCCCCTGCAAAAGCTTAATATGTATCTTCTTGCAAACTCATAAACTGGTCCTGCAGTTAATCACCATTTGTTTGCCATCTCTCTGGAGAGCCTGGAACCATTTCATCTGCAGGCCTGGAACCAGTCATTCCTCCAGATGATCTATGGACATTTAAACAAAGTCTGGGAGCACCAGTGATCCTTGGGGATCCCCACTGTTTATAATTCTTCATCTAGAAAAGTACCTGTTTATCCTCTTTTTTTTCCTGTCTCTAAGGACAATTCCGATCCATGGAGATTTCCCTTTATGTTTTGGAGGAATTTACTATTGGAAATGACCTTTGGGGTGGAACTTTGTCAGAAGGAATTTTGAACGTTTAAACATAATTCATCCCTGGGTTGCTCCAGACCTGTTTCTACCTCCTCAAGGAATGCTAACAGATTGGTCCAGTTTCATGTTCTCTTTTCAGAAAGCGTGTTGTGCTTTGGCCAGTTAATTAGGACTTTACAAAATGCTTGCTGATACTACTTTTTTAGTATCTATTCCACAAAGTGGTTATTAAAAGTGACCCTTCCTGGATAGGTGGGCTTCCTTTGTGGGCAGGGGGCCCAGCATGTACGCCCTTGGGTGCAGGCCAGGTGTGGAAGGAAAGTTGGATATTTTGGCCACAAGGATATGACTGCCATCTTTAATTGCCATTGCTCCCTTCTCTCCAGACGTTCCTGGGGTAGAGGGCCACAGGCTGTCCTTGACCTATTTGTTTCCATGACAATTTAGGAATCTCCCTGCTTCTCTTCTTCCAAAGCATTTTTGGGTCTCACTGTCCTTACTCTGGCATCAAGGAACCTCTTTACTGTTGATTTCGGAAAGCCGTCCAATGTGTTCCCACTTTGGCTTATCTTGGTTTTGTTTGTTTGCTGTAGCTTTACTTTCTCTGTGTGTGCACACTACTTCCGTGGCTTATGAGCTCTGTCCCTCACCCTGAGGGACGCTTATTCTTAGTAATTAAAACATACAGATTTTATTCCAATATTTTAATGGTTTTTTGAAACACACATTTCCCTGACATTCCAACAGCTCTTCAGAAACTGAAGAGATATGTCACTTTCTCTTCGAACTCTCTCAATGGATTTAAAACATTAGCAGATTTTATTTGCTCTTGGACATGTCTTTTAATGTCTGTGATCAGGTTACTAAGATCCACCCCCCACCGACCTCCCCCCCCCGCCCCCCCGCCCCCGCCACCCCACTCGCACATGCAAGGCAGATTCTTTTAATTTATTTGTTTTTCTGTTTCATTCATTCAACAAGCATGCACTGAGTATTAGGCTCTGAGTGGGTTTTGGGAGTTTTCGGATAAGCAGCAGACAGTTCGCCCAGGAAGTCCCCAGGAAGCCCAGGGGCGCGGGCAGATGTGGAGACAAATAATTCTAGTTCTGAGGACTGTGAGAGGGGTGACTGTGTGGTGTCTCAGGAGCCCCCCGTTTATTCCCCATCCCTGTTGCCTCAAATTAACTTGGGACTTTACCAGGCTGAAGAATCTTTTAGAGTGGGGGGTCTTTGTCAGTAGCTTCTTGAACGAACTTGACCACTGACTGCAAAGCAAGACTTCATTAGTACCAGATCTGGTGACAACTGTGTCACCATTGGCCTCATACTGTCTGGTACACATCTGTCAAAATTCCACCTTGTGGACAAATCACATCAGACTGCTCCGTGGGGTAGCAACATCCCTGCTCAGGAGTTCACTTTGGAGGACCAGATTGGCATGGGACATCAGCATGGAGTGTCCACCTCAGAAGCTTCCAGAAGCACACCCCTGCTTGGTAGGCATGGGCATATTCATGATGCTGGAAAGATATAAAAGGGATTTTTTTAAAAAAGAAAATGCTAGGAGAACAAATTTTCTGGACTTTCCGTTTCCTTCAATCTAACATCAAATTTGTTTCAAGAAATTGGAACAGTAATATGCACACATGTTCAAAAATCAATTTCCTGTTAAATGAAATCAGGTGAGTATCCCTGGAGGCCATAACTATCAACAGTTTCATGTGCATCTTTCTAGATATTTCCATATGCACATAAGCACACATAAAAATCAACCAATCAATCAATCAACCTATTTATCTATGTAGCTAGCTATCATTTTACCAAAAAGTATTAGCAAGCCCTCAACTGCTCCCTCCCCAGTGGGTATTTCCTTTTTTATTCTGACTTTCAGCGAAATAGCCCTATGAGTCCCTCCATTATGTCAGGAGCTGAGGACTCCAAGAAGAGTCAAAGGGGATGTACGTATGTAGAGGTAGACTTAAATATAAAACAGTCCATGTGAAAAAAGAAGCAGACTCAAAGGTACAGAGAACTAGGGGTCACCAGTGAGGAGAGGGAAGGGTGGAGAGGAAATATAGGGGTAGGGAATTAAGAAGTGCAAACTATTAAGTATAAAATAAGCTACAGGGATATACTGTACAACAAGGGGGATATAGTCAATATTTTGTAATAACAATAAATGGAGTATAACTTGTAAAAATTATGAATCCCTATATTGTACACCTGTAACATATAATATCATACATCAACTATACTTCACTTAAAAAATAATAAATAAATAAATAAAATAAAATAGTCCATATGAGGAATGCCAAATGCCTTTTAAAACTACATCTTAGGGCTTCCCTGGTGGCGCAGTGGTTCAGAGTCCGCCTGCCGATGCAGGGGACACGGGTTCGTGCCCTGGTCCGGGAAGATCCCACGTGCCGCGGAGCGGCTGGGCCCGTGAGCCATGGCCACTGAGCCTGCGCATCCGGAGCCTGTGCTCCGCAGCGGAAGAGGCCACAACAGTGAGAGGCCCGCGTAGCGCAAAAAAAAAATAAATAAATAAAACTACATCCTCTTCTCTTCCTGGACTTCAATTCTCATTCGAAAACACGTCTTCTCTCTTCTCTCATCCATAAGTCAGACAACACTCATTTACCCCAACTTACACTGCAGAAGGCAAGTAACCTGCCTGAGGTGACCCAGCTGGCTTGGTGGCAGAGTGGGGTTTGGGCAGGTCTGGGTGACTCCCAGCTGTCACACCACCTCTGATGAGCTCACTAACTCCTTCCCAGGCATGGAGATGTTTGGTCTTCTCTCTGCCTCCACTGACCCTCGTGCATCTCTGTACTCATCCTCTTACTCAGAACAGAAGGAAGGACTCCCTTTGAGGTCCCCCAGCCTCAGCCCAGGCTGGGTTGGAGCCCTCCTGATGACATGGTAACAGTTTCTGAGGTCACATTTCCATAATTTAAGCCCCTCCTTCCGTCCTTCGCACCTCTCCTTCTTGACCTCTGAGATTCTCAGTAAGCTCCTGGGGCAGCCTCATTTATTCTTTTGATACCTCTCCCCTTCCTTGCTAACTGGGATTATAAGCTAGTACATAGCTGGAGTTTCATGTATGAAAGTCTTCCTCACTTTCCTCTTGAGCTCTTGTCTTGAGCTCTTGTCCTCTTGAGCTCTTGTCTGCGACTCCAGCTACTAGCTGGTCTACAGTTGCAAATTCTTCTGCCTACAAAGCCCAGTACGAAGTGATAGTATTTGTAAATTGCTTCATTGTCGGTGTTCAGATTGAAAGTTTTTAGACACTGCAGTGGATGTGGGGAAAGAGAGAGACCTGGGATTTGGAGCAGTTCTACCTCTAGCTGTGTGGTCCCTGTCCTTTCCTACCTCTGGACCCGCAGCTTCTCAATCTGCAGAATCGTGGCCTGGCTGCCCACCACATCCCACCGCCCACCCCCAGGGGGAGGGCGGTCTCCCAGCTTCACAGTCTGGTATCTCTAGGAATTCAGTGAACTAGTGTTGGCTTTGTAACTAACTGGCCTTGCCCATACCTGACTCTGAGGACCCATCCTGGGGCCTCATCTGGAACATTTCTGGGTTCTCCCAAGCGAAATGTTGCTGAGCAAGTAGGAAATGTTATTTGAAAAGTGACACTTCTATGTTTTAGTGTCAGCATGAAATTCTTCAGCAGTCATACCCAGCAATACTACTGTATACCTGAAACCACACCTTGTAAACATTTAGTAACCTCTTGTTTTAAAGCAACTTCTGGGTACCCATACTGAGATGCACCAGGTTCCTGTGAGGGAGGACAGACCACCCAGTGTCTACTTCTCCCCATTCCAGTAAGTTCTTGGGAGAAGAACCAACTTGGACCCATTTGTCCACCAAATGGCAACTGTTTGAATTGATCAGCGAGTCTGCGTCTCTCTCCCAACCAGCAGAAGGCCGCAGTATTTGGATTAATGAACAAGTCGGTGCCGAGCACAAATACCACAGACATTTAGCAATAGGAACAGAGGACCAAGTTATTCATCAAATTCAAAATTGTTTAGAATGGCTAATGCAAAGCTGAAATGAAGAAGATCCCCAGCTGATGGGCGGTGGGGAAGGGTGCCAATCGAGAAAGAACAAATGTGTTGCTTACGTGACATTAGCCTCTGCCACGATGGTATTCTTTTTTTCAATTTGTTGGAGGCTGAGGGAATGTCTGCACTTTTACATTACAGAGGCAATATGGCATGCTGGCCAAGAACATGCAGTCTGAACAGACTGTCTAAACCTCAGTTATCTCATCTGAAAAATGGGGATAGACTCTGGCTCCCTCAGAGGATTATTGTGAGGATTAAATGAGTTAACACAATAATAGAAAATTTAGAGCAGATGCCTGGCATAGAGTAAGTGTTGATAAGTAGTTGCCAATGTTAGTTTTATATCATGGATAAGAACCATTGTTTTGATTGTAACAAAGTATCTACTATGTACCTGATTCTGCTACAGCCTTTGTATGCGTGGGGACAGTGGGGAAATCTGTAAAGTTCCCCAAGGACTTTTATTTAATTTTTTAAATTTAAAAAAATTAAAAAAGTATTAATACAATTTTTAAAGGTTACACTCCATTTACAATTATTACAAAATATTGGTTGTATTCCCCATGTTGTACAATACCTCCTTGTAGCCTATCTTATACCCGATAGTTTGTGTCTCCCACTCCACCAGCTCTGTATTGCCAGCCCCTCCCCACTGGTAACCACAGGTTTGTTCTCTATACCTGTGAGTCTGCTTCTTTTTATTTTGTTATATTCACTAGTTTGTTGTATTTTTTTAAATTCCACATATAAGTGATATCATACAGTACTTGTCTTTCTCTGTCTGACGTATTTCACTTAGCACAATGCCCTCCAAGTCCATCCATGTTGCTGTAAATGACAAAATTCCATTCTTTGTTTATGGCTGACTAATATTCCATTGTGTGTATGTATATGTCAGTGTGTGTGTATATATATCTCTATATCTAATCTATCTATCTATCTATATGACATGTCTTCTCTAAGCATTCATCTGTTGACGGACACTTAGGTTGTTTCCACATCTTGGCAATTTTAAGTAGCGCTGCTATGAATACTGGGGTGCACGTATCTTTTCGAATTAGTGCCCAAGGACTTTTAGATAACCTTGACTTCTGGGTGGGTTCTAAGTGCATGATCAGTTATACTCAAGTTTTATTGATCAACCACTATAAGACAAAGTCTCCCACGTAACTGTAGGGTGGTCTCAACTATGGGATGGGCACAGCTGTCTCCAATTCAAAATGAGGAGACTGAGACTCAGGGAGATTATGTGACGTGTCCAAGGTCACCAAGAATATAAATGGCAGAGAGAGGCTCAAAACCAGGCCTTGTGATGCCAAGTCCAATGTATTTCCCACCAAATCACAGCTACTTCTCATCTTCACTGGGGTTTACTTTTTCCTGTTATGCTCCATATGTATAATGATGGGTCATTCATTAGAGATGTGAGCATGTTTAGAGATACACTGTTTTCCATAAACAAACAAAAATATTAAAATGTTTTAAGGAAAGAAAAATTTTCCTGCACCATCTCCCCTACCCCCCTAAAAACTTATGAAGTTGAAATACTTATAGATTCTTCTTCTTTCTTTTGGATGTTAAATGGTATCTTTAGGTCAAGGTTTCATAGAGTGCTTACCTGACTTAATAGCCTCTGAGCGACAGGTAAATATAACACAACAAAATGTTTAGGTAAATCTATCTACAGTATCCATTCACCGCAGTCCGTTCAGACCTCAAGCTATTCAGAGCATGTCTTAATTAAATTCAAAGCCAGATGGGCTTCCACCCCTAGAGATTGGTCATTGACCCAGAAAGGGAGGACTTCCGTGCTATCTTGGTTTGGGTGCCGTTTTGGCTTGGGTTTGCTTTGCCCTCATTGACTCTTGGCCCAGGTGTGTGTATGTAGGGAGCAGTATGCTCCCTAGCAATGAACCCCTGAAGTCAGTAGACTCTGCCAATAGCATCCATTTGCTCATGAAGAAATCAGATGCTTGGAGTTTAGGGATCTCCTTTCTCAAAATGCAGAGAAAAATAAAAGCAATGTAAACCCTCACAGCATTGAAGAGGGTGGCCTCTAGCTCTTCCTTACCATACGATCTTGAGATACCCAAGGATACAAAAACAAGTATGCCTCAGGATAGTAAGGGAAGCACTTTGAAATCAGTATTCCGAAATCTGAATTTCAAACTATTTTAGCTGCACTGACTGATGTAAAACAACACAAATTAAACTCCCACGAATCCCTTGCTCTGGGGCAGAATGACCTACCAACCTTAGGAGTGAGGGGTCATTAGCAGGTCTGGACCTGTGAGGGGAAGCCCTCATGAGCCTCATCACGTCTACAGGTGAGTCTGCACTCAAAGCTCTCTCTCTCCGTATTTTTTTATTTTGGCCATACCACACAGCTTGCGGGATCTCAGTTCCCCGACCAGGGACTGAACCCAGACCATGGCAGTGAAAGTCCCGAATCCTAACCACAAGACCACCAGGGAACACCCATAAGCTCTACATTTCTTTTTGCTTGCATAAATGGAAGCCCATCTGAGAAAGTGCAATTGTATTAAAAATCTATTTATTATTTATATTCTACCTCTTTCCATGAAGGATATTAAATTAAATGTAAATGAAAGTTATATACCAAAACTTCCAAACAAACATTAATTCTTATTCTTTCCAATTAATTCTTACCCTTTTTCAAGGTACCAATTGTTTTGAAGAAAGCTGGTAGTTTTTACGATTCTGTGAATGAAATATGCATTTCCACGTGCTCTTCTGTTATGAATCTGTCACATTCACACTTGTCAAGTGGAGCACAGGTGCTGGATGGTGAGCCAGGGTTCAACTACAGACCACGAGAGAAACTGAAATAGGGAAGTTCATTACTCACAGGTCCTGGAGGAAGTACCTGGTGCACTTCTAGGGGCCACATGGGGAAGTCAAGGCCCAGTGCAAACAGAAAACAGGACCTGGGGCACATGTCTTTTTTTGTGTGTGTGGTACACGGGCCTCTCACTGTTGTGGCCTCTCCCGTTGCGGAGCACAGGCTCCGGACGCGCAGGCCCAGCGGCCATGGCGCGCAGGCCCAGCCTCTCCGCGGCATGTGGGATCCTCCCGGACCGGGGCACGAACCCGTGTCCCCTGCCTCGGCAGGCGGACTCTCAACCACTGCACCACCAGGGAAGCCCTGTGGCACATGTCTTGATTAGGGTCTGTGGGCAGAGTGCTTTGGGGTTCCTGAGCTAAGGCCAGATAGGTCAATTCAAACCAAAAGAGTGAGCTTTCAGTGAACCTGATGGAGATCTTAGCTGACGGGTGCACAAGGGGTAGGCCCTGGGGAGGAGGGGAGACTGCGGGTCATGAGGGCTGGCTGCTACCTAGCGCATGCACTTGTATGAGGGGGCTGGTGTCAATTTAAGGTCCTCACAGGCCACTTGGCCAAACAAAATGGATGCAGAGGCAGCAATACCATGGGGTAGCTTAGCTGCACCCTCAGCAGTCCAAGGGACTTGTTCTTGTAAGAGTCATCTATTCTATTTTATTCTATTCTATTCTGGGGCCAAAAATGCACACTGGCAGCAAATTTCCAAGTCACTGTGATGGCCCAGCAGATGTTTCCTGAGCTAGCCTCTTTGACAGCCAGGTAAATGCATTCCTGCAAGGGGTAACAAGGAAGATGTGGTAGTCTCACAAGTGGACTGGACTTTGATGAAGAGGATAAAACGGTGAAAGCACCTTGAACAACTAGATATCATGGATTTTAAATAGCGAACCTGGAGGAAAATACACACTGTGGGAAATGTATTAAAAAGTCTGTCAGGAGACTGAATTCTCAGGTGGAGTGTTCACATTGTAACCGACAAGGCTTATACCATGACGGATGTTTAGGAAGCCATTATGGGTCAGTCTTTGTGTGTTCCTATGTTTCCACCTGGTCTCGTTTAAAGAAGTCATCAAGGAGAAAACCCCTAAAGAGGACGAAAAATTGTTTGCATCCACCTTCAAGAAGAATACGTGTGCTAAGAAGAAGTAATGGGAGATTTCTCAAAAAACTAAAAATACAACTACCATATGACCCAGCAATTCCACTCCTGGGCATATACTTGAAAAAAAACAGAAACACTGATTCTAAAAGATATGTGCATCCCCATGTTCATAGCAGCATTATTTACAATTTACAACTGCCAAGATATGGAAGCAACCACAGATGTGATATATATACATGCTGGAATACTACTCAGTCATAAAAAAGAATGGAATTTTGCCATTTGCAGCAACATCGATGGACTTGGAGGGCATTGTGCTAAGTGAAACAAGTCAGACAGCAAAGAACAAATACTGTATGCTATCACCTATATGTGGAATCTAAAAAACACAACAAACCAGTGAATATAACAAAAAAGAAGTAGACTCCCAGATATAGAGAATGAACTAGTGGTTACCAGAGGGGAGAGGGAAGTGGGGAGGGGCAATACAGGCATAAGGGATTAAGACATGTCAACTATTATGTATAAAATAAGCTACAAGGATATATTGTACAACATGGGGAATATAGCCAATATTTTAGAGTAACTATAAATGGAGTAAAACCTTTAAAAATTGTGAATCACTATATTGTACACCTGTAACTTATATAATGTGGTATATCAACTACGCTTCAATAAAAAAAAGAATAAGTAATGGTACCGAGCCTCTTGCTCAGGACTGAGGGAGAATATCTCTGCTCACAAGGGCAGATATAGAGTGGGTATCATCAGGAACCAGGACAGATCGTTGTTGTCAACCAGGGCAAGCTGCTGCAGAGACCTTGAGCTCGGAGCACCTCCAAAGACAAAAAAATAAAACAGAAGTGGAAACCACATCGGATGGTAACTACTAAACGATACCCTAGTGAGATATCAATCAAGTTTTAGGGCACTGGTACTCATACCCACTCATCTCTGTTATGCCCTGTGGAGGACACAGAATCTGTAAGGATTGGTCTTGTTTTACCAGATTGTTGACAGAATATTTTGTTTTCAAGTTTCTGCCAGATTTTCAGACTCTGGCAAACCCAGGGTCCTGATTCCTGGAAGTTCTCCATCTTGGAATGTTGCTTTAAACAAACAGTTGAAAAATGAGAAGTAAACTCAACCGGCAATTTTGTCATTATTTTCCACAAAAACAGTGCCTGCTACACTTTAATTTTTTACAGTAGTAATCTGGATATAATAATTTTATAAGGTACATAATGCGTATTTATGTTTGTCAAGTAGCAGTGACTTTAAATCTTTCAAATGGGGCTATAAAAGTTACTTGCATTTAGCATTTTTTCTGATTTCTGCCCAAATCTCAAAAATTCTTCTTCCTCTTGCCCACAGATTATGAAGTTTCACACCTCAGTGGGTATTCTTGTCTCCTGACCCAGAGGCTCTAGTGTGATACAGCATTTTCTACTCATAGGTCAGACCTGGCTAAGAAACTGGCATCGTTTTAAAAGATGTTCATTTGTCACCAAGGAAACTGACTTCTGTCTGACCTTGTCTGCACACCTGGGCAAGACAGTTCTTCATTTTTTCCATTGCCCTGTTCATTGCTCTTCAGAGCTCTGTTGCTAAGGGAAGAGAAGCTGAAATTGTGGTGTCATTCAGTCAAAATAAGAAAAAGAGAAGCCTGTCATCTGAATGGGGCTGGATACCACAGGTGAGAAAGCCTGGGTCTCCTTCAAGTTAAGTCTATGTTATGTTTGCTGAATGGATAAACAATGAATGTTGTTTGAAAAGCAAAGCCATTCTCCAGAGAGCCACAGGAACACTGCAGACACGTAAACGTGGTTTGAACTTACACTTGGGATGTTGTAAGTCAAGTTCTAGAACAGTGATCTTTAAGTAGGAGTGCCTCCTTGTTTCACAGAAATAACAGATTCCAATAAGCCTGAACTTTGTTTATGATCAGTTTCATCTGGGTATATCCTGTCTCTTTTTCTGGATGGCAGGCTTCTGGAGAGATAGGTGAACACATCTCCTATGGCATGCCCTATTTGGGGGCCATACTTGGTAAAACCAAGTGCTTGAGTTTAATTCATTTGGTAGCAAGGCTGTAGGGAAAAAAGCACTTTAAACTCACAGAACCTTGGCTATTCCTCTGCACCTCTCTGGGCATCAGTTTCCTCTTCTGAGCAGTGGAAATGCCAGCACCTCTTCCTGCCTGCTTCCTAGAAGCAGCGAGCATCACTGTGAGAGTGACTTGAAAAACTCCCTGTCCCAGTGTTAGGAATGCTGACTACCTATTCATTTTATTTTGCGTCTCCTCATCTAAGAACTCCTGTATTGGGCTCCTACAGGGCGGGTGAAGAGCCAAGTCAAGGGTCATATTAACCAGGAGCTTCTCATCCTCCATTCTGTATTATTACACCCACTGGGGATGGAGCGAGTCACGCCTTGGAGACGCTTGTAAGGAAAGAAAGCAGACAGAGGTTTCTTAGCAAAGGTCAGAGAAGCCCTCTTTGAATAAGATGCCAGGTTACTGCAAGACCCTCTTTGTCATAAATCTAGTTATTAAATAAACACCTGCAAACGGCGAGGCAGTTTGAGATAGCGTGGGGAGTGAGCAGATAAGCCACTCACCACTCCATATGTCTATTCAGAGCACAAGCACCTGTCACCTGGGAGGGAAATGATGGGAGCAGGGCTATTGAAAAAAGGAGGCTGGGACCTCCCTCACCGCCACCACAGCTCAGAGGATCTTAAGGGGGCAAGGGTCCTCCCCACAAGGAGAACACCACACTGCTCTACAAGGAAGCAGACTACACTTCAGAACAGGGAGAGTCCAGCTCAGTGCTAATATCATCTGGCCTGGAAGGTGGCAGCAAAAACCAGGCACCAAGGACAGGGAGCCCCACCCACAGTCTTTGTCGGCTCAGCTGGCTGTCCAGCGAAGTCCGCCCCAGTTGCTAACTGGAGACCATGTCCCTCTCATACAGGAGGCCTGCTTGTCACTCGCTGTGGTAGTGGAACAGCAGGAAGCCTCTTCTTTGTGTAAAAAAAAATGCCATTTTGGTATATTATACCTTTCCTGTACAGATCTGCACCAGACTCTTTCCCAATTCTCTCCTTCAGCTGCCCTTTAGAGCACAGCCAATCCCTTTTCTAGGGGTTACGGCTCAAGATTCGCCTGAAAAATCACTCATCTGTGATACACGGGAGAAGACAACGGTCCGTGCATAGGTTTTTCCGATTTCTGGGACAGATGCCCAGAGAACAGGCACAGACTCACCGGCAGGCAACATTTTGCGTTATGTTCTTGCTAGAGGACCCTCAAGCCAGAAGGAGAAGGTGACGATCTCCTCGAGGTGACAACCTGCCACTCAGTACGAGCTGCAATTCTGGCCCTTGAGCTCGGCGTGCGGAGCTGGGGGCGTCGCTGAGCTCCCGCTCAGGCGGACTGTAAATACACCTAGAAATACTCATCCCAGGACCCGCCTGCTGGTTCCTGCCTCCACGCCACGCGCCGGAATCTCCTACTTTGAGAACATCCAACTTCTCGGCCTAAAAGAAACGCGCAGCGTACCATTTCCGCTAGATGGCGCGATTTCCCCTAATCCGATCGCAAGACATCCGATTTACAAAATAAATACAATCCAACGCCTTCCGAAACCACACCACATAACAGCAGCTCGCAGGCTCCCATTAAAAAACTCAATTTGGGGGAATTGATTCTACCTCCGAGCAAATCTTATGCAATTACATTAAGAGGATGCAATCAAGAATTGCATCCGAGCGTCCCCCACATCGGCCCTCCCCCTAAATACACCTGTTCCCCTGCCCCACTCGTTCCCTGGGATGAGCCACGGCTCGGGCCACGCGCGCAGCCGTCGCGGTGCCCGGGCCGCCGGGCCCACCTGTCCACTTAGGAACGTCAGGGCCACTCGGGGATCCTATCCCTTTAACACTCACCCCAAGCCCCTCACCTTCCTGCGCACCTGCCCTCCCAGGCGAAGGACCGCTCGGACCCGAGCTCAGACAGTGCGCCGCGTCGACGCCCCCCGGGGCAGGCGCTCCAGCCGCGACTCTGCAGCTGGTTAGGCAGCCGGGCGCAGAGCAGGAGGAGGGGGCCGGGCGAGTCGTGCCAATGGGGTTCACGGCTGGACAGCCGGGTGGCACGCTCAGTCCCAGGCTCCGCGGGCCGACTGCAACGGCCGCGCGGGAGAAAGGGAGCTCCCAGCACGCGCACAGTGGTACAGACGTTCGCCGGGTCTGCCCAACCACGCGCGCTGCCGGCTGCCCGGGGAGAGCATTTTAGGAAAAAAGAGCAAATACCAAACCACAAAAACTTTACTGCTGCCAAGAGCTAAAGGGATCGAGGCGCAGCAAAGCTCCAAATCTGGGCAAGATGGGAGCAAGATGAGACGCAGGGTTGGGGAGGACCACAGCGGTGTCGTGCCCCGAGCAAGTGGCGGTGGCGCCTCCGGGATGTCAAGAGCCGGGTCCGTCTCGCTCCCAGCCCGCGCTTACCTTGGCGGCTGCATGAGCCCCTGCGGCCCGCGGAGGGTGGCGCTGGCGGGGCTGCGGGCGAAGAGGGGGTGCCGGGGCGCCGCTCGTCGGCCCCGGGGCAAGGTGGGAGGGGTTCGGCAGGCGATGGTCCCCGCCGCCCGGGCCGGCTCAGCAGCGGCCCGGGGCGCGCCGCCTGCTCCCGGGCTGCATGCCTGCGAGCGCCTGGAGGAGCCGGCCCGTGAGCGAACGGCTAGTGCTTCCCCAGCCTAGCGGCTCGGGCGGCGCAGCCCGCGCTCGGGAGACTACTGCAGAGTCAGGCTGTTCGGGCTAACCCCCTCCCTCGCCCGGCCCCAGCCGGCAGCCGCGGAACGCGGCGTCGAGAGGTTCGTTTGCGCGCGGAGGGGAAGGGGCGGGCCGGCCGCCCGGGGCGCAGGCTGGGGGCGAGGCGGGCGGGGCCGGCGGGGAGGGGGCGGGAGAGGAGGTGGGGGTGCGGGCTCGGATTGCCCCGCCCGCCGCGGCAGCACCTTCACGCATCAGCACCAGTGCGGCGGTGGGGTACGCAAGCTGCAAAGTCAAGACTTCCCTAAACGCAGGGTTAGGGGGGCGCGGGCGGCAAGTGCGGCGACCCGCGAGGCGCCTCCAACTTTCCTAATCTCCCGCTGGGATGTCTTGGAGAGTACGTTTCCATCATCAGTTCCATGATGGTCCAAGGGTGGGCGGGCGCGGGGTGTTACTCTGAGGTTTCTGGAACAGACAGTCACATCCACGAGAAACGCTGCTGCTCTCTGCAGCGATGCACCTTTGTTGTACTGAGATGTTTGTTTAAGAATCTTCTTTTAAAAAATGAACATAAATGTATTAAATGTGTAATACGCGAATACGTTCTTGTGTACAATTTTACAAAGCTCAGGCATATCTAGAGTAAAAAGAAGACCATATCACATCCCCTCCCCATGACTGCGGCTCCCCAGAAGTAACCTCGGGTCAGGGTGTGCTCCGCTGCGGGTCTTTCCGGTCCTTGCTCTGCGATTTTACGTGCACACGCACGGATTGCGAGTGGATTTTCACGGACTTTTCAAAAGAATGTTTCGCCATGCAGCGCGCATGCACACACTGGCGAGAACGCGGCCACTTCGGCCGCGGTAAATTCCCCAGAGGCTTCCGGAGTCCAGGGAAAGATCTTTGCAGTGAAACAGCAAAGAGCCACCCAATCGCCCTGTGCAAATCTGAAACTCTAGCCGGGGCATGAAGTCAGCCTGAACACACAGCTCACGCCTAAATTAGCATTGCACGGTTACAGAAATTTGCTAGTGCATTTCAAACAGGGTTATGGCCTTCGCGTTCTCACAGAAAACAAGCTGTCTTGGATTTTGATACGATGAGAACTCTTTGGATTTGCAAAATAAAAAGGTATCATCTGCATTAAAATAACGCGATCGTTATTTATGCTTGTGGTCTTGAGGGGTGTGGTTTTAACTCAATATTCTGTGTTTTATTGGCATTGAGGTAATCTATAGCTGGGATATAAATAAAATCCATGTGATTTAGCAGAAAGAGATTGGGTATTGGGAGCGTTGGTTTCTATAATTAGCTCTGACCTTGGGCAAGAGTTTTAGCTCTGTTGGGCCTCAGTTTCCTCATCTATAAATAGAGGAGTTGTACTGGATGTTGGGGGTGGAGGGAGAGAGAGAGAGAGAGAGAGAGAGAGAGAGAGAGAGAGAGAGAGAG